>NC_132908.1:81321133-81659466 GCF_047675955.1 Chlorocebus sabaeus | reverse complement strand
CGTGTTTGGCCAACTCTTGGTGGTGTTTCATTCTAACCATTCTAGTGGGTGTCTGGATATTATTTCATTGTGGTTTAAGTTTTCAGTTCCCTGATGACTAATGAGAATGAGTACTTTCTTTCTCTTTTTCTTTTTTTTTTTTTTGACGGAGTCTTGCACTGTCGCTGAGGCTGGAGTCCAGTGGTGCGATCTCGGCTCACTGCAACCTCTGCCTCCCGGGTTCACGCCATTCTCCTGCCACAGCCTTCCAAGTAGCTGGGACTACATGCGCCCACCACGCCTGGCTCATTTTGTGTATTTTTAGTAGAGATGGGGTTTCACCATGTTAGCCAGGATGGTCTCGATCTCCTGACCTCGTGATCTGCCCACCTCGGCCTCCCAAAGTGTTGGGATTGCAGGTGTGAGCCACCGCGCCTGGCCTCATTTTCATATCTTTCAGATATTCTCTTTCATAAAGTATGTTCGGTGTTTTGCCAGTTATTCTATTGGGTTGTCTTATTTCTTTGTAATTACATTTTTACATAAATTTTTTAATGTATGTAAAAATGAATACATGCTCATGATTAAAAAATTGAACAAGTTGGCCAGGTGCGGTGGCTCACACCTGTAATCCCAGCACTTTGGGAGGCTGAGTCTGGTGGGTCACCTGAGGTCAGGAGTTTGAGACCAGCCTGGCCAACATGGTGAAACTCTGTCTCTACTAAAAATACAAAAAATTAGCCGGGCGTGGTGGCGGGCACCTGTAATCCAGCCTGGGCAATGAGAGTGAAACTCCGTCTTAAAAAAAAAAAAGAAAAAAAATGAACGAGTTACAGAACTATTTTTTGTATATTTTTTTCCAGGGAGATTCTGTGCACAAAGAAACATATATAAAATGTATATAATCCACAACTATTCTTTTTTACACAAATACAGTTTTACACAGTACACTTGACAAACCTTGAAGACCATCCATAACGATTCATAAAAATCTGTTTCAGTTTCTTTTTACAATTGCACAGCACGGTATTCCATTCATGAGTCCAACATATAAGACTTTAATATACTGATGGGCACAGAGGGTGATGCCAGTTGTTAGCTTTTACAAACATGCCACAGGAGTTCATCCTACACATAGACTCACCCATCTGCACAAAGATGTTTGCATCTGGGATTTCCAAAGAGAGGAAGTCCTGGGTCAAGAGGTATATGAACTTACATGTTTGTGACTCGTGTCGCCAACTTACTCTGCAAAGAGTGCAACAAATGTGAAATTGTACTAATTTGGTTTCCCCTGCAAACACAGGGTACTTGTATTACCAAATCTTTACCCATCTGCTAGGTGAAGAATGGTATTTAGGCTGGATGCAGTGGCTCACACCTGTAATCCCACCACTTTGGGAGGCCAAGGTAGGCGGATCACCTGAGGTCAGGAATTCGAGACCAGCCTGGCCAACGTGGTGAAACCCCATTTCTATTAAAAATACAAAACTTGGCCGGGCGCAGTGGCTCAAACCTGTAATCCCGGCACTTTGGGAGGCCGAGACGGGCGGATCACGAGGTCAGGAGATCAAGACCATCCTGGCTAACACGGTGAAACCCTGTCTCTACTAAAAATACGAAAAATTAGCCAGGCGCGGTGGCGGGCGCCTCTAGTCCCAGCTACTCGGGAGGCTGAGGTGGGAGAATGGCGTAAACCCAGGAGGCGGAGCTTGCAGTGAGCCGAGATAGGCCACTTCACTCTAGCCTGGGCGACAGAGCGAGACTCTGTCTTTAAAAAAAAAAATACAAAACTTAGCCAGGCGTGGTGGTTGGTGCCTGTAATCCCAGCTGCTCGGGAGGCTAAGGCACGAGAATCACTTGAACCCGGGACGTGGAGGTTGCAGTGAGCCAACATTGCACCAGCCTAGGCAACAGAGCAAGACTCTTGTCTCAAAAAAAAAAAAAAAAAAAAAAGTATTTCCTTGTATGTTAAATTTGTATTTACTCCTTTCTGAATGTGGCTAAGCATCTTTTCACATATTCAAATAAAGCCTCTACTTTAATTTGTTGTTGTTGTTGTTGAGATGGGTTCTCTGTTGCCCAGGCTGGAGTGCAGTGGCATGATCTTGGCTTGCTACAACCTCCACCTCCCAGGTTCAAGCAATTCTTCTGCCTCAGCCTCCCAAATAGCTGGGACTACAGGTGCCCGCCACCACACCCAGCTAATTTTTGTATTTTTAGCAGAGACTTGCCTGTGCCAGGCCTGAGCCTCTACTTTAAATGGGCTATATTTCCTGTGATGAGGGCTTAGCTGGAAACAGCTCCTGAAGATTTAGTTTTTGCCTGAGGGAGACACAAAATAGACCCTGTAAATGGGACGTTCTGCATCCCTACACAACTTGTAGAGGAGATTTTCTGCTCCTAGGCCTTCAGTGAAATCAGAGAGAGGCAAAAACAGAACAAACACAAATTCTGTTGAACCAGTTGAACAGGAAGAAACCTTCGAACTCTAGTCTAGGGGCCAGGCACAGTGGCTGACACCTGTAATCCCAGCACTTCAGGAGGCTGAGGCGGGCAGATCACCTGAGGTCACAAGTTCGAGACCAGTCTGGCTAACATGGTGAAACCCCATTTCTACTAAAAATACAAAAAAAATTAGCTGGGTGTGGTGGTGCATGCTTGTAATCCCAGCGACTTGGGAGGCTGAGGCAGAGGAATCACTTGAAAATGGGAGGCAGAGGTTGTAGTGAGCTGAGATCAAGCCATTGTACTCCAGCTTGGGCAACAAAAGCGAAACTCCATCTCAAAAAAAAAAAAAAAAAAATTAAAAAAAAAAAATCAAGTCTAGGCCGGGTGTGGTGGCTCATGCCTGTAATCCCAGCACTTTGGGAGGCCGTGGCGGGTGGATCACCTGAGGTTGGGAGTTTGAGACTAGCCTGGTCAACATGAAACCCCATCTCTACTAAAAAAATACAAAAAGTTAGCTGGGGTGGCACATGCCTGTAATTGCAGCTACTTGGGAGGCTAAAGCAGGGGAGTTGCTTGAACTTAGGAGGCAGAGGTTGCAGTGAGCCAAGATCATGCCATTGCACTCCAGCCTGGGCGACAAGAGCAAAACTCCATCTCAAAAAAAAAAAAAAAAAAGAAATCAAGTCTAATCTCATATTTTAGAGATTATTTTTGTATAAAGCTGAGGCATACAGAGGGGAAATGACTTGCAGAAGACCACATATTGCTTCTGTTGAGAAACAGATGAAGATCCTTGATAAAAATGGAATATTTTTTGCCAACTGCTAGCATCTCTGTTAAGTATTTTAATGAACCAGGTGCGGTAGCTCATGCCTGTAATCCCAGCACTTTGAGGGGCCAAGGTGAGAGGATCACTTGAGTTCAAGACTAGCCTGAGAAATATAGTGAGACCACTGCCATCACCCCCAAATCTTTACAAAAAAAAAAATAATAATTAACCAGGTGTGGTGGCCGGCAACTGTAATCTTAGCTACTTGGGAGGCTGAGGCATAAGGATCACTTGAGCCAAGGAGTTCGAGGCTGCAGTGAGTTATAACAGGGCTACTGCACTCCAGCCTGGACAACAGAGCAAGACCTTGTCTCTCTCTCTAAACAAAAATTTTAATGATTTAATTAAAATTTAATAAACAAAAATTTTAATTTGAATTTTAATGATTTAATTGTTCTGTTTCTTTTAGCAAGGGTATAGTTTTACACAAGCTATAAACTAAAAGTAACTAAAAGCACACGCAATGCAAATAAGTATAAAAGAACATTTCAGGACTGTAAGCCAAAAATAAAATTTTAGGCCAGGTGTGCTGGTGCATGCCTGTAATCCTAACAGTTTGGGAGGCTGAGGTGGGAGGATCACATGAGCTCAGGAGTTCGAGACCAGCCTGGGCAACATAGTGAGACCTCATCTGTATAAATTTAAATAATAATAAGAAGAAGAAAATTTAAAAAGTTAAAAAAATAAAATTCTAAGCCCCCCAACCAGCTGAATGGACCCTCCCTCTTGGCCAAGGGCATTACAAAGTTAACCTGAAAAACTAGTTTAGGCCATGACGGTAGGGGTTGGAAATGCCTCACTAACTATATATAATCCCTCCTCCTGTTGGAATTTAGGCATAGCTGATCAGAACTAACATTGAAACAGAGATCTTAAGACTGACGAAGAAACAGACTTTTTGTCATAAGACACCAAATTCCAGCCTGACTCTAGTCTAGCATCACATGACAGATAGCAGGCCCCGAGAGAAATCAGAGTATATTTCTTTTTTTTTTTTGAGACAAGATCTTGCTCTGTCTCCCTGGCTGGAGTGCAGTGATGGGATGATCAGCCTCAACCTCGTGGGCTCGAGCAGTCCTCCTGCTTCAACCCCCTTGAGGAGCTGAGACTACAGGGATGCACTACCATGCCCAGCCAATTTTTAAATTTTTGTAGACAGGGTCTCATTATATCTCCCAGGCTGGTCTCAAACTGGCCTCAAGCTATCCTCCTGCCTTGGCCCCCCAATGTGCTGGGATTGTAAGCGTGAGCAATCGTCCCTGGCCCAAAGTGTATTTATTTGACGTATTTTGAAATGGCCCTGCAAAGCTGTCCCCTGTGAGGAAAGTCTACATTCTGTTGAGAATCCCCTTTTCTATTCAGGTGTTTTTCTGGATCCAAGAGATAATTTACTAAGAATCTGGCCCCTTTTCTAGCTCTGTTAGGAGCTCTGAGGCTGGGCGTGGTGGCTCAAGCCTGTAATCCCAGCACTTTGGGAAGGCAAGGTGTGTGGATCACCTGAGGTCAGGAGTTCGAGACCAGCCTGGCCAACATGATGAAACCCTGTCTCTACTAAAAATACAAAAAATTAGCTGGGTGTGGTGGCGGGCACCTGTAATCCCAGCTATTCAGGAAGCTAAGGCAGGAGAATCGCTCGAACCTGGGAGGTAGAGGTTGCAATGACCTGAGATTGCGCCATTGCACTCCAGCCTGGGTGACAAGCGTGAAACTCCATCTCAAAAAGAAAAAACTCCTAAGCCTGCTACCTGGAGGCTTCACGTGCATGATGAAACCAAGGTCTCCACAACCCCTTAACTGACACATTCCTTTCTATTGGCTCCAGGTCTTTAGATAATAACTCTGCCAACTAATTGCCAGAGAAAATTTTTGAATCTGCCTATGACCTGGAAGCACCCCTCCCCCAACCCCACGACCTTATGTCAGTTGTCCCACCTTTCCAGAGTGAACCAATGTACATCTTACATGTATTCATTGATGTTTTGTCTCCCTACAATGTAAAAAACAAACTGTAACCCAACCACCTTGGGACATGTTCTCGGAATCCCCTGGGGCTGTGTCCTGGGCCATTGGTCACTCATATTTGGATCAGAATAAATCTCTTCAGATATGTCACAGAGGTTGACTATTTGGCTCCTTTTGTCAACAGGACGCTCTAAATTTGTCCAGGGGTGAGTTAAGCCCTGGAGACTGGATCATGCAGCATGTTTGCCACTTCTGCTTCATAGACTGTACATGAACCCCCTTCCTCACTGTTTTTGTTCTGTAGACGACTAGGAAAGACCTCCTCCCCTTCCAATCACTAACATCTTTGTTACAGATTAACTGCCTTCTTTATTGTCCTGTACCTAAGTCACACCGGATGCCACAAGGACTCTGGCTGGCACACCTTCACTGTGGAATGTTGAATAAACCTTTTCTAAAAAGAGCACGTTGACGAATCAGATTATTGTAACTGTGCATTAAGCCTGCTACAGAAAGATGTTGAAATTCTGTTAAGCTTTCCTAAACTATTTCTCTATAAACAATCCCCAAACTTCTACACTGCATACAGTGACTTCCATTCTTTGCGATCTGTGCTTCTCAGGTGGCCATCCCCAAACTTTGAGCCTGAATAAACTCTCTTTAGATTCCAATCCTTTGATTATTTTGCATTGACAAAAGCGTGGGGACTGAGCATTATGCGGTGAGGAGCCCTCCACTCTTCATTTTTTGAGAAAGACTTTAAAATGAGTGCAAAGATTATTGGGTGTGTAGGGGAGGGAAAAAAAAAAAAACTCCTTATCTCTCTACCCTTTTAAACTCTTGGCTGGGGTCCCTGTAACAAAGACAAACTAGGCCAGGTGCGGTGGCTCACGCCTGTAATCCCAGCACTTTGGGAGGCCGAGGTGGGTGGATTACCTGAGGTCAGGAGTTCCAGACCAGCCTGGCCTACATGGTGAAACCCCCGTCTCTACTAAAAATAGAAAAATTAGCCAGGTGTGATGGTGGGCACCTGTAATCCCAGCTACTCAGGAAGCTGAGGCACGAGAATTGCTTGAACCCGGGAGGTGAGGTTGTAGTGAGCTGAGATCACACCACTGCACTCCAGCCTGGGTGGCAGAGGGAGAGTCCATCTCAAAAACAAAACAAAAAAACACAAATTAATAAGAGAAAAACAAATAGAAGTTTATTAACATGTACATCTCATATATACATAAGAAAAACTTGGGAAAGAGTAACTTGAAGAGGTAGCTTAGAATGTGGTTTCACATAGTACCTTCGACAAAGAATAATACCTTTGGCCGGGCGTGGTGGCTCATGCCTACAATCCCAGCACTTTGAGAGGCCAAGGTGGGTGGATCACTTGCAGTCAGGAGTTCAAGACCAGCCTGGCCAACATGGCAAAACCCTGTCTTTACTAAAAATACAAAAATTAGTAGGGCATGGTGGCGGGCCCCTGTAATTCCAGCTACTCAGGAGACTAAGGCAGGAGAATTGCTTAAACCAAGTGGAGGTTGCAGTGAGCTGAGATTGCACCACTGCACTCTAGTTTGGGAGACAGAGCGAGACTCCATCTAAAAAAATAAAAAGAACAATACTTTTGTAGAGAAATGACAGGACAAAGGAAAGCAGTTTGCAGCTTCCAAGGGTGGCAAACTGTGGGAAGGTTTACACATGGGAAGAAACTTTTGAGTAAGGTTTGTTTACAGATTCCTTTGGTGCCCTCTCTGGGCTAAGAAAAGTCTAGAGTGTCCAGTAAAACTGAATTTACACCTGCCCTTTAGGCAGAAAAGGGGGAGGATAAAGAGAACTTTTCCTGCATTTGTTGCTTCTTTTTTTTTTTTTTTTTTTTTCAGACGGAGTCTCGCTCTGTCGCCCAGGCTGGAGTGCAGTGGCCGGATCTCAGCTCACTGCAAGCTCCGCCTCCCGGGTTCACGCCATTCTCCGGCCTCAGCCTCCCGAGTAGCTGGGACTACAGGCGCCCGCCACCTCGCCCAGCTAGTTTTTTGTATTTCTTAATAGAGACGGGGTTTCACCGTGTTAGCCAGGATAGTCTCGATCTTCTGACCTCGTGATCCGCCCGTCTCGGCCTCCCAAAGTGCTGGGATTACAGGCTTGAGCCACCGCGCCCGGCCTAATTGCCTTCAGCTGAAAATAATTTTTATGTCGAAGAGGCATATTTTGCGGTGATATATTCTGGTTTTCTTTTTTTTTTTTTTTTTTTTGAGACAGAGTCTCTGTCACCCAGGTCGGAGTGCAATGGCGCAATCTCAGCTCACTGCAACCTCTGCCTCCCAGGTTCAAGCGATTCTCCTCCCTCAGTCTCCTGAGTAATTGGGATTACAGGCGCCCAAAACTGTGTCTGGCTAATTTTTGTATTTTTAGTAGAGATGGGGTTTGGCCATGTTGACCAGGATGGTTTCAAACTCCTGACCTCGGGTGATCCGCCCGCCTGGGCCTCCCACAAGTGCTGGGATTAAAGATGTGAGCCACCACACTCGGGCCTAAAGAAAACCAGAATAGTTTTCTTTAGGTGTCTTCATTGAACAAGTAGGTATTATCTGGCATACCCTTCTGGGTTATCTTGTCTTACGGGGTCTTATTTTTATCTTTAAGCTATCTAGAGTTCTAGTGGAGCGTTGTATATATACCATCATTAATGAGTTAAATGAAGTCTTTGACATACGTTCATTTTATATTTGTAAGTCATAATTTTACTTTTTTTTTTTTTAAAAGGATATGCTTTTTTTTTTTTGAGACTGCTCATTCTGTTGCCCAGGCTGGAGTGCAGTGGCGTGATCTCAGCTCACTGTAACCTTCACCTCCAGGGTTCATGATTCTCCTGCCTCAGCCTCTCGAGTAGCTGCTGGGATTACAGGCGTGCACCACCACATCTGGCTAATTTATGTGTTTTTAAGAGACGCGGTTTCACCATTGTTGGCCGAGCTGGTCTCGAACTCCTGACCTCAAGTGATCAGCCCGCCTTGGCTTCCCAAAGTGCTGGGATTACAGGCGTGAGCCACCGCGCCTGGCCTTAAAAAACATTTTCCTACTTTCAAACACCTTAGGGCTTACTATATGGAAGGGACCGTCGATGCTCTAGTGTCCTTCAAGGAGGAGGCCGGGGGCTCAGCGGACCTCAGGAGTCAGGCCTCCAATCACTAGTTCAGGGCGCTTCCCTCTTTTCCCCACTGCTTTCTGGCTCAGCAATTTCCACTCCCGCTCCCGTACTTTCCCATTTCCTTAGGTCACATCCCCGCACCTAGTACAGGCCACACCTGGAGCTGCCCCTGAGACACCGCCGCGGGTTCGGCAGCCTAACAGCGTGGCTTGGACCCTGCGGCAGCCCGTAGCCACTATCCTTTCTCTTTCCGGACTTCAGTTTGGCTGCAGCTCTGTCTTAGCGAGAGGGGCTGTAACTAAAAGCTGCCTTTTCTCAATGAACTGCCAGTTTGCAAGAGCCTCCGGGTCCCCTCAAACCGCCTCCAGCGCCCCTCTCCGCGGGAGCGGCGCGGCCGGAACTGCGTAGGTGCGGCGTCACTGACCTCGCCGGGTTCACTTCCGGGGCTCGCGCGGCCCCGCTATTCAGCCGAGGCTCAGGGCTCTGGCATCTGCTCGGCGGCAGCCTCCTTCAGACCTGCCTGGCGGGACCCAGGGGACCTAGCCGAGCCGCGGGGCCCGCTCCGGCCCGGCCATGAGCGCGGCCGCATGATGCGTCCCTGCCTCGGCCGCTGCAGTCGCCGCCGCCGCCGCCGCAGGCCGGGAGGAGCCGCAGCGCCGGGCGACCCCGCCCGGGCCTCGGGTGAGTGCGGCGGGCTGGGCCCGGCGGGCTGCTCACTCCCGGGTCTCCCGGCCACTCCCGGCCCTCGGCCTGCCCTATCCTTCCGTCGGTCCCGCCGCTCTCTCTCCTCCACCCCGCCGCGCACCTGCGACCTTCTGGAGTTCCTAGGGGCACCTCGGTTCCTGCACTTGACTTCCCTTCCAGGTGCCTCCTTGTCATTCCTTAGTTACTCTCTCGGGATAGGGACTAGCTGCAGCCCCAGCTTTTTGCCTGACCTTGGGCGTGACACTCAGCTCTCCGAGCGCTGGTTTTCTGTGTGACTAACGACCGGGTGGTGGTTACAGAGCAGCCATAAACCCTGTGTAAGCTGTAGAGAGTTTTTTTATAGGCATGTATTACAATGAACAGTCTCGCACCTCCCGTTGTGGCTTCTCTTCCTCTTAAGTTGTAAACTTTTTTATTCTCTGCCCATCTTCCTAGTTATCTTCCCTCCTGCTCCACGTCAGTCACCTTTGGGTGTTAGTTGCCTGAAAGGGCATCTGGGACAGTCAGGTCAACTTTGAGGGCAGTAAGGCCCACCTCTCCTGGTGTGGTTCCTTCTGCAACTGAGTCACACTCGGTTAGATAGACACACTCTTTATTAGCTTGTGAATAACCAGTTTATTGTGGCAGTTAAATTGGAGTGTAAGAAGCAGTGTTGATGCGGCTCCTTGCCTTGTAGCTTCTTTTACTGTCTGCGCTGTATACAGTGCTGGTCATATCGCTGCTGCAATGTTGCATTTGTAGTCTGCTTAGTGTATGCACTTAAGCGCACGTATTTATCTGTGTTACTGTTACTGTCCCAAGCGGTTTAGAGATTTAGGTCAATGTGTATTAATATTTCTTTCTGAACTCTTCACCTCACAGATGAAGAATCTCTTTTTTGTTATGTTTTACAGTGTTGACATACCTGAAATCACCTTTTAGTCACTTTGTGGCCTGGCAGGCACGCACACGGTGGCTCATGCCTCTAATCCCAGCGCTTTGAGAGGCTGAGGCAGGAGGATCGCTTGAGCCCAGGAATTGGAGAGCAGCCTGGGCAACATAGTGAGACTCCTATCTCTACCAAAAAA
The DNA here is from genome assembly GCF_047675955.1 of Chlorocebus sabaeus. Lineage (NCBI taxonomy): Eukaryota > Metazoa > Chordata > Mammalia > Primates > Cercopithecidae > Chlorocebus > Chlorocebus sabaeus. The sequence continues at coordinate 81,649,334 of NC_132908.1, read as the reverse complement.
ATTTAAAAATTAGCCGGGTATGGTGGTGCACGCCTGAGGTCTCAGCTGCTTGGGAGGCTGAGGTGGGAGGATCACTTGAGATCGAGATCATGGCACAGCACTGCAGCCTGGGCAACAGAATGAGATCCCCATCTCAAAAAAAAAAAAAAAAAAAATCACTTTGTTAAATTTGCTTGTTAAAAGTCAGACCTTGGTTAAAGTGAAAGGCTCTTGGGATATTTGAAATATGGAATGGAACAGAAGTATTAACTAAATTGCAGGTCTTGAATATTCTGGAAAATAGAAGGTTAGGGGCCCACACTGACTTCTGATTTGAGAGTTGAAGGAGAAGAAGACTATTTGAAAAGGTAATTCCTAAAGGATTCACTAAATAATAATGGGAACTCTGCTACCATTGGCTCAGAGCCTGCCTCAGTTGACAAATTAATGAATTGAAACTTTACAGCCCTGCTAACCAATGAACTGTAACAAACAAATCCTCTTCAAGAACAGAAAAGTATTAGCATGAATAGAATGGCCCTTTCAGTGAGAAAGAAAGCACTGAAATGAACTTTATATAAGAACAATCTTGATTCAGTCTAAAGTATGAACGTACTTTTACATTCTTACTGAAGCTTGCCTGCTGGCTTGGATGCTTTGTTGATATAAATAATACAATCTTTGTTAAATTAACAAAGGAAATGGGTCTAGAAATAAGTTCACATAGAAACTTAATGTTTGAGATGAACATTGAGTAGTTTTCCTGATTGGACAACTATACAAGATAATTTTACTAAAGCTGCTTTTTGGGGTATGTTTCTTTAAAATAATATTTTAAATTAAGAAGTACTTTTTTTTTTTTTGAGATGGAGTTTCGCTCTTGTTGCCCAGGCTGGAGTGCAATGGCTCGATCTTGGTTCACTGCAACCTCCACCTCCTGAGTTCAAGTGAATCTCTTGCCTCAGCCTCCCGAGTAGCTGGGATTACAGGCATGCGCCACCATGCCTGGCTAATTTTGTATTTTTAGTAGAGACGCGATTTCTCCATGTTGGGTCAGGCCAGTCTCCAACTCCTGACCTCTGGTGATCCGCGTGCCTCAGCCTCCCAGAATGGTGGGATTACAGGCGTGAGCCACTGTGTCTGACCCGTTTTTTTTCAAACCCTAGAGCAGAACATAAAGTCAGAACTGTCATTTTCACTGGAAGTTCTTATTCCCAAAGTTAGTCTCCAGGGTCAGTGTTAACAACTTGCTGTGTGACCCTTCGGTTGTAACATCTTAGAAGAGTTTAGTTGGACTGTGCCACTTAGCTAGCTATAAAGTTGAGAGGGAATAGTACCAGTCCACACAGGACTGCCGTCACTTGTGATACCAACTGCAAGTTGTCTCTTTTTTTGGTGGGGGGTGTAGGTGGTGGTTCCCAAAACTACCCTTGGGTGGAGTCCAGGGAAGTACCAGATGGGGAAGTACCAAAGGCACGATTGTCCTCTCCCTATGGAGTTAGAACACGTTACTTTTTTGGCACTGATGTGTGACAATATGCATGGAGTATTGCCAGCCTGGGGAGCTCACCTGAGCCTTGGTGGTCAGTTGTTATTGAGGCTCCATTATGCAGTCATGATTGATTGATTGATTGATTGCCCACATGGTTGATCTTAGTTCCCAGATAGACTGATATCCTGTGACAAACAGCTCCCCCCTCACCCTACATCGTAGTATTAGCTGAGGACAAAGGTCAGACCTCTTTTTGGGTAAGATTAAATAAGGTTAAATTGTTTTTTGTTTGTTTGCTTTGAGACATGGTCTTGCTCTTTTGCCCAGGCTGGAGTGCAGTGGCACAATCATGGCTCACTACAGCCTTGGTCTCCTGGGCTCAAGTGGTTCTTTCTGCCTCAGCCTCCCAGTTAACAGGGACCACAGGTGTACGCCACCATGCCTGGCCTATTTTTTGTAGAGATAGGGTCTCACTGTGTTACCCAGGCTGGTCTGAAACCTCTGGGCCCAAGCAATCCGCCTGCCTCGGCCTGGAATTCCAGGCATGTTCCACTGTGCCTGGCCTGGTGAAATCATTTACTACATATCCTACTTCTTTCCGGGTCCCTTCCTACTTGAAAATACTGTATGCTACTGTGCTTTGCCATTGACAAATGACTGTCCCTTCTAGAACATGGAGGAGACACAGGCCACAGGGAGAGCTCTCAACCTTAGTTTCCTTCTAACTAAAATGTCTTTGAGTATCTATCCATCAGTCATTTTCTTCTGCTTTGCCTCTGAGGAAGAGACAGTCCCTCCTTCCTGATGTTAACTCTTGTGTCTGCTTTGGTCTGCTTGTTATGGGTCTGTGAATTATCGTTTACTATCTCTTGCCTTTTTGATTGTTTTTTCCATTTTCTGGTTTCTTCACTTCTATTTACAAACATATCCTTGTCTTGGTAATCTCAGCCCTGTTTGCTACTGAGTTCCATTCCATTCCATTCCTTTCTTTTTTTTTTTGAGATGGAGTATTGCTCTGTTGCCCAGTCTGGAGTGCGATGGCATGGTCTTGGCTCACTACAAGCTCCGCCTCCCAGGTTCAAGCGATTCTCCTGCCTCAGCCTCCCGAGTAGCTGGGATTACAGGCATCTGCCATCATGCCCAACTAATTTTTGTATTTTTGTAGAGATGAGTTTTTACCATGTTGGCCAGGCTGATCTTGAACTCCTGACCTCAGGTGATACACCTGCCTTGGCTTCCCAAATTTCTGGGATTACAGGCGTGAGCCACTGCACCCAGCCTCCATTCCATGCTTGAAAAACATTTCAGGAGAATCCTATTAATCCTCTAATCAAACCCAGACTCCGCATGGGGCCTAGACAGTGCCAGATTTTGGTTCAGCATCTTATGGTTTTGAAAATGCTGTGTTCTTCTACAGTGTATTATAGGTAGTGGGTGCTTGAAAACTGTTTGGTGAATGAATAATTTGGCAAGGCAGAGAAAGAGAGAATTCTAATTGGAGGAAACAGGAGCAAAACCACAGAGGTATGACAGGTGAGGTAAGGGGAATCCAAAGGAGCACCATATGGAAGAGAGTGAGGAATGTTGAGCCTGGAAAGGTTGGGAGAGCCAGAAGGTTTCATAACAGGTTGATTTTGTGACCTGTGCTGTGGTTTTGTTTTATTTTATTTATTATTATTGCTATTTTTGAGACAGGGTCTTACTCTATCACCTAGGCTGGAGTGCAGTGGCATGATCTCAACTTACTGCAGCCTCAACCTCCTGGGCTGAAGTGATTCTCCCACCTTAGCCTCCTGAGTAGCTGGGGCTACAGGTGCACGCCACTGCACCGGGCTCCTTTTTAAAAAAAAATTATAGAAATGGGATCCCGCCTTGTTGCTCAGGCCGGTCTTGAACTCCTGAGATCAAATGATCTGCCCACCTCAGCCTCCTAAAGTGCTGGGATTATAGGTAGGTGCCACTGCACCTAGCCCTATATATTATTTTTAAATTATTTAATTTTATTTTTCAAGGAATTTTTATTTAGGTTTTTAATTTTTTTGAGACAGGGTCTCGCTCTGTTACTCAGGCTGGAGTGCAGTGATGCAGTCATAGCTCACTGCAGCCTTGAGCGCCTGGGCTCAAGTAATCCTCCTGCCTCAGCCTCTCAAGTAGCTGGGACTACAGCTGTGTACCACTGCGCCCAGCTAATTTAATTTTTTTTTTTTGTAGAGACAGGGTCTTGCTATGCTGCCCAGGCTGGTCTTTCAACTCGAGTGTTCCTCCCGCCTTAGCCTCTCAAAGCACTGGGATTACAAGTGTGAGCCGCCACCCCTGGCCTGTGCAGTGATTTCAAACGGTGACTCCTGCAGCCATGTGGAGAGTCACTGGAATCTAGTGACCCTTGAAGTTAGCGTTCTGCAGAGGTACAGGCTAGAGATGAGGGCTGCCTAAACTTGGGTTGTGGGAAAGGTGAGAAGAGAAGGATCAGAGCTGTAAGTGGGAAGTGTCGTCATGCATGCAGGAATGGAGGAGGAGGAGGAGGAATTTTGTGTCCAGAGGCTAAAAGGTGGTGAATCAATTCTGGTTGCACGAGGAATGTCTCTGATTTGGAAAAAGACACTCTGTTAAGCTGGTGGTTTGGTTCACCAGGAAACACTGCAGTTCATTTGCAGCACCGTGCGAGGAAGGGCAGTCAGCTAGAAAGGCTTCCAGTCTCATTGGAGACCAGCTTTTACAGTTCACTGAAATGTTTTGAATTCTTAGATTCCATATTTCCCACATTCAATTTATTCATTACAGAATGCACTTTCTAAAACTGAGTGCTCTGGAAGCCAATGTATTTTAATGGAAGAACACGAGCTTTGGAGTCAAAACAGTTCTGACTCCACCCTAACTGGCTGTGGATCTGAGCAAGGCACTTAGCCTGTAAGACTCAATTTTGTCATCCTGAAAATGAGCTCACGATACGCCTGGCTTTTAGGGCGGTGGTCAGGTGCATAAATCTCCTGACATACAGTAGATGCTCAGTAAATAGCCTTTCGTCTCACCCTCATATTTTATGTTGTCATTAACTTGTAATTGAGAGCTAAGTGTATTATTAGCATGTCATATTTTCTTAGTATTTTGAACTCTGGTTAATCTGGCATTATAAAAGCTCATTCTGTATTAAACAGGGAAACTCTAGGAAGACAGGGAAGGAGGTTGGGAATACCAGCCTGATTCAGGCTCTGCTATTCCCTGGGATGAACACTTAATGAGGTTTGGAACTCTAGAGTTCTTTTTATTTCTGGATTTGGATTTCTTGAGGGTTTAGTTACCATGCTGGGATTTTTAAAAATAGCTGCTCCATTTGACTGTCAAAGTTAGGTTGTGGCTCTCGTCCAGGGATGAAAGGGGAACCTTTGGGGTACGAGTAAGCATTCCTTGGAGACCGCCTCATCTGGCCTGCGTGCTCTAGTGAGGTCCCGTGCGCATGTTTTCTGGACCTGAAGTTGTGACTTCCCTGCAGGTGGGGTTTTTCCCTTCACCCGCTTCTCCCTCTGTCTCTGTAACCCTTGTGCATTTCTCTTCTATTCCTTTCCTCCCAGGCTGCTTCGGGCCTGTGGCCCACTTCCCTGGCAGATCTGATCACATGCCCCTATCATTTGCCTGTGGGCTTCCTTTCTACTTTTCTTGTCTCCCTCAAGCACCCTCCTTCCCTTACTTATTCGCTCAACAAATGTTTGTGGAGTGCGTGGTGAGCTTGGGAGTGCTGGGGATACTACAAGGAACATTCCATTGAGGTGATGGCAGAAAAAGCAGCCAGGGAGAGGCTGCTAGGGAGGTAGGCCAGCAGGCTCCAGATGGAGTGAGGCTTTTTAGGCCACGGTGGTGGGGTGGAGTGGTGGTGGTGGGGATTTTATTCTCACTGAAAAGGCAGTGATTGCACGAGCTTAGGCAGGGGAGTGACATGATCTGATTTATATCTGTAGAAGACCACGCTGGGTGCCACATGGGGGACTGGACTGTTGGGTGAGCAGAGGCGTGAGAGTAGAGAGAGGACTGGTTAGCAGGTGATCTGAGCACTCCCCAGGTGAGCGCTCATGAGACCTTGGTCTGGGCGGGTGGGGAGGTGAGAGAAGTGGTCGGATTTGGGGTAGGTTTAGAGGTGCACTCTATAGGACTTGCTGATCAGCTAGATGTGGAGAGGTGGGGAATGAGATACATGAAGGGCGGGTCCTTGTTTTTTGACCTCAGTGTGCCGTTTATTGAGATGGGAAAGTGTGGCGTGCTGACTGACTGGGGAAGGTTCTGCTTTGACCCTCCTCCCCTGGAGTTGTGGAGTGGCCAGTTGGATAGACGCACTTAGTGATGCATTGTCAGCCCGAGAGTTTTCCAGATTTTTTTTTTTTTTTAAACTTCATGAAACTGAGGTCCCCATGAACTCCTTTGTGGAGAGCATGTAGATGAAGGGAAGACCGAGGACTAAGCCTGGGTGCTCCCGGCGTTGACATCGGTGGAGGAGAAGTATCCAGTCAGAGACAGGGTGCAGCTAGGGGGAAGGAAAGTCAGGGTTGTCCCCTAGGCCCCTCACTCCTGAGACTGGCGTTCCCTCTCCCACGCCCATGGTTCATCGTGTGCTGTGTGTGTTCCCCCAGGTTGCCATGTTTTTGATCTGCAGTGTTTGCGTCCTACTGTAGAGTAATTAAGTATTTTAACATGAAATGCCCTTCTAGAAAGGTCAGGCAAGGTCACTATTCGCCGTATGGCTTATGTGCCAGCATATCATTGAGATTTGGCTTTAGTTGGGTTAATATTCTGGTGTGGATTTTTTTTCCTTAAAAGTTAATATTCTGATCTTTGGATTCAGTAATTTGAGTAGAAAATCGTGGTTTCATAGAGCATGATTTCCTATGGTAGGATTTGAAAGGACAAACTGAATATTTCATGATTGCCAGTTGATGGCAAGAGCACTTAGGAGCGCGATCGCTGTTGGCTCACTGCAGCGGGTCAGCTGAGTGCTGCGCTCCTTTTGCGAGTTGAGTGAGGACGTGAGCTCCCTCTGTAGCCTTCCCCACCTTGACTCAGGTTCCCTGACTCATCTGGGCTGGTGACATACCTGCAATGTGGGCACCTTCACCCCTGCTTCTGTGTGGCCCCCTGTTTGCCCGGCCCATAGGAACCACTGCCTCTGGATCTTACAGCTCCCCGCTGGACCCAGCCTCAGTCCTGCCCCTCACTTCCTCTGAGTCTGTTTCTCAGGCTCCTCGGGCCCTCAGTGCCCTGAGTTTCGGTCACTTGGCTTACCAGGCCTCTCCTCCTGCCCCTTGGACTCTGAGGTTGGCCTCTCCAGCTTGCATCTTTGTCTTGCCTTCGTTACTCTGCTTTTCTAGCCCGTCATCCTGGCTAATCTCCAGCCCTGGGTAAGTTTACGGTGCTGGACTGGGCTTTTGGATAAAAGGACCAGCCATTCCCATCCTCTATGAGACACTTAAGGTGTCAGCATTGTCTGGGCCCCACAGGGTGAAGGTTCAGGCCCCTCTTGGCTGCCACCTCTCCACCCCATTTCCATTTTGCAATCTCCATAGGCCCTCCCAGCGCCATGGCCCCGCTCCTCCTCTCTGCTGAGACACTCAGGTCTTCCTGAGTGTGAACTGCTTTCACTTCTCTTAATCCCGGGGTTCTCCTTTCTTCCTCCAGGGAGGAAGGATCATTCTGCTTTATCGACCATCCCCCACTCCACCCACGCTTTTTCTCATGTCAATAAAATTCACACTTGATTCCGATTTCCTCCGCTTTTCCTTAATATCCTTTCTCTGTCCCAAGATCCCACCCAGGATCACACAGGACATGAGTGGGCACGTCTCTTTAGGCCCCTCTTGGCTGTGGTGCTTTCTCAGGCCTTCCTTGTTTGGGTGATTGGCAGTTGCGAGTAGTGCTGTGGGTCAGGGATTTTCTGTAGGATGCCCTTCTCTTGGGACTTGTTTGGTATTTTCCTCATGACTAGACTTGGGTGATACAGTTAGAGGGCCTGTCTCGCCACAACCTGTCAAGGCTGCATTCTGTCCACACGACTCATTGCTATGGATATGGCCTTGAACACCTGGCTGACTGAGGTGGTGTTTGCCAAGTTTCTCCTTGGTAAAGTTATTTTCTTCCTTTCTGCATTCCACTCGTTAGAAACTGCCCCTGCAAATGGCCATACTTGGGTGGGGAGCGGCGTCTTCCGTCCTGGAGGAGGAGGAGCCGCGGGCGTTCCTCGGACTCGCGGCGCTAGCACTAGGTATTTGTCTACTTTCTGTTTATTCAACTATTGCTTTATACCAGTCTGGACTCTTGCATGTTTACTTGATGCTTCAGGTTATAAAGCAATACTATTTTATTTTCCTGGAAAAAGCTTTGGCCATTGGGAGCTCTTTGACTTGGTTCCTATATCCCTTTCATGTGTCTACCTGTCCCCATGATTGTGTGTGTGTATTGGCAATACAAGATGCTCCAAGCTCATCTTGTATATATATTTTTGCCTCAGTCCCGGTTCCTTTTATTTATTAGAGAATGGTATTAAAAACCAAGATCTGTGGTAGCTTACATCTATAATCCCAGCACTTTGGCTGACGTGGGAAGATCTCTTGAGCCCAGGAGTTCAAGACCAGCCTGGGCAACATAGCAAGATCCCATCTTCAATGTTAAGCAACAACAACAAACCAAGATCTGAGAATTAGGTGTGCTGGTGGCTGTTGGTGTGTTGCTTCTAGGCCGTCTCAGCTGACAGAGCAAGTATAAATATGTGTGGATGCTAACCCATGTGTGTATACGTATCTATAGATATTTCCATATGTAACTGCTTATATCTTTCTTAAACCAAAAGGGTAGGTCATTCTAGCTCCCTCCTCTTGCTTACCTGGAACCTTCCACCCCAACAGTGAGAAGCCTGGCTCTTGCCATCCATTTACCTAATTTTTTTTTTTTTTTTTGCGACAGGGTCTTGCTCTGTTGGCCAGGCTGGAGTGCAGTGGTGTGATCATGGCTCACTGCAACCTTAACTGCCTGGGCCCAAGCAATTCCCTCCCCTAAGTCTCCCAAGTAGCTGAGACCCCAGATGTGTGCCACCATGTCTGGCTCATTTTTGCTTTAAATTTCTGTATGTATATATAATTTGACATGGAGTCACCCAGGCTGGAGTGCATTGGCATGATCTCGGCTCATCGCAACCTCTGCCTCCCAGGTTCAAGTGATTCTCCTTCCTCAGCCTCCAGAGTAGCTGGGATTACAGGCATGCACTGCCACACCCAGCTACTTTTTGTGTTTTTAGTAGAGATGGGATTTCACCATGTTGGCCAGGCTGGTCTCGAACTACTGACCTCTGGTGATCCACCCACCTCGGCCTCCCAGAGTGCTGGGATTACAGGTGTGAGCCACTGTGCCTGGCCTATTTTGTTTATTTGTAGGGACGAGATCTCGCTGTGTTGCCCAGGCTGGTCTCAAACTCCTGGGATCAGGCGATCCTCCTGCCTCGGCCTCCCAAAGTGCCAGAATTACAGGCATGAGCCACTGCATACTTCATTGTTAAATTGCAGAATGTAAGTATTAATATAATAGTTTCAGGATTGTTCATCATACCTCATGGGAAACAACTTTATCCACTAGAATACGGTGCATATGGCTCCTGCATATGGTGTAAGACCTTAGTCTCACAGATTCCACTCACTACCCAAGTTTCTTAGGTCAGCACCTTCCCTGTGCCCTCTGCAGTAAGGTTTTCGTACATTCGTACATTCGTAATATAGTTAGGTTCTTCTGTCGCAGCCTGCATTCCGTCCTGAGATCTCGACCTCCTAGAATATTTCCTTTAAATTTGCATGCATTGAGCTTCACTGTGTCATAAAGTTCTGTGAGTTATTGCAAGTTCATCATGTTATGTATCCACCATCACAGGGTCATAAAGTTACACTGCCCTAAAGCAAACCCCTGAGCTTTACCCACTCTCCAGCCTGTGCCAACCACAGATCCATTTACTGTCATCTCTAGCTCTGCCTTCTTCAAAATGTCATATAATTGGAGTCATCAATATGTAGCCTTTTCATGGGCTTCTTTTACTTAACAATATGCTTTATTTATTTATTTATTTTTGAGAAAGAGTTTCACTCTTGTTGGCTCACTGCAACCTCCACTTCCTGGGTTCAAGTGATTCTCCTGCCTCAGCCTCCCGAGTAGCTGGGATTACAGGCATGTGCCACCACGCCTGGCTAATTTTTTGTATTTTTTAGTAGAGACGAGTTTTCACCATGTTGGCCAGGCTGGTCTTGAACTCCTGACCTCTAGTTAACAATATGCTTTTAAGATTTATCCAGGCCGGGCGCGGTGGCTCAAGCCTGTAATCCCATCACTTTGGGAGGCTGAGATGGGCGGATCACGAGGTCAGGAGATGAGACCATCCTGGCGAACATGGTGAAACCCCGTCTCTACTAAAAAAATACAAAAAAAAAAAAAAATAATAATCCCAGCACTCTGGGAGGCCGAGACGGGTGGATCACAAGGTCAGGAGATCGAGACCATCCTGGCGAACATGGTGAAACCCCGTCTCTACTAAAAAAATACAAAAAAAAAAAACTAGCCGGGCGAGGTGGCGGCGCCTGTGGTCCCAGCTACTCGGGAGGCTGAGGCAGGAGAATGGTGTGAACCTGGGAGGCAGAGCTTGCAGTGAGCTGAGATCCGGCCACTGCACTCCAGCCTGGGCGACAGAGCGAGACTCCGTCTCAAAAAAAAAAAAAAAAAAAAAAATACAAAAAACTAGCCAGGTGACGTGGCGGGCGCCCGTAGTCCCAGCTACTCGGGAGGCTGAGGCAGGAGAATGGCGTGAACCCGGGGGGCGGAGCTTGTAGTTAGCTGAGATCCGGCCACTGCACTCCAGCCTGGGCGACAGAGCCAGACTCTGTCTCAAAAAAAAAAAAAAAGGCCGGGCGCGGTGGCTCAAGCCTGTAATCCCAGCACTTTGGGAGGCCAAGACAGGCGGATCACGAGGTCAGGAGATCGAGAGCATCCTGGCTAACACGGTGAAAGCCCGTCTCTACTAAAATACAAAAAAAATTAGCCATGCAAGGTGGCGGGCGCCTGTACTCCCAGCTACTCGGGAGGCTGAGGCAGGAGAATGGCATGAACCCGGGAGGCAGGGCTTGCAGTGAGCTGAGATCTGGCCACTGCACTCCAGCCTGGGCAACAAAGTCAGACTCCATCTCAAAAAAAAAAAAAAAAAAAAAGATTTATCCATGCCACTGTGTGTTAATAGTTAATTTCTTTTTATTGCTGAATTGTATGGATGTATCACAGGTATCCATTCACCTACTGAAAGACATCTTGGTTGCTTTCACTTTTTAGTGAATATGAAGAAAGCTGCTATGAATATCCTGTGCAGGGTTTTGTGTGGATGTTAAATTTTCAAATCAGTTGGGAAAATGCCTAAGAGCGTGATTGCTGGATCTTATGGTAAGAGTATATTTAACTTTGTAAGAGACTGCTAAACTGTCTTCCAAAGTGGCTGTACCATTTTGTGTTCACATGAAAATAAAGGAGAACTCCTGTTGTTCAGCATCCTTGCCAGCAGTTGACCTGATCAGTTGTTCTGATGGTAGCCATCCTCATACGCAGGTAGTGGTGCCTCATTGTCTTCATTAGCAATTCCTTAATGACATATGATGGTGGGCATCTTCATGTGCTGATTTTCCACTTATATAACCTTGTTAGTAAGGTGTCTGTTCAGATCTTTTTGCTTATTTAAAAAATTTTGTTTGTTACTGTTGAGTTTTAAAAGTCCTTTCTGTATCCTTGGTATGAGTTCTTTTTCAGATAAATGATTTACAAATATTTTCTTCCAGTTTGTGGCTTATCTTTTCATTCTCTGAACAGTTTTGTCTTTTACCTTTTGTCTTTCCTTCTCTAGAGCTTCATTCCCTGTGTCTGCAAACTTGGAATCTCTGTTTTTGTGTTTTGTGGTTTTTTGTTTTTTTTTTGTTTTTTTTTGTTTTTTGAGGCGGAGTCTGGCTCTCTTACCCAGGCTGGAGTGCAGTGGCCGGATCTCAGCTCACTGCAAGCCCCGCCTCCCGGGTTCACGCCATTCTCCTGCCTCAGCCTCCCGAGTAGCTGGGGCTACAGGCGCCCGCCACCTCGCCCGGCTAGTTTTTTGTATTTTTTAGTAGAGACGGGGTTTCACTGTGCTAGCCAGGATGGTCTCGATCTCCTGACCTCGTGATCCGCCCGTCTCGGCCTCCCAAAGTGCTGGGATTACAGGCTTGAGCCACCGCGCCCGGCCTGTTTTTTGTTTTTTGAGACAGAGTCTCACTCCTTTGCCCAGGTTAGAGTGCAGTGGTGCGATCTCAGCTCACTGCAACCTCTGCCTCCAAGGTTGAAGCGATTCTCCTGCCTCAGCCTCCCGAGTAGCTGGGATTACAGGCATGCGGCACCATGCCCAGCTAGTTTTTGTATTTTTAGTAAAGACAGAGTTTCACCATGTTGGCCAGGCTGGTCTTGAACTTCTGACCTCAGGTGATCCGCCTGCCTCGGTCTCCCAAAGTGCTGGGATTACAGGCACAAGCCACTGCACCTGGCCAGAATCTCATTCTTTAAAAACAGAAAACTATAGTGAGCCTATATTGCTTTTGTAGTTGTAAGAAAAGGTAAAAAAAAAAAAAGGTACAAAATTAGAAAAAGAAAATGGGACAAGTGTGGCAGGGCCTCTTAGCTTACGTACTCTTAGTCTAGTAACTTAATTGGCTTAACTAGGCATAAATTCTTAATTGTTTCCATTAAATCTAGTTTCGGGGCTATTGCAGGCTTTTTCAGAGTGTGGCATGGTCATACTAAAATGCCTCATGGTGGGACTTGCGTGGAGTTACAGGGACCCGGGGTTGAGACTCTGATAACTCATTGACTAATTGTCACTGTGGGTGACACTTCAATCCCATAGGTCCAAGGAGCTCCTCTGTAAAATGCGGAGACCAAGAACTTCTTGAGGATTGTCCTAAGCATTAAATCAGATAATATATGAGGGGAAGTTTAAAAGAAGATTTTCCTCCACTTTTCCCTCTAGCTACAGATGTTTGTCACTTAACAACAGTTTATAACATTGGCTTCTTTAATTTTCTCACTACCCAGTCTCCCAGTCTTGTAACACTTACTGAAACTGTCCGCAAAAGGCTAATCCCATTGGCCTCTCCCCTGGCTTATTTGGGGTTGTTGACTCCTCCAGCCTTCTCATTTCCCTTCCCTCCTGCTTCCCTCAACTTCCTTCCCTACCTTTCCTAGCTTCCTTCACTTAATGTCCCTGCTCCCCAGGTCCCAGCCTGGGGAGCTCATCCGGTCCCACTTTGGTCCCATTTTACCTGTCACCTCTGTGCTGGGGCCTCTCATTCTGGGTCAGAGCATTCGTAGTCTGCTTGCTGGTCAGCTTTGTGAGCTTGGCCCGTGGACACCTCAAATTCAGTGCGCCCCAGTCTTGGCACTCTGCCTGAGTCTGCAACGCCCACATCCCAAAAGAGTGTTCCCCCAGGGCACAAATGCTCCACGTCCCTCTTTGCTGTAGTCGCTGTGCTCCCCTCTGTTCTGTCCCATCAGTCTCTGTATTGTTTTTCTCTCCGTGACTGTCTCTCAGACGGTCCCCAGCCTCGGAAGAGGCCCTGCTGCTTAGGGCAGTGGGCTCCTGGTTGCCAGTCTTCCTTCTGCCAACCTAGTCTCACTTTGTTGCCAGTTATCTTTTATTTTTTATTTTTATTTATTTATTTTTGTGAGATGGGGGCTTGCTTTGTCGCCCAGGCTGGAGTGCAGTGGCGCGATCTTGGCTCACTGCAACCTCTGCCTCCTATGTTCAAGTTATTCTCCTGACTCAGCCTCCCAGGTAACTAGGATTACAGGCACGGGCCACCACGCCTGGCTAATTTTTGTATTTTTAGTAGAGATGGCGTTTTGCTGTGTTGGCCAGGCTGGTCTTGAACTCCTGACCTCAAGTGATCCACCCATCTCCCGAAGTGCTGGGATTATAGGCGTGAGCCACCGCGCCCGGCCCCAGTTTTCTTTTAAACCATCTGGTTTACCTAAGGTCTGATGCCTCCCTTTCCAGCAGAATGAAGTCCAGAATTCCAGGTTCCTTAGCATGGCATTCAGGCTGTGGTTCCAGTGGGCCTCAGGTTTGTCCTTCTGGTCACATTCCCCACCGGAATGCAGAATTCCCTTCTGCCTCTGCGCTGTCTCACAAGATTGTCCTCTCTTGTCCATATCTTGCTGGTCTGTTGGGGCCCACCCATACTCTCTGTCGTCTTTATTGACACTTTCTCTGGTTCCTCCAGAAGTAGCTGTTTTCATCTCTCTCCCTGATCTGCCTCTGCGCTGTCTCACAAGATTGTCCTCTCTTGTCCATATCTTGCTGGTCTGTTGGGGCCCACCCATACTCTCTGTCGTCTTTATTGACACTTTCTCTGGTTCCTCCAGAAGTAGCTGTTTTCATCTCTCTCCCTGATCACACTTTGCTCCTGACTTGGGGAAAGCAGTTTGCACATCGGATTCCCACCCCTGCTCCTATGGCTGAAGCTGTCTTTGGTTGCCTGTCCTTGGGGCCTTGCACAGATACGTGCTTGGATGCCCACCCCCCAACTCCCCAACCTGATGTTTGAATTGAATGGACTGTTCATGGCAGGGGTTGAGTTTGTTTTGTATGCTTCTATTCTAAGACAGGTTTGCTTAATTCCGTTTTTTATGGGGCCGAAGTGGGTGTTTGAATAGTGAAGCAGTGACAAGTTTAAATAGTGTTTTAATATAAACATGAATACCAGACTGTAGGGTGGACATACTTAGCAGTGCAGTGGTAAAAATAATTATGTCTTGGTTCTTTTTTTTTTTTTTTTTTTTTTTTTTTTTTGAGACGGAGTCTCGCTTTGTGGCCCAGGCTGGAGTGCAGTGGCCAGATCTCAGCTCACTGCAAGCTCCGCCTCCTGGGTTTACGCCATTCTCCTGCCTCAGCCTCCCGAGTACCTGGGACTACAGGCGCCCGCCACCTCGCCCAGCTAGTTTTTTGTATTTTTTAGTAGAGACGGGGTTTCACCGTGTTAGCCAGGATGGTCTCGATCTCCTGACCTCATGATCTGCCCATCTCGGCCTCCCAAAGTGCTGGGATTACAGGCTTGAGCCACCGCGCCCGGCCTGTGTCTTGGTTCTTTTCTGTAGTCACTGATCACCAGAGAATACTGGTATCTTTTGTTTACTTGTTTTCAGTGTGTTCCTGAGAAATACATTTTCTGTTTATGGCCAAGGAAAAAAGTAAGGGCGAAGAGCTTAAGAAACTCGCTTGAAGTTACAGATACAAGTAAATCCAAGACAGGGTCTTGACTCAGGAATACAGGTTATCCAGGAAGAAAAGTGTCTCCACCACTCGCTGGGACTTGCCTCGTGCCGCACCCTTGCACTTTCACACCTGCCATGCATGCCTGTGCTGGGTATTTTTTCTCCTACTCATGGTTTTAATTGAGGCATGATTAATGTATGGTGAAATGCACAATTTTATTTTATTTTATTTTATTTTATTTTAGAGATAGGGTCTTGCTCTGTTGCTCAGGTTGGAGTGCAGTGACACAAACACGTCTCAGTGCAGCCTCGACCTCCAAAACTCAAGTGGTCCTCCTGCCTCAGCCTCCTGAGAAGCTGGGAGTACAGGCCCTGCCTGGCCAATTTTTTAAAAAGTTTTTTGTAGAGACAGGGTCTTGCCATGTTGCCCAGGCTAGTCTCGAACTCTTGGGCTCAAGCGATCCTGCCTTGGACTCCCAAGGCACTGGGATTATAGGTATGAGCCACTGTACCCAGCCCCACAATTTAAAGTATATAGTCAATTGGGTGTTTTTTAAACAGTGGATTGTATTTTGTTTTGACAAACGCATATGCCTGTGTCACCCACTTGTCTCTCAAGATACAAGCATGCCTCTCAACTTACAGTGTTACATTGGCCCTCTCCACAGTCACTTCTACTTGTGCTCAAATCCTTATTCTGACTTCTTTCTAAATAAACGAGTTTGCCTCATTTAGAATATCATACACATGGAATCACACCGTATATATTCTTCCATGTCTGGCTTCTTTCACTTAGCATAGTATTTTTGGGATGTAGCCATGTTGCTTGTATCAGGAATATTTTCCTGCTTTTTTGCTCAGAAGTCTGCCATTATGTGAATATACCAATGTTTGTTATCTATTTCCTGTTGACAGGTTTGGGTTGTTTCCAGTTTGTGGGTATTATGAACAAAGCTGCTGTGAACAGTATCGGACAAGTTTTTGTGTTCATATTCGTATTTATTTTTCTTGGGTAAATACCTGGAAGTTCTATCTCTGAGTCACAGGGTAGGTATTTGTTTAACTTTGAGAAAGTGCCAGACTGCTTTCCAAAGCGGTGGTTGTGTTGGTTACTGTTTTAAATTTATAAAATTAATTGGAGATTTGATCTCATTGTAGAAAATCTTGTGTAGACCTGATGCTTGTGATTCACAGTCCTGAATTTCAAACCAGTTTTCGATTTTAAGGCATTGCTAAGATAAGCTCATTGGAAAACAGTTCAAAATATTACTAAGCATTTCAAGTTTCTGGCTGGTACATAGATATTTGAATAAAGTTACTATATATAAATACTGCATTTAGGCTGGGTGCAGTGGCTCACGCCTCTAATCCCAGCACTTTGGGAGGCTAAGGCGGGTAGATCACCTGAGGTCAGGAGTTCGAGACCAGCCTGGCCAACATGGTGAAACCCCATCTCTACTAAAAATACAAAAAATTAGCCGGGAGTGGTGATGTGCGCCTGTAATCCCAGCTACTCGGGAGGCTGAGGCAGGAGAATTGCTTGAACCCGGGAGGTGGAGGTTGCAGTGAGCCAAGATCACACCACTGCACTCCAGTCTGCGTAAAGGAGTGAGACTCCGTCTCAAAAAAAAAAAAAAAAGATTCAGAAGGGACTGAAAACTGGAGCTCTTTTGGGGAACCAGTGCTGTGTCAGTGTTTGTCTAGGGCCTGAGCAGCAGATTGAGGGAGAAGCGACCCTTGAGGGATCTTGTAGTGGGTGCGATGGGTGCAGGGACCTCCACAGAGCTGGCCCAGGTGGAGATGTGGCACACTGGGGCAGGAGACAGTGAGCCATCTCGGGTTATTGGGAGGCACCCCAGAATGTGTTTTCAGAAACTAGTCAGGGCTGTTGGTTTCAGACAACAGACAGCAGCTGAGGGTTGACTCAGGCAGAAAAAGTACTGTCGTGGAAGCATCTCAGCTACAGATGGAGCGGAGGAGCCAGGCAGCCGTTGCTGAAGCCAGAGTGAAACCTACCACAAGGAGATCTGCTTCGCCCTTTTCTCCCGGGGACCCCTTTGCTCAACCTCTGTTGTTTGGAAGGTGGACCTCCTGACCTGATCCTCTAATTTTATTTTACATTCTCTCCTCAGGGTTTTCTCTCTGTTCTCTAGCTCTCCTCTCTGGGACATTTCTACTCTTTTGTCCAATTCTGTTTAAGAAAATTTAGAATCTATAGACTGTTGTATTTTCATTGTTGAATAACCAGGAAGTTCTTAAACCGTTCCTCTTTTTGTTTCAGAGAACCAATCTCTTCTCTTATTTTGAAGAATATGAATTACACTTGTGCCTTGTGGACATTTTCTTCTCTGTGTGTTGTGCGTGTTCTGGATTCTTACCCCTCATTTCTGTTTTGTGCTGTTTCATGAGCCATGTTTCGACTGACTTTTTTTTTTTTTTTTTGAGACAGAGTCTCGCTCTGTCGCCCAGGCTGGAGTGCAGTGGCGCGATCTCGGCTCACTGCAACCTCCGCCTCATGGGTTCAAGCAAATCTCTGCCACAGCCTCCCGAGTAGCTGGGGTTACAAGCGCCGACCACCACGCCCAGCTAATTTTTGTATTTTTAGTAGAGACGGGGTTTCACCATCTTGGCCAGGCTGGTCTTGAACTTCTGACCTCGTAATCCACCTGCATCAGCCTCCCAAAGTGCTGGGATTACAGGCGTGAGCCACTGCACCCGGCCTGGACTTTCTTTTTTTTTTTTTTAATGGAGCTATGATAAGCACTTGGAACCTCTCTGTCCATGGTGGGGGGTTCCCTGTGGCCCTCGACTTTGGGAGGTCTGACAGTGAATCTGACCTGTTTCTTGGGTTTTCCCTACATCGCAGAGTCTTTAGACCTTTTTCTTGGGTCCTGTTAGTGCTAGAGAGGATTCCTCGACCCTCCCACCTGTCAGGGTTCGGGGAACCACGTGGGAGATACCCTCCCGGAGTCTCTGCTCTCATTGTATGGCCCTCACTGGGTTCCAGTGTCTTCCTTCATCTCCTCGCCCCTGCCACAGCAGGGCCTGCTGTTCCAGTTCGCCCCTCCTGCCTCATGGGCTCTGTCTCTCTGTTCTGTGATTCCTTTAATGTGGCCAGTAAATCAGCTTATCTACAGTAGAGGTGCAGGTTAGCCAGATTTGGTCTGCCCTAGGGGATTTTTCTGGAGGGATTTTAGCTTATAGATCTGTATTTAACGCTGGGGCTAAAAGAGTAGGAGGGTAAATGGAAATACTTAAAATAAATTACTTGATTTCCAGGATTGTGAATTTACCTAGTAATCAAAACTTAGAAGAGCAATGATTTCATACTTAAGATAGTTGTGAGTGACAGAGCTTGATGCGTCAAATGTTACGTTGCTTATATACACTCCAAAAATCATACCCTAAGAAATATGATACGTTTGTCGTAAATCACTTTTTCTAATCAGATTTTATTCTCTTTCAGATCCGATCACATAGGACAGTATGCACCTTAAGATCCTGAAGAAAAGGCACAAAATGTTCAAGTGATGTTTAGAAATAATTTGTGAGGTAAGAGTATGATTATTTAGGGTCTAATCACTTTCCTTTCTCACAGCTGACACTTGTATATTACTAAAAAGGTAACCTGTGCATGTGGCAAAGCAGAGGCGTGGTGCAAAGGCCGACAGACCTGCCTTCCTTTTCAGCCACGGCCTTCCTGTCCTAAAAGGAGGGTGTGTCTGTGGAGGGGACTCCATGAATTGAATTGATGAGTTCTTGGCCAGTATTACAAGATGAGGGGAATACCCCGCTTTACACCTGAAATGGAAAGGGTTTTTTTTTTTTTCTTTCTTTTGTTTTGGTTTTTTTTTGAGACGGAGTCTCGCTCTGTCACCCAGGCTGGAGTGCAGTGGCGTGATCTTGGCTCACTGCGACCTCTGCCTCCCAGGTTCAAGCGATTCTCCTGCCTCAGCTTCCCTAATAGCTGGGATTACAGGCACCCACCGTCATGCCCAGCTAATTTTTGTATTTTTGGTAGAGATGGGGTTTCACTGTGTTGGCCAGGCTAGTCTTGAACTCCTGACCTCCAGTGGTCCAACCGCCGCGGCCTCCCAAAGTGCTGGGATTACAGGCATGAGCCACTGCTCCCGGCCTGAAATGAAAAGTTTTTGCTTGTGTGGTTGTCCCTTTAAATATGGAGATTTGTAGTGTTGCTTTTGGTGTTCTGGGAAACGGCTTTGTTTAATGTGCTGATAAAGAGCTTAGGTTCAGGGGTGTTGAGAAAATCCCATTAAGTCGGCCCTTGGAGTAGAAAAGTGGTGCTGGGACATATGTGTGACAGCGCCCAGTGTTTTCAGGGTTCCCTCAGAAACTGTCTTGAGTATGAAGTCAACAGTGGTTTTGGAATTCAGTGCAGAATAAGGCTGTGCCCTTAACCTAAGGAATGTGTGCATTTTAATACCGCATCTCAAATGGCCGTGCTGTTTGCTTTTAGATTAGGGTTCCATGTAAAGGAATGATTTCTTCATTTCTTCCCCTCCCTTCCTGTTGCATTACTCAAGTGTAAATACAGTGACTCAGAGATGCGAGTGCACTTTGTTACTGAGAGCTGTATTTGTCCAGCCCAACCTTGCGATATTTGTTTGTTGCTTTCTTGAAAACAAAGGGATTTTTGGATCTTATGTTATTTTCCTATTGACTTCTAACGGATCTTACAGATAGGGCACTAAAGCCCTCAAGTGTTATACGTCACCCTAATACGTGTTTATGGGAACGTCCTGCCATGGCCAGTGTTCGGTGTCTGTGGGCGCTCTCCTTACACAGCGGTGCCTGCCCATCCGCACCCCCAGGCCAGACATGGAGCCACAGCAGCATCTTGCACTCCGTGGAGGTCTCACCACGGCCTGAACTGGGAAGGCAGAGCTGAGCTGGCTCAGGTGTCATGTCTGCCTTTAGAAGACTTTTAAGGGGCCCTGAAAGTCTGGAGACTTTCAGGAGAGAGCTCAGTTGTGCTCTGACGAAAGTGTAGCTTGTTTTACTGCCTGGCAAGCACCCTTCCTTTTCTGATGGAATGTGTCCTATTAGAGAAGTCAACATAAAGCAAAATGGTTCTGGTCAGAGGAATTTTTCAGCTTACGGCCTTGATGTACCCAGGCCCACAGATACGATTCACCAAGAAACTTAGATGGAAATCAGCAGGAGGTGATTGGAATCTGAGAGAGGGACTGCTTGCTTTTTGTTGCATCTGACTTTTAGCAAGCATGCCCTTGCTGTGCGCCAGACAGCATGCAAGGCACAAGGGGAACAGAGCGGGAGGAGACCCAGACCGCCCTGGAGGGGCTGACATCAGGCAGGGAGGTGGAACCTGCAAGAGCTCTCAGGTAGCAAGTGGTAAGTACCCGGGAGGGAGAGCTGGTGAGCGTGCCCAGGGCTTCAGCAGAGGCAGAGAAACTTCCAGGTACTTTCCCAGCCCCCTGACAGTCAGGCTTTACTAGTGGTGCAGGCAGAAGCAGTTTCAGCCTTCATGTCCAGATGGTCACATCTGATGTCTAGAGACGTTTTCACAAATTGCTCCTCAGAAGAAAGAGAACTCGCTTCTCAGGGTGGCTTGCCTAGAAGAGAGAAAAGTTAGGCTCTGCAGGTGAATGGGGTTTATGTAGAGGAAATGGGCGCTGCAAAGGTGTTTGCAGGGGATGTTGAGCAGACAGATCCAGAAGATGTCGGTTCAGAAAATGCTGAAGGAATGGCTGGCTGAGGGGTCCATCCAAATTCGTTTGATCTCTAGTTTCTTCTTTTTCACTTAAATGCTTATTTAAAAATTTTTTTTAATTAAAACAATTTTTTTGACACTGGATCTTACTCTGTTGCCCAGGCTGGAATGCAGTGATGGGATCGTGGCTCTCTGTAGCCTCAACCTGCCAGGCTCAAGCGATCCTGCCACCTCAGTCTCCCACACATCTGGGGGTACAGGTGCGTGCCACCACACCTGACTAATGAAAAAAAAATTTTTTTCTGTAGGGATTGGGTCTTCACATGTTGCTCAGGCCAGTCTCAAACTCCTGGGCTCAAGAGATCCTCCCACCTTGGCCTCCCAAAGTGCTGAGATTACAGGTGTAAGCCACCACACTCGGCCTTAAGCATTTATTTATTTATTTTTATTTTTTGAGACAGGGTCTCTCTGTCACCCTGGCTGGAGTGCAGTGGCACGATCATGGCTCATTGCAGCCTCAACCTCCCAGGCTCAAGAAATCTTCCCACCTCAGCCTCCCTAGTGGGTGGGACTACAGCGCAAGCCGCCATGCCTGGCTAATTTTTATTTTCTGTAGAGATGAGGTCTTACTCTGGTGCCCAGGCTGATCTCAAACTCCTGGGCTCAAATGATCCTTCTGCCTCAGTCTCCCAAAGTGCTGGGGTTACAGATGGGAGCCACTGGACCCAGCCTTAAACATTTTTTAAAGCTGCTTTTATCTGATTGAAAAATAGGGCTATTTTACTGACTTTGGAAAACAATTTCATTTTGCTCTTGTACCAGTCAGCATTTTTGTATCGAGAGAAAATTTTGTAAAGTATTTGGCGAATGAACCCTCACCACATGTTCATTCGGCAAATGTTTTCATAATTGCTGTGTTCCAGTTGCATTTAAGAAAAGAAAAAGTCACACCCAGATTTGAAAAACAGCACCCAGTGCTGTTACTCAGTTGTAGTGGCCTGACCTCTGAGAACATTCTTATTACTCTCCTTTATTCGCATTTCAGAAGCCACGGTTTCTGCACTCTGCCTGCTTAAAGCATGAGGAGTGCTCCTGCTCTGAGAAAGTGCCAGGGTCGGTTCGTTAAAATATTTGTCAGTGTTTTCTCCCCATGGGAAAGCTAAGGCGAAATTGACTGTCTCTTCCTTTCCCTGGCTCTTTATCTGTGATATTACAGCTCTCAGAGCAAACACCGATAAGAGAAGGGTGTGCAATCAAAGAAGCAGTCAAAACAGTTACCAGGAAAAGTGCACTTTTTTCTTTTTCTTCCTGGAGAGGGAGTCTTGCTCTGTCACTAGGCTAGAGTGCAGTGGTGCAATCTCAGCTCACTGCAACCTCCACTCGCCTGGGTTCAAGCGATTCTTCTGCCTCAGCCTCCCGAGTAGCTGGGATTACAGGTGCCTGCCACTGTGCCCAACTAATTTTTGTATTTTTAGTAGAGACAGGGTTTCACCATCTTGGCCATGCTGGTCTTGAACTTGTAACCTCGTGATCCACCCGCCTTGGTGTCCGAAAGTGCTGGGGTTACAGGTGTGAGCCACTGCACCTGGCCCACTTTTTTCTTTATTTCTTTTTTATTTTTTTATTTTTTTGAGACTGAGTCTTGCTCTTTTGCCCAGGCTGGAGTGCAGTGGCGTGATCTTGGCTCACTGCAGCCTCTGCCTCCCGGGTTCAAGCGATTCTCCCACCTCAGCCTCCTGAGTAGCTGGGATTACAGGCGCGTGACACCACACCCGGCTAGTTTTTGTATTTTTAGTAGAGACGGGGTTTCACCATGTTGGGCAGGCTGGTCTCAAACTCCTGACCCGAAGTGATCCACCTGCCTCAGCCTCCCAAAATGCTGGGCTTACAGGCATGAGCCACTGTGCCTGGTCCCACTTTTCTCTTTAGTTTCTTTAGATCTTGTATGTTCTTAGAAATCAGATGCTATGGGGAATAGGTTAGAAGTGTCAAAAGGATGGCTTGCAAAAGAATGGATTAATAAATGAAGGAAAGGCTGGGCATGGTGGCTCTTATCTGTAATCCCAGGACTCTGGAAGGCTGAGGCAGGAGGATTGAGCCCAGGAGTTCCAGAGCAGCCCAGGCAACATAGTGAGACCTCGTCTGTGAGCTGTGATTGTGGCACTGCACTCCAGCTTGGGCAACAGAGGGAGACTGTGTTCCCAAAAATAACAAAAACAGGAAACTTTTAGAAGATTAAAATAGAGGCTGGGTGCGGTGGCTCATGCCTGTAATCCCAGCAATTTGGGAGGCTGAGGTGGGTGGATCACCTGAGGTCAGGAGTTTGAGACCAGCCTGGCCAATATGGTGAAACTCCATCTCTACTAAAAATACAAAAAAATTAGCCGGGCATGGTGGCAGGCGCCTGTGATCCCAGCTACTCAGGAGGCTGAGGCAGGAGAATCACCTGAACCCGGGAGATGGAGGTTGCAGTGAGCCAAGATCGCGCCACTGCACTCCAGCCTGGGCAACAGAATGAGACTCGGTTTAAAAAAAAAAAAAAAAAAAAGATTAAAATAGAGATGAAGGGCATTCTAGAAGCAGGATAGAGTGTCAAGGAACAGAGATATAAAAATGGGAGCCTGCTCCAAAAACATCACAGAGAAGTGAGGATAAACTGAGAACCAAATTGAGAAGAAACAGGTAAGACCGATGAGGTCAGTGTATATGAGGCGGTGTAAAGATGAATAGAGAACCAGTGACTTACTCGTCGTTCTTTCATCGTGTTGTTTGCTAAAGTCTGTGCTGGGCGCCTGCTTGGGAGCACTGAGGCGAGCTGCTGAGCAGAGGAGGGACAGGTGGGGCTGGGGAGCGAGTGCAGCAGTGATACAGCAGAGCTCCTCTCCACCCTGCCGGGAAACCTGGTGCTGGGACTTCACGTCTAGCTTGTGCTTTCCATAATCTTTGTGGCCACGGCTGGCATAGGTTTTGTTGTATGTAGGTATAACCTGTACTGTGGGACTCACTGTGTTGTAGTAAAGCAATCAATAAAGTCAGAGATTTAAAAATTGAGATCTTATTATGTTCTTATTTTCTTTCCCACTGTGTGTATTTAGACTAACTTTATGAAATGGCCAAGGACCAAGCATAACACATCATATTTAAGGTATAGCTTGTGAGCTTTTTGAGCGTCACCAGCTCTGTGTTGTCCCCCTCCCCAGGGTGCGTCAGGGAAATCATGCAGCCATCAGGACACAGGCTCCGGGACGTCGAGCATCATCCTCTCCTGGCTGAAAATGACAACTATGACTCTTCATCGTCCTCCTCCTCCGAGGCTGACGTGGCTGACCGGGTCTGGTTTATCCGTGATGGCTGTGGCATGATCTGTGCTGTCATGACGTGGCTTCTGGTCGCCTATGCAGACTTCGTGGTGACTTTCGTCATGCTGCTGCCTTCCAAAGACTTCTGGTACTCTGTGGTCAATGGGGTCATCTTTAACTGCTTGGCTGTGCTTGCCCTGTCGTCCCACCTGAGAACCATGCTCACCGACCCTGTGAGTACTGGCTGCCTCGCTGGTGGCTCTCTTGTGTCTGGTCTAGTGTCGCACACAGACCATGTGGTGAATGACCTCAGGTTTTTATTAATTCCTGGACACAAGCTTCTAGCCTTTTCCATGTCATAACTGGAGAAGAAACATTGCTTAAATAGTAGTGATATCATGGTATGCTGATGGAATGTATTAGCCCATTGGGCTGTTTATTCAAAGGAAGAGATTGTGCTAATTTTTTTCTTTTCTTTCTTTTTTTTTCCTTCTTCTTTGAGACGGAGTCTCCCTCTATTGCCCAGGCTGGAGTGCAGTGGTGTGATTGTGGCTCACTGCAACCTCTGTCTCCCAGGTTCAATTGATTCTTGTGCCTCAGCCTCCCGAGTAGCTGGGATTACAGACATGCACAACCACACCCAGCGCTAAATTTATTTATTTATTTTGGAGATGGCATTTCGCTCTGTCTCCCAGCCTAGAGTACAGTGATGCAATCTCAGCTCACTACAACCTCTGCCTCCTGGTTTCAAGCAATTCTCCTACCTCAGCTTCCTCAGTAGCTGGAATCACAGGTGCGCACCACCATGCCCGGCTAATTTTTTTGTATTTTTAGTAGAGACAGGGTTTCACCATGTTTGCCAGGCTGGTCTCAAACTCCTGACACCTCAGGTGATCCACCTGTCTCCGTCTCCCTGGGATTACAGGCGTGAGCCACCACACCCGGCCTGTGTTAGGTAATTTCTAAAATCCCTTCTAGTTTAAATATTTTGTTTTTCCCAAGGGACAGACTGAAAGCTGGGAAGCCTGGGTTCTAGATGTCACCACTTTACCAGTCTTTTCGGTTGTCATTTGACTGTAAGCAACTATGTGAACTTCACTGAGCTAGAAGGTTAGATATTTTTCCTAAGTTCTTTCTAGCTCTGTAGTTCTCTCGTTGTCATGTCTCAGCTAAATCCTGAAGCAAACGTTGTGTTCAGCCAGCTGGTAAAAAGTAAAGGCTCAACCTGCCTGAAAAGCAGAGAGGAAGGATTCCATACTTAGCAGTGTGCTCAGGTGTGGCTGACCTGTTGGAGGAAGCAGTGCACAGGGACAGATTGACGTGGGTGTGGAACAAGAAAGGTGGACTGAGCTCATTTTGGGAGCAGATTCCCTTTAGGCTGAGAATAAACATAGGCCAGACCTAGCCCAGTGAAATACACCCAGTTCCTGACGCCTTGCGGGCCACCAGGTTCAGCTTACACCTGGGCTTTGAGGCTGTTCCTGAGTTTTGAGACATCCTTCAGTCAGGGAACAGCATTCGGGCCGATTGTACAGATCTTTGCAGCTCAGCCATCCGTCACCTGTAGTCAGTGAGTTCCAGGCTCCCCGCAGAGCTCGGAGGAGACGCCCAGCAGCTGCAGGCATGCGAGGCCAGGTATAACAGTCAGTAGATCTTCATTTGAAAAAAGTTCTTTCCACTGCTTTAAAACAGTGGTTTTAAACCATGGTATAGGGACTCCCATTTGTCAATGTAAAATCTACTGGGCTATCATCTATTTCTAAGCTTTCGCTAAAGAAGGTACCAAGAAGTTAATAAGATTAGGACCTTTTTTTTTTTTTTTGAGATGGAGTTTCGCTCTTACTGTCCAGGCTGGAGTGCAATGTGCGATCTTGGCTCACTACAACCTCTGCCTCCTGGGTTCAAGCTATTCTCCTGCCTCAGCCCCCTGAGTAGCTAGGATTACAGGCATGCACCACCATGTCCGGCTAATTTTGTATATTTAGTAGAGACAGGTTTCATCATGTTGGTCAGGCTGGTCTTGAACTCCTGACCTCAGGTGATCCACCCGCCTCGGCCCCCCAAAGTGCTGAGATTACAGACGTGAGCCATCGTGCCTGACGAGGACTCTTTTTTGAGGCTAAACTGCAACTGATGAGCTCACAGAATGTGGTCTACATGTGGCTTTATCTGTCTCTGCTTTATCTGAATTAATTATTCGGGGTTTGGATGTACATTGTTTACTTTCTCCTGTTTTACTAGGAGAGGTTGTGGGCAGCTGTCCCGGGAGTGGAACAGTATTACAGGCCCAACCCAGTGGGCAGCTGGGGGGTGGTACCTTGGGGACAAACTTGGAAGCAAAGTCTGCCAGTGGCTTTGTAGCCTGATCTGACGGTGGAGTCTTTGACCGTTACCGAGTCTCTTCTCTGACGGGTTTGTGCCTTCAGAGAATTAAAGGCTGTGTCATCATTTCCTTTTACGCAGCAAGTCTCCCTCTAGGAGCCAGACCCTGGCTCCTGATCCCTGTGGGTCTCTGCCCTCTCCTTCCTTGGCTGCAGCAAAACTCCTTGCTTGTTGCCCAAGCAAAGTGCCCAGGCACTTTGACTAAGGAGAGGGCAAGCTACATGGCCAGGTCCAGCTCAGCGATTTTTACTGGAATATTGCCTTGTAGGAAAAATCCAGTGACTTCTGACCATCTGCCCACACAGTGAAAACTGGGCTGGACCCAACCCTTGTGGGCAGTTGTGGTGAGGGAACCGAGTCTGTGCAAAGCCTCCTGCTCGTGAGTGTGGGGTGGGACATGGGGGAGGGTCAGCCTGGCTGGGACTCCTCAGCAGTTTGCTCCTCTCTGCTGCCAAGTGCACTTGCCCCTTTCTCCTGTGCGCTTGGACTCTACAGCTACTCAGCAGTCCAGCTCCTGCTCCTCGGGAAAAGGCCCCAGAAGCCTGGAGAACTGGAGGCAGCCAGGAAGTCGGGGTAGAAGGTGTGTGCAAGGGCATGCTGCCACTCTGGTGGGCAGATTTCTTTTGCTTGTCGTATTACTGCAGAAAATGGAACATTCTGAGGGAGAAGTTGGAGATCTTGGATGTCAGGGGTGTTTTGATTGAGATTTAATTCATATAGCACTAAATCCATCCTTGTGTCTAGTCTGTGGTGTTTAGTGCATCCACAGAGTGTCCAACCATCACCTAGTCGGTTTTAGGACATTTTTTATCACCTCAGAAAGGAACCCCACACCCCTTAGTCATCACTTCCCAGCCCCCTCCCCACCAATGCCCTCTGCCCCTGGCAACCACTCATCTGCTGTCTCTGTGGAATTTGTCTGTTCAGAGACTTTCATAGTCATCTCATCTGTGACCTTTTGTGCCTGGCTTTCACTAGGCATTGTGTTTTCAGGGTCCGTCGTGCTGTGGCATGATCAGTGCTTCATTTGTTTAGGGCTGAATAATATTCCATGCTCTGGCCGTACCCGTCTTGCTTATAGCCATTGTTAGTTGATGGGCATTTGGGCAAGTTCCGCTTTTTGGCTGTTACGAATCATGCTGCTTTGAACAGCCATGTGTAAGTTTTTGTGTGGATGCATGTTTCATTTCTCTTGGGTATATACCTAGGAGTGGAGTCGCTGGGACATATGGTGACTCTATGTTTAACTTTTTGTGGAACTGCCAAGTATTCTCTAAAGTGTCTGGGGGAAAAAAAGAAAAAGGGAAAAAAAATTGTGGGGAAGGAATGAAAAAAAAAAAAACCCAAACACCGAAGCGTCCACACCATTTTACATTCCCACCTGCAGTGTGTCCACGTCTTCAACACATTATTGCCCTTCTTTTGTGACGCCGTATCTGTCTGTCTTTGCTGTGTATCTCCCTAATGACCAACGATGTTGAGCATCATTTCATGTGCTTGTTGGCCATTTGTGTGTCTTCTTTGGAAGAATGTCTGCTTGAGTCCTTTGTCTATTTGGATGTCACTGTTTAACCCATGTCATATATTAGGACTCTGGTGACAAGTGACAGAAACCGCCAGGAGTCACTGTAAATGAAACTGAGGAAGGGGGAGTATGCAGAGCCCCAGGGCAAGGACGCCTTTGGCTGCTGGCAGGCTGTGGAGTGGAAGGTGGACAGAGGGGAGAGGCTGGCAGCTGCCCTCAGGCTTTGTCTGAGCCTTGGCTTTCCTGCTGCCCAGGGAAGAGGGGCAGTCTCTAGAGCAGGTGGAGTGGCAGTCACTGATGTCTAGCTCTGCTGTTGGCCCAGCAGGGTCAGGTGTCACCTCTGTCCTCCCAGTGGGGAGTTGATTTCTTCTGTTCACAGATCATGTCTTTACCCTACTAGGGTCCAGTCCCGGCTGAACTAGAACCATCACATCACCTCTGAACTGAACAGTTAAGGCTTTGGGGCAGATACCCCAGTGGGACTTCATGTCATTTTTCTAAACCAATAGGACCAATCCTCGCTGGGATTGGCCTGGGTTTGTATTGTCACTTGAGGAAAGTCACTGGTGCTTTGAGTGAGGTGTGGAGGGGAAGATGGGGTCGGAGGCCTGCTGATAGAGCAATGAACCCTGCTGTGGAAGGATGCGACTTTGATCCCAAGCTTCACTTTGGGATCGTGAGAGGGCTGGGAGGGAGGAAGGCCACCCAAGGCCCTGGGCCCTGCATCCCTTCACTTGATGGAGCCTGTGTCTTCAGTGCCAGCCCGGTGGATGCCCATGAGCCTTCTCGGCAGCTGTGCGAGTGCCTTCCAGAGGTACCCTTCATGGGGCCTCGGCTGCCGTCCAGGAGCTCTGCCAAAAGCATGCTTTCCTCCCACCCTCACAGCAGTGCTGGGACGTAGGCGGAACATGCGTGTGAGAACATGAGACCTCACTGCCAGTAAGAGGCCAGGCTGGGATTTGAACCAGGTCTGTCTCCAGAGCCCCGGCCTTGACAATTTCACTTCTTACGGGAAATTCCAAATGTGCATGGTAGGAAGAAAAGAGCACTCCGCCTTGAGCTGGTCACCACCTCACAGGGTGGCCTCGCCCATGCTGTTCCCTCCCCAGATAACCCACCTAAATCTCACTCATTCTTTTGTTTCATTTGTCACCACCTCACAGGGTGTTCACCATGTTGGTCAGGCTGGTCTTGAACTCCTGACCTCAAGTGATCCGCCTGCCTCAGCCTCCCAAAGTGCTGGGATTATAGGTGTGAGCCACCGTGACTGGCCTGTCTCAATTCTTTTATAATTTTTTTCCCTTGAATCAGGATCCAAATAAGGATCCACACAATGTGATTGGTTTATATGTCTATAACATCTCTTTTAATTAATTTGTGTGGTCGCTGCAATCTTTTTTTCTCTTGGGGTTTAAGTTGAAGAAACACAGTTCTTTGTTTGCAGTTGACATCCCTGTACTGGGTTTTGACATGTTCCTCCTCCCCAGCATTTTCCGTAAATTAGGAGGCAGATCCACAGGCCCGGCCCCATTCTTACCTGCCCCTTAGTTAGGCCCTGGGGATCCAGAATGCATGACAGGGAGCTGGGGTGGAGAGCATTGGAGAGAGGACAGGAAGCATGCTCTGCAAAGCCTAACTGCCCTGGAAGGGCGAGGTGGCAGTGTGTGCCTTGCCCGGGCCTGACTGGCTGCTTTGTCTCATCGGGGCAGACTGGAAGTGGGATATGGGCAGGGGCACCATGAGAGGGAACAGCCAATCAGGGAGCACCTCTGAAGGGAGGCAGCCAGGTGTTTGGGGTGGAGGAGGAGCCTGAAGGCATCCTGCGGCCTGGAGCCTGTGGTCAGTCCCACAGGAAGATGGGCGGGAAACAGTCAAGAAGTGTTTTAGAAAAAACCTCCCGAAAATGGTTAAAATGGGAACTGAGGAATGTGCTCAATTACTTGGAAGGTTTGTTCTGGTGGGAAGAAGAACGCCCCATGGGTGCAGAGGAGACGGTGCTCCAGCCCCTGCGGCTGTTGTCATGGGCACATCCTGGCAAGGCCCTTTGAGATGGGGCAGCCATGCATAGCCCCTCTGCATATGGTCTGTTTCTGTCAAACCACACCTCGAAAGGCTCAGGATGAAAATGTAAGTGATAGACTTGGGGCCTCAGGTGGATGGAACCCCTCCATGAAATCCCCAGGAGACCATGCCCGTGAAGAGTTTCATTGTCTGCCTGGGTTCACTGTCTGTCAGGGTTCTGAGCAACAAAAAGGAATCCCTGGACCCAGCAAGTGCCTGAAATCCCACAGTCTCAGGTCCCTGAGGATCACCCAGTGCGTACTTGGCTACCCCTTCGAAATGCCTTTCCTTGCTCATAAGTGACCAAACACTGGGGTAGCGTTGGGGTGGCCACTTTCCAGAAGTGTCGTGCCACATCGTATCATATTTGCTGCTGCGGGAAAGTGCATGCATGGCTCATAAAATTACGGTGTTTGCAGTTTTAAAATCTGGCCCATTTCCTCTTATTGAGGAGATTTATAACACTCAGCTGTCACCTGAGGCATATATGCAACATTGTGGGATTTTATAAATCAAAGCAGTGTTAAGATCCCTAGATTGCTGGAGGAAAGTTGATTAAAGACTCCAGGCCGGGTGTGGTGGCTCATGCCCGTAATCCTAGCACTTTGGAAGGCTGAGGCGGTTGGATCACCTGAGGTCAGGAGTTCGAGACCATCCTGGCCAACATGGCGAAACCCTGTCTCAACTAGAAATACAAAAAATTAGGCGGGTGTGGTGGTGGGTGCCTGTAATCTCAGCTACTTGGTAGGCTGAGGCAGGAGAATCGCTTGAACCCTGGAAGCAGAGGTTGCAATGAGCCAAGATCACGCCACTGCACTCCAGCCTGGGCCACAGAGCGAGACTGTCTAAAAACAATAACAACAACAAAAGACTCCAAATTGTGGAATGTAATTTTTTTGGGGGGTAGGGGTGGGGGGGTACAGAGTCTCGCTCTGTGGCCCAGGCTAGAGTGCAGTGGCACAATCTCAGCTCACTGCAACTTCCACCTCCTGGGTTTTGTGCCTCACCCTCTCGAGTAGCTGGGATATTACAGGTGCCCGCCACCACGCCCAGCTAATTTTTGTATTTTTAGTAGAGATGGGGTTTTGCCATCTTGGCCAGGCTCGTCTTAAACTCCTAACCTCATGATCTACCCACCTCAGCCTCCCAAAGTTCTGGGATTACAGACGTGAGCCACCGTGCCTGGCCAGTAAAATGTTTTACTGATTCTGATTTAAGTTTTCAAAGATGAGTTTAAACCCTTTTCTAACTTCTTTGAGGAGGCAGTGTGTTAGGAAACACTTTGATCTTGACCAAAACAGCTTCCCCATATCAGGGCCACTGACGGGGCCTTGTTTGGAGGAAGTAAACTTCGGGGGAGGTTTGGGCAGTGAACGCTCACATTTGCTCTGCAGCCCCTCCTGGGGCCCCTGCCTGTGCTGCCCGAGGCTCTAGCTCT
Source organism: Chlorocebus sabaeus (assembly GCF_047675955.1). Taxonomy (NCBI): domain Eukaryota; kingdom Metazoa; phylum Chordata; class Mammalia; order Primates; family Cercopithecidae; genus Chlorocebus; species Chlorocebus sabaeus. Next base: position 81,618,179 of record NC_132908.1, on the reverse strand, counting down.
GGCCCATTGTGAGCCCTGAATCCAGAAGGCCGCAGTCTCTGGCTCTGCAGGGCGCTCACCTGCTGAACTTTCTAAAATTTGGATGTCCACCCTCACCCTGCAGAGATTCGGATCTGTGGCTCCCGAGCCCAGCCAGGCACCTGCATTTTAAGGAGCTCCAGCAGGGCCATTTGCTGTTGGCAGAGCCCTTCACCACGTCTGCCATCTCCCAGGCTGTTAGCTCCCACCTTCCATTTGCACCCCACCTATATCCCCTGTCTTTGCACAACCACTGCAGCCCCGACTTCTGTTCCCAATGTCTGTGGGTCTCATTCTCCAGACCTGTGATTTCTACGTGAAATGCAGACTCTGGGCTAAGAAGCAGACACAAGGCCTTGTTCCTCTTCTTGAGGCATTAGAACCCCCCAGGCAGGTCTGCCTATCTTATTCCACCCCGCCACAGCTCCCAGAATTGTCTCCCACAAACATGGTTTTGATGACGTATCTCCACTGCCCAAAGAACAAAGCCTTTGCTGTTGCAGCCAGCTCCGGCCTCACCTTCCCTACATCGGGTCCTCAGTGGACGTGGTGCTGGTAGGGTGACTCGTGGCTTTCAGCTCTGCCCCTTACCATCAGCTCAGGACCTCCCCGACTCCTCCTTCCACTGCTTCGCCATCGCTCGTCTTGTCCAGCTCCTCTGGCACTTGGGGTACAGACAGATGCACGTTCGAGTTTCTGGTGCTGCTCCCGCTGGGCGGCCTCGTTGCCAGACATGAATCGGGTCAGGTGGTCTGGGCTGCCACCTCCAGGTTTGTGTGTGAATGCCTTTGAGGAAGTTGGCCAAGAGACAAAAGCATCACGTCACTTTAGCAACACGAAGTTAAAGTCCTTTTTGAGATTATTTTGTTCCTTGTTCCCTGACTGCCCGATAAGCAAACTCTGGGCAGTGCTTGTCAGTTACCTCCCCATCAGCAGGGGCTACAGGGAAGTGCTGTACCCAGAGGTTTCCTGCCGCCCTGGGGACAGTCAGTGCCCTTGTCTGGGAACAAGCCTTGCCTCTGAAAATGCAGGTGGTTAAGCCATTTATCAAAGGGATAATAAAGTAGTTTTTGTTTATTGTTTGATGATATAGAAAATATAAGATGAATTTTTTTTTTTTTTTTGGAGACGGAGTCTCAAACTGTCACCCAGGCTGGAGTGCAGTGGCATGATCTCGGCTCACTTCAACCTCTACCTCCCGAGTTCAAGCGATTCTCCTGCCTCAGCCTCCTGAGTAGCTAGGATTACAGGCACACCCCACCATTCCCGGCTATTTTTTTGTATATTTATTAGAGATGGGGTTTCACCATGTTGGCCAGGCTGGGTTGGCCAGGCTGATCTCAAACTCCTGACCTTGTGATCCACCCACCTCAGCCTCCCAAAGTGCTGGAATTATAGGCGTGAGCCACCGCGCCCAGCCTGATGTTTTTTTTTTTTTTTTAACTTTCCTTCTCCCCAACTAAAATACATTCTTCTTATATGGTAGGGGGCAGTACCCAAAGGAAATGCTACAAAAGAATACATGGAGAGCTTGCAGCTGAAGCCCGGGGAAGTGATCTACAAGTGCCCGAAGTGCTGCTGTATTAAACCCGAGCGTGCCCACCACTGCAGGTACGTGCGCAGCTGTATTAAACCCGAGCGCGCCCACCACTGCAGGTACATGGGCCCCGAGCATCTGGGCAGCGCTGCACGGGCAGGTCTGTAGGTATCACGCTCTTTCTGGGGTAGGGAGCTGAGTAAAGGGCCGGTGCCCTAGAGTCTTTTTGGGAACTGGGAAACAGTATGGACTCAGGGATCCCCTCCTTCCCGAGGGACTCGCTGTGGCTCAAAAACCGGAGGAGGTGAAGAGGTTCCCGCCTCCGTTTTGGCACACATGCTACGGGCCAGCACGTGTGTGCTCACAGCTCCTGGGCACATCCTGTGGTGGTGAAGCGTAGACGCCAGGTTCTTTTGGGCGTGTTTTTTTTTTTTTTTTTGGTATTTATTTGGGTGTGCTCTCAAACACCAAGTTGTATTTTTAAATCCCACAGTCCAGTTATCTGCCTGGCTCAAGTAGCCTTCCTGGCCCTCACGCCTCACTCCTGCTGGTCTTGGCTGCATTTTATCCTTTTCCCCCAGATTTGCCAGCTCCTGACTCCTTTGTCTGCTCCTGGAGGGGCTGGTTGTTGATTTCACGTGCTGAAGTGTGGATGTCTGGGTGTATTTCTCCATTCCTTGAAATAGTTGTCACACATCCCTGTACTGTGAAACTGCTGGGGCGTGGCCGCACCTGGACAGTACCCTTCTCCTGGGGGGTTGTGGCCTGCTTGAATAGGCTGGAAGCCATCGATGGCCTCCAACGGGAGGAAGCCCAGATACAGGGTGCCGACTGCTTTATGGCTGGAGTGAAAGCTTTAAAAGATTCGTATCCACATGGTTTGGCCGGAAAGTGAAGAAGGATGAAATGGTATCGGAGAGTAGGTGGGTGGTTGTCTTGGGCTGGGGTTGGAAATGGGCAGTGACTGCATATGAGCTGAGGTTTCTTTCTGGGGTGGTGGGAATGTTCTAAAATTAGATGGTGATGGTCTCACAACTCTGCAGATAGAATAAAAATCATTGAATGGTACATTGCAAATGGGTAGATTTTTATGGTATGTAAATTTTTTTGTGGTGTGGTGGGGGGTGGAGTCTTACTCTTTTTTTTTTTTTCAGTAGAGACAGGGTTTCATCGTGCACCATGTTAGCCAGGATGGTCTCGATCTCCTGACCTCGTGATCCACCCGTCTCGGCCTCCCAAAGTGCTGGGATTACAGGCTTGAGCCACCGCGCCCGGCCGAGTCTTGCTCTTTTACCCAGGCTGGAGTGCAGTGGCGCAGTCTCGGCTCACTGCAACCTCTGCCTCTCAGGCTCAAGCGATTCTGGTGCCTCAGCCTCCCTAGTAGCTGGGATTACAGGCGCCTGCCACCATGCCCGGCTGATTTTTGTATTTTTAGTAGAGACGGTGTTTCGCCACATTGGCCAGGCTGGTCTCGAATTCCTGACCTCAGGTGATCCACCTGCCTCGGCCTCTCAAAGTGCTGGGATTACAGGCATGAGCCACCTTGCCTGGCCTATGATATATAAATTATACTTCAATAAATCTGTTTCTTAAGATAAAATGGGAATGTTTTGGAAGTCAGGTGCTATGGAGGATGGGCAGGGAGCCGAGGTCAATGAATGGAAGGCGATGTTATGGGCGGGGCGCAGTGGCTCATGCCTGTAATCCTAGCACTTTGGGAGGTCAAGGCGGGCGGATCACAAGGTCAGAAGATCGAGACCATCCTGGCTAACACGGTGAAACCCCGTCTCTACTAAAAATACAAAAATAAATAAATAAATAAATAAGCTAGGCGTGGTGGTGGGCACCTGTAGTCCCAGCTACTAGGGAGGCTGAGGCAGGAGAATGGCGTGAACCCTGGAGGCGGAGCTTGCAGTGAGCCGAGATCGCACCACTGCACTCCAGCCTGGGTGACAGAGCAAGACTCCGTCTCAAAAAAAAAAAAACAAAAAAAATAAGGTGACGCTATGATAGCAGGTCTTCCTGGAGCGAACCTGCTGCCATTGATGTCGCTTGATGTAATTAAATGGTGCAAACTTGGACTAAAAAGTGATTGATAATCAAATTAGGTTATTTAAAATTGGACATAGAGAGTGTTTTGGGCAAAAGTAAAATATAGCCGTAAGCACAAGATGACTTCATGCCTGGGTGTATAGTTGATGATTCAAGATGAATATGCAATCCATATTGCATATTCATCAGTAAATATGGATTGAATGGTAGGAGTTATTTGAAGATACAAAGAATGTTTCTTTCTCTGAAGGTAAAAATTCAATTTTGTTTTTTATTGAAATAGACTTGTAAGCATGCAACATTAGGAACGTTATTGATAGGTGTACATGATCGAGCTCTACTGGGGGAGAGTCTGAAAACTCATGGAGTATGGCTCAGTGTGACCTTTCGTCCCAGCCTGTTGGTCCACTGAATATTTTCTTTAGGAAACAGAAGACATTTAATTAAAATGATAAACCTTAAAGGAATATAGTATGTACGATATTTTTTGACATGCTGTATTAGAATATGCATTCTAATTTTCCTCCACCTTTGATTTTATTTGGTTGTGTTACTCTGGTTTCCTCAGAGCATGGAATACTGAAAAATCAAACTCTCCTTTTCAGTATTTGCAAAAGATGTATTCGGAAAATGGATCATCACTGCCCGTGGGTGAACAATTGTGTAGGAGAAAAGAATCAAAGATTTTTTGTGCTCTTCACTGTAAGTAAAAATATTTTTGTAGTGACTTACATCGAATTTGAAATTCTTTAACTGCTTCTTGCCTGGAGCAGGGAAATCTACTAACGTCAGACTAGTTTCTCTCCAACCTTTTCTCCAGGATTCAAATTATAATACTGTGCTATCATTGGCAGGAAGTAGTCCCAATAAACAAACAGTATGTTGCTTGTATTATTTTAGGTGTTCACTGTAATTCTCTCCCAGATGTTTTCAATCACTATCGTTTATTAATAATAACAGGAATCTTCCTAAAGTATGTTAGAGCTTTTTTTTTTTTTTTTTTTTTTTTTTTGAGACGGAGTGTTACTCTTGTTGCCTAGGCTGGAGTGCAATGGCGTAATCTTGGCTCACTGCAACCTTCGCTTCCCAAGTTCAAGTGATTCTCCTGCCTCAGCCTCCCAAGCAGTTGAGATTACAGGCATGAGCCACCATGCCCAGCTAATTTTGTGTTTTTAGTAGAGATGGGGTTTCTCCATGTTGATTGGGCTGGTCTTGAACTTCCGACCTCAGGTGATCTGCCCGCCTTGGCCTCCCAAAGTGCTGGGATTACAGTTGTGAGCCACTGTGCACAGCTATTTATTTTTTTATAGACGGGGTTTTGCCATGTTGCCCAGGCTGGTCTTAAACTCCTGAGCTTAAGCAAGCTGCCCGCCTTGGCCTCCCAAAGTGCTGGGATTATAGGCGTGAGCCACCATGCCCAGCTGTATTTTTCTGTAAAATTATTCTATTGGTCTAATATGATCTTGGGTAGGAAAATGTCAACTACTGCAATTTAATCCTTCCCTCTTTTTTTTCTCTGACAAATAAGATGGAGGTATAAACATGATGTGTCATCAGCCTTTGCTCCTAGAAAGATTTAATTGTTTAAATTACTAACTGGCTGGATAGATCACTTGAGGTCAGGAGTTCCAGACCAGCCTGGCCAACATGGTGAAACCCCATCTCTACTAAAAATGCAAAACAGTTAGCCGGGCATGGTGCCTGTACTCTCAGCTACTTGAGAGGCTGAGGCAGGAGAATTGTTTGAGCCTGGCAGGCGGAGGTTGCAGTGAGCCAAGACTACCCCACTGCATTCCAGCCTGGGCAAGAGAGGGAGACTGTTTCTAAAAAATATAAAAAATAAAAATGACTAATCAATCTCCCCCTCATTCTAGATGTACATAGCTCTGTCTTCAGTTCATGCTCTGATCCTTTGTGGATTTCAGTTTATCTCCTGTGTCCGAGGGCAGTGGACTGGTAAGTTCCCTGGCTGTGTGTCATTCCTGGCCATGCATGCTGTTTTTGGGTAAAAGGGAAAGGCTTTAAAGGAAGAACCAGGTTTCCAATTTTGAAGGAAATCATTGCGATTATTTTAGGAATTGAATGTTAAAGAATTAAGTTTTAACACCACCATTTTGCTAGTATATTGTTTCCCCGAAAGCTTGTGTCTGTCTCCTGGTCAGCTAGCTAGCTCTCCATTGTTCAAACTAGTCTTCGCGTTGCTTACATGAGTGATTGACCCTAATCAAATGTAATGAAAACAGGCGCTCATTATCCTACCTTAGATATGCAGTGAGGTCTGGACTGGCTCGTCCCACCCCAGGTGGACATGGGGAATGGACTCCTGTGAGCACTGCTCACTGGTATGGGTGCACACAACTCCTCTGGTCTGGCTTCATTTGCCATTTAATTCACAAATACAGTGTCAATAGAAACCTCAGAAAATACAGACTCTTTTGAAACCACTGGCCAGGAAGTCATGGTATGAATTTTTGCTCGGAGGGGTGGCCTCCGTTGCTCCTTGGAGAACAATGAATGCGCCCATTTAGCAAGTGAACAACTTCCCCCTGGAAGCTGGCCAAACACTCTGCCACTCGGGGTATTCATAACCAACTTCCTCTTGTCCGCAGAATGCAGTGATTTTTCACCTCCGATAACTGTAATCCTGTTGATCTTCCTGTGCCTTGAGGGTCTTCTGTTTTTCACTTTCACTGCAGTTATGTTTGGCACCCAAATCCACTCCATATGCAACGACGAGACGGTAAGCTTTGTTCTCGGCTGTGTGGACTTCATATGTGGTCTAAGCTTGAATGGAAAGTCCTAATGTCAACAACAGGTGCCTGTGGACTGACTCTGGAGCGTAATGGGACGGTCTTGATGAGCTTCAACAGGCTCCCTGTGTTTGCTGTTTCTTTCATTCTGTGCAGTGCATATTTCTAGTCTCAGTTTGATTTGCGAGTCAGCAGAGCCAGGCAGATTCCCAGCTCCCAGTGCAGTCAGTACATTTTAGGGAATTGACTGCCTTTAGGGCCTGGCTGTGCAGGCCTGGAGTGGCGCTCAGTAAATGTTTGTACACAGTAACTAACAAGTGAAAAACGTTGGTGCCTGGCTGGGAGGGCCATCGTGGTAGTTGGGGCTGGCTGCATGGCTGCAGCGGGGCTGGGCTCACAGAGGCCGTGAGGGTCTGGACTGGGGCAAAGCTGGGAAAGAGAGTTCACTCACCGACCCTCCATTGAGCCCACACTGTGCTTGAGCACGGTGTGATTCCAAGGCTTGGTGGGGTCTGCCGAGCTTCCTGGAGCCGCTGCCACTTGCTTTTCTTTCTGCTTCCAGGAGATCGAGCGATTGAAAAGTGAGAAGCCCACATGGGAGCGGAGGCTGCGATGGGAAGGGATGAAGTCCGTCTTTGGGGGCCCCCCCTCACTCCTCTGGATGAATCCCTTTGTTGGCTTCCGATTTAGGCGACTGCCCACGAGACCTAGAAAAGGTGGCCCGGAGTTCTCAGTGTGAGGCCCGGCTCATCAGCCTGGAACTGGCTCACAGATGTCCACTTACTTGTTTGGGGTCTGAAGGGTATCAACAGCTCATCTGTGACCAACAGGGCAACTGGAACCTACACAAACCAATTGCTTGCAGCAAGCAGAGTTTTATATATTTATAGTCACAGATGGCAGAGGAAGAGGCTCTCAGTCCCCACCTGTACAACGACGGAAAGGTGTGTGGCCATGCAAAGAAGCCAACCACCATGGCCTCCTGCAGAGTTGGGACTTCTGTGGAGAAGACTGGGTTATTACATGGGTTATTCAAATCCTGTGTACTGAGCTGCTGTTTCCAATCATGAAAAACAGTCAATCCAGTGAACAGGGATTCTCCGAGCAGTCATTTCAGGGGGCTCCTGCTGACCCCGCCACTCAGCAGTGCACTCCCTGGATCACAGCAGGGCGTTTACATAGAAGGACGTTTTGGTCTCGATTAGCTCCGATGCTTTGCACTGAAGCTGCAAAAGATCTGTGCACTGAACAGTGAAGGTGGCTTCCGGCACACTCCCCGCTGCCCCGGAAGAGACATCCTTTGACTCTCAGCAAGTCTGTGTGTGCGTGTGTCTGTGCGTGTGTGCGCGTGTGTGCATGTGTGTCAAAATTGCCAGTGTTGTTCAGGCAGTGTAACATTTACCGGCTGTGTACAGCAAACAAGCTATTTTTTAGAAACCGACGTTTCAGGGAAGAGGGGAGAGAACCACGGGGTCCTGCCCGTGGTTACTATGAATGTATTGCTGTTGGAGGACATCTTGATCCAAAGAACAGCCGTTCCTGTGCGGCCCTTCGTTGCCCTCCTGCTTTCATTTTTTTAAAGAAATCTTGAGTGCTTGAGGGCCTTGGAACCGATTTTTTTTTGGTTCCAGCCAAATTAGCAGTGTATAGATGGCACCTAGGGAAGAGCAGAGCCGTGGCTCCGTGACTTGATACTTTGGGCAGCTGGATCCTGTTAGTGGTGTGTGGGGCAGGGGAGGCATCCCAACTGGAGAGGCAGGGCCCAGCTCTTGGGTACCTCTGGGAAGGTGAGGGGACCATGAGGCAGCCAGCCCCTGGCAGGGGCGATGGTGCCACCACACAGGCAGCGCTCCAGCTGGGCATGGTCAGATTGGCGCCCTCGTTGGATTTTTTGGTTAGCGTTTATGTTTTCTTCTCCACCCACAGCACAGGTGATAAAATGGGATCCTTGGTGCGGAGCTTAAAATGACGCCAGAAAGCCAACAGCTCCCCTCCGTGGGGACTTGCCTTAAACTTGCCTGGTTTGTACATTTTTTGCCGGACGCATCAGGACGCAATCTGTGACAAAGTCTGAGGGTCCTCCTTTAAACGTGCCCTCCACGCTAAGAGAAGTTGGCGTCTCCCTCCCGGGAACGGTTTTGCCTTTCTGTTCATCTGTGAACTGTTTTGTTTTTAATTACTCTGTACCCCATCCGAATCAGGGCTTCTACCACTGCTGATGCAAAACCACAAAGGGACCTACCTGAGCCACCGTCCTAGCCAAGTGAGCAAACCTGCAGGGGGTTTGGAAGTGGACTCGGTCACCGCAGAAGTGTGCGCGTCATTGGGGGAAGAACTGCGTCACAGCCACCGGGACAAAGCATAGATTGTGGGTGATCCTGGAGACACGAGTTTCCAGGATTGTTTTGCATACTCATTTGCACATTGTTGTCTGGGTTGGACATGCGTGCGGGCTTCAGTGTGAGGCTTTTAATATGTATATCCTGTTATATCAATAAAACAATTATCCAAGTGGTTGAATCCTGTGAGACTTGGCAAGTGTGTGCAAATCAAGTATACTTGACTTTTCAACCTCTTCTTTCAATGTAACTTTTATATGAAATAAAGTAATCAATTGACAGTTCTCAAATGGCTTCCAAAGTGCCCGTTCTTCATGGATGGCAGTGTTTTCAGGGGGTGCCTTTCTGTGGTTCGTGGATCCAGCCTCAGGCTGTTAAGGTCACTCCTAAACAGTTTCCAGAACCTCTAAATGCTTTCATGCCCATGACGAGTGACCTGGGCGCTCAAGCGCGACTCATAAATGTTGCCCAGTGAGTACTGCTGCTTGTTAAATGTTTGACTCCCATCATTTTACTTAGTCCTTTTTTTAGTGCACTTTAAAAACAACGTTTCACAATCTCTCTCCATAGTCCAGAATCTCAAGTACCTACAATTTGATTTTAATTCATTCAACAAATTTGTCTAATATTTGCACTGTGAGGGAACCAAAATGCCCACTTAACTTTCAGAGGCCAGATGGTCAGTGTGTGCCGCAGCCCTGCCTTGCATGTGCTGTGCCTTGGGGCTGCTGGTGGCATTCCAGACACGCAGAAATGGGAAGGAGACTTGAACACGGAGGCACGCACCTGAGCTGGGCCACTGCATGGGCAGCAGCCCTCCAGCTTGTATTTGTGGCTCTGCTGAATGTTGCTGCAATGTTATTTGTATTCCTTATATTAGATTGTTATGTAGGCTCATTATATAGAAGTATGACGCTTGCATTAAAACAAAACAAAAATATCCCCCAAATAGGAAGGTGGCTAAATCCTATCTTCTATTGTATGTGAACTTGGGTTGGGTATGGAAGCAGGGCAAAGACTTGAAGGGTAGCCTGGGAGCCACACAAAAAGCAGGATGCCCATAAAAAAACCACAAGCACCCTACAGCATCTCCTGAGGAACCTCTTTAAAACTGCGTTGCTGCTTATCCAGCTGCTAATTTTAGCCAAGACAACCTGAAGAGGCTGAGGGAAAATCGTCTGGTTTTCCCTGTGGCTGGTTCTGGGAGCTGAAAGCTGAGCCAGTCTCTGAGCTATAAGAGAACGAGTGGCTCAGCGGTCAGGCCCGATGGGCCCATGCAGGTGGCTTCCTAAAAGGGCCAGCAAGTTTCTGAAGAAGGTTCTAGGCACAGCACATCTGCAGTCCAGAAAACTCTGGGTTTCCTGCCTGCTCTTCCGTCCCTATTCACCGAATATATGTGCGTCCCATGTTTTGTACATCATCAAGTTTAGTTGTGATGACTGAATACTTTGCTGCTAAACCAGATAGGGGCCTATGATTTTTTTTGTCCAACTTTTTGCTTTTACAGAGGTGAAGCTGCCTCGTGTGTTCCCGTTCCAGCTGTCACTGAATGCCTGCACCCCAGCCAGCCTCTGCCACGGGCAGCACCTGCACCGCCTCCCCCATTCCCTGCTGAGAGGGCCTGGCTTCTCCAGGGTTGGTGGGTTCGATCTCCCCGGTCCCAGGGTCTACACCTTCCAGATCCTTGCAATGGTACAGCCACTCCCTGGGAGTTGCTGGAGAAGGGGTGCCTTATTCTTCAAGTTTCTGGTATTTTGGCCCACCTAAAAATGCCTTATTCTGCCTCACCTTTGGTTGATGGTGTAGCTAAGTACTTTTCACTCAGCCTGTTGGAGACACAACCCCACCATCTTCTAGCTCCCGGAGCGGCCATGGAGAACCCACACTCTCCCGGCCCCTGTGCTATGTGACTTAGCTTTTCTTTTTTTTTGAGATAGGTTCTTGCTGTGTCACCCAGGCTGGATCTCAGCCCAGACTGGAGTACAGTGGCATGATCTCAGTTCACTGCAACTTCCACCTTCTGGACTCAAGCGATTCTTGTTCCTCAGCCTTCTGAGTCGCTGGGACTAGGCGCTTGTCACAATGCCCAAATAACTTTTTTGTATTTTTGGAAGAGACAGGGTTTCGCTGTGTTGCCCAGGCTGGTCTCGAACTCCTGACCTCAAGGGATCTGCCCACCTCGGCCTCCCAAAGCACTGAGATTATAGGCGTGAGCCGCCGCGCCTGGCCCACAGCCTCTCTTTAGTCCTCAGTTTCTCAGGGTTGACAACAAGGTGCCTTGGCCTCAGTTCTCCTGCTGGCTGTGCTGGTGCTCAGTAGATTCTTTCCACCTGACACTCAGCTTTCCGGTTCTGGCAGACATTCTGTGTTATGTCTTTGGGAATCCCATTCACTCCATTTTCTTTTCTAATCTTAAGATTGCATGTTGAACCACCTAGACTGATCCTCTAATTTTCTTATTGTACACTCTGTTTTCTGGAAAATCTTTAGCTTTGTGTTTTTTTTTTTTTTTTTTTTAAGACAGGGTCTCGCTCTGTCCCTCAGGCTGGAGAGCAGTGGCATGATCTCTCACTGCAACCTCTGGCCTTGCAGGTTCAAGCGATTCTCCTGCTTCAGCCTCCTGAGTAGCTGGGATTACAGGCGTGGGTCACCACGCCTGGCTAATTTTTGTATTTTTAGTAGAGACGGGGTTTCATCATGTTGGCCAGGCTGGCCGAACTCCTGGTCTCAAGTGATCTGACCACCTAGGCTTCCTGGAGTGGTGGGATTACAGGTGTGAGCCAGCATGCCCCGCCCAGCTTTGTCTTCTAGCTCTTCTGGATGTGTGTTTGTTTTTTTTAAATTCAAGCTATAGTAGTTTTAATTTCCAGAAGCTTTTTATTTTCCTTTGTGGTTTTGAGGAAATATCATCTCGAGTGTCTTCTGCGGATGCCCTGCCGTTCGCTGTCTCTAAGGATACTGGGGTTTTGTTTTGCGTTTCCCCTGGCTTCCTGGGTGGTTTTCTCCCAGCCTCCCCGCTCCGCATTCTCTACTCTGCATGCTCTCTGGCTTTCCTATTGGAAGCTCTCCTCCACGTTCTATGTGAGTCACCAGCCCACTGCCTGGCAGGGCTGTGCAGGGAGCCAGCTTTTCTGTGAGGAGGTCCCCGTCTCCTGACTGGAAGACAGGCTGCTGGCTTTTCTGGGGCTCGGTAGAGAAGGGCCCAGAAGCTTCGCTGGGCAGTAAATAGACCCGTCCCTCTCTCCTTTTCTGCTCTGAGTAGTGCCTGGTGTCCTTGACTCCATGATCTACCAGGAATAGCTGACCCTCTCCTTTGGGTTCTGGGGGGTGGTACCTAGGAGTCTGACCTCCTCCTACAGAAAATTCTTTCCCCATCCTTCATATCTGGGAACCACTTGTCAAGCTCCGGTGTTCCTTGGTGCTCTCCCCCCATCCCTGGGAGGCAGTGTGGCCAAGGTGGTCATTTCACAGGTGGGGAAATGGAGGCCAAGCAGCTTTCTGACATGCCCAGCTGGCTGAGTAGCAGGGCTGACCTCTCACGGTATATCAGCCCATGCTCAGGAGAAAATTTCCCCAAATACCATAGCCCTTGTTTATGGAAGACCTGCCTGTCCTGTGCTAAGATTTAACACGCATGGTTTCCCTGAACTCTCGCAATCACCACCATCTCATGGATGGGGAAACTGAGGTCGAGAGAGGTTGCTCAGAGGCCCATAGGTAGCAAACAAGGATCATATTATGTTTTAACATTATCAATACTAGCTGTTTAATAACGGTGCCATTACTAATAATGTGAGAAACTGTAACAGGGACTTTCCTGCAACTCACCTGATCATCCAGAAGCACAGAACTCCATGGGGGCCAAGAGCTGCCACTTTGTGGATTTTCACACATCACCGATGGTGGCCACATGGGAGGAGGGTGCCAGGTGAGGGACTTAACCCTGCGGGGAGAGACGGGGTTCGCCCATCAGCGTGTGCTGCATGACGACCACCAGGGGGCGCCATGATACAGCAAATACGCACTACCCAGCCTGCAGGAACGAGTTCACTCACCGCTGGCTCATCTGCTCAGCAGGTTCACAGATATTTACAGAGCACCTACTGTGTGCCAGCAAGGCACCTGCCCTCCATAGACACAAATTGGCTGGGTGCGGTGGCTCACACCTGTGCTCCCAGCACTTTGGGAGTCCAAGGCAGGTGGATTACTTGAGGTCAGGAGTTTGAGACCAGCCTGGCCAACATGGCAAAACCCCGTCTCTACTGAAAACACAAAAATTAGTGGGGCATGGTGACTCATGTTTTTAAATCCAGATACTCAGGAGGCTGAGGCAGGGGAATCGCTTGAACCCAGGAGGCGGAGGTTGCAGTGAGACAAGATTGTGCCACTGCACTCCAGCCTGGGTGAACAGAGCATGACTCTGTCTCCAAAAAAAAAAAAAGATACTAATACAATAAATTAAATATGCAATTTGTAGACTGATTTCTGCTATCAGTGCTGAGAACAGGAGATATCCACTATCAGGGTGGATATTGTGAAGGATGAGTTGTCAGGGAAGGGCCCTGGAGAGAGGTGAGGGGCTGTAACTGGGTTACCTGACCTGCAAAGGCCCTGGGGCAGGGAACGGCTGAGTTTGTTGCAGTACACTCCTGTGGGAGTTTTAGTCTTTTGAGAGAGAGTCTTGCTCTGTCACCCAGGCTGCAGTGCAGTGGCGAGGTCTCAGCTCACTGTAACCTCTACTGTTCAAGCAATTCTCCCACCTCAGCCTCCTGAGTAGCTGGGATTACAGGTGCCCACCACCATGCCCAGCTAATTTTTGTATTTTTAGTAGAGACAGGGTTTCACCATCTTGGCCACCCCTGACCTCAGGTGATCCGCCTGCCTCAGCCTCCCAAAGTGCTGGGATTACAGGCATGAACCACCACATCCAGCCGAGTTTTAGTCTCTTTAATGTCAATGTGAAGGGGTGGCCTGCCCCTCCACACCTGTGGGCATTTCTCATCAGGTGGAACGAGAGACTTGAGAAAAGAAAGAGACACAGAGACAAAGTATAGAGAAAGAAAAAGTGGGCCCAGGGCACCGATCTCTGAGTTCCCTCAGTATTTATTGATCGTTATCTTTACTATCTCAGAGAGGGGGAAGTGGCAGGACAATAGGGTCATAGTAGGGAGAAGGTCAGCAAGAAGATATATGAATAAAGATCTGTGACATGAATAAGGAAAAGTGCTGTGCTTTGATGTGCATATGCAAACATCTCCATAAACATTTCCAGTGCATAAAGAGCAGCATTACACTAGCATGTCCCACCTCCAGCCCTAAGGCAGTTTTCTCCTATCTCAGTAAATAGAACATACAATCGGGTTTTAAACCGAGACATTCCATTGCCCAGGGATGGGCAGGAGACAGATACCTTCCTCTATCTCAACTGCAAAGAGGCCTTCCTTCCTCTTTTACTAATCCTCCTCAGCACAGACCCTTTGTCGGGCTGGGGGACGAACAGGTCTTTCCCTTCCCACCCACAAGGCCATATTTCAGACTATCACATGGGGAGAAACCTTGGACAATACCTAGCTTTCCTAGGCATAGGTCCCTGCAGCTTTCCGCAGTGTTTGTGTCCCTGAGTACTTGAGATTAGAGAGTGGTGATGACTTTTAACAAGCATGCTGCCTTCAGGCACTTGTTTAACAAAGCACATCCTGCACAGCCCTGAATCCATAAAACCTTGAGTAAACACAGCGTATGTCTCTGCAAGGACAGGGTTGGGGGTAGGGTTACCGATTAACAGCATCTCAAGGCAGAAGAATTTTTCTTAGTACAGAACAAAATAGAGTCTCTTATGTCTACTTCTTTCTACATAGACACAGTAACAGTCTGATGTCTCTTTCTTTTCCCCACATCAATGTGGAGTCAGAACTGGTTAAGACCCCAGAATGTTGGGGCTCTGAGCTGCAAAATTCATCCAGTTTAGTCTGCCAGGCTTGGAGAAGGCGCCGAGGGGTTAACGCCACACAGAGGGTCAGCAGGCTGACTATGGGAGAGACTCCTTGAAGCCAGGTTTCTTGAGAGATGGGCTAGCTGTTCCCCCAAAGCCTAGGAGCAAAGCAAAATTTGGCTTCCGAAGAGAAGTGACATCAAAGGCCTTTCCCTCTTGAGTGGGTTGTGAGGGCTTCTCAAGTGGGAACGCTGAGGTCAGCTGGAGCAGGGGTGGAGGGGTGGTGTGAGAGGCCAGGAGGGGTCTGCGCATGGCCTTTCTTTGGTCTCTGTTGGGTGAGGCCCAGCCATCTGCAGCACCAGGGGACACCTGCTCCCTGGCTGGCCTGGAAGGCTGACTGTTGCCCAGCTCCGTGGAGAGCTCGGGAAGCCTCCACCTGTAGCCATCAGCACTGGGAAGCTCCCAGCACTGATCAATCAGAGCACCTGCTCCAGAGAAGCAAGGAGAGGTGGGACTATGGCTGGGTCCCTCGGGGACAGAGCAGCACCTGTTGGGGCTTTTGCTTTATATATAGCCAGGGAGAGCAACCCCAGACACACACATGTGTGATTCAAGTGGCCCTGCTCCAGCCAGGCCAGAGACGAGCAGCCAGGACTCGCCCTGCACCCTCTCCCCTCCTCTGGGCTCTGGGTGTGATGAGTGGGAGCTGCGAGGGTTTCCCTCCCTCAACATGTCCCTTCTGCACGCTGGCTCATGCCTGTAATCCCAGCACTTTGGGAGGCCCAGGCGGACCGATCACCCGAGGTAAGTAGTTTGAGACTAGCCTGACCAACATGGGGAAACCCTGTCTCTACTAAAAATGCAAAAATTAGCCAGGCATGGTAGTGCACGCCTGTAATTCCAGCTACTTGGGAGGCTGAGGCAGGAGAATTGCTTGAACCCGGGAGGCAGAGGTTGCAGTGAGCTGTCACACCACTGCACTCCAGCCTGGGCCACAGAATGAGATTCTGTCTCGAAACAAAACCAAACCAAACATGTCCCTTCCTTTCCCACCCTCAGCCTGTAACTTCCCCACTACGGCATCACATCTAACTGGGGGAAGGCTCATACCGAAGCTGTTTTCTGTCCCCCACACCTTCATGTGAATGAACTTGTTTTTTTTTTTTAGGACAGTGGTTTTCAAAGCACGTTCCCCTCCGTGGAGCAGGAGCATCGGCATCACTAGGAACTTGTTAGAAACGGAAATTCTCAGCCCTACCCCAGACCTCTCCAATCAGAAACTCTGATGTCCACCCGGTGATCTGTGTTTTAGCAACACGCTCCAAGTTCAAAATCACAGCTCTGGGACCCAGGGTCAGAAAGAGTAGGGGATCCCCTGGGTGGAGGGGAATAGACTTTTCTTTTCTTTTTTTTTTTTTTTTGAGGTGGAGTCTCGCTCTGTCGCCCAGGCTGGAGTGCAGTGGCGCGATCTCGGCTCACTACAACCTCCGCCTCCTGGGTTCACGCCATTCTCCTGCCTCAGCCTCCCGATTAGCTGGGACTACAGGCGCCCGGCACCTCGCCCGGCTAGTTTTTTGTATTTTTAGTAGAGACGGGGTTTCACCGTGTTCGCCAGGATGGTCTCGATCTCCTGACCTCGTGATCCGCCCGTCTCGGCCTCCCAAAGTGCTGGGATTACAGGCTTGAGCCACCGCGCCCGGCGGAATAGACTTTTCAAGCTCGACGCAGCCGGAAACCACCAAAGCCGGTCATCTGCCGGCTATTCAGGATCCCAGCACCAGGCTCACCAGCCGTGAGGCCCGGAGTGGGTCACCTCCTGCCTCTGCATCTCAGCTTCCTCATCTGTAAAACGACAACAACTTCTGCCTCATGCAGCTGCTGGGAGAATCAGCAATAATGAATCCTGAAGCGCAAGAGGATGCTTAGCACATAGGTGCTCAAGAAATAGTAAGGATGGCTGGGCGTGGTGGCTCATGCCTGTAATCCCAGCACTTTGGGAGGCAGAGGCGGGTGGATCACAAGGTCAAGAGTTCGAGACCAACCTGGCCAATATGGTGAAACCCCGTCTCTACTAAAAGTAAAAAAAAAAAAAAAAAAAAAAAAAAAAAATTAGCCTGGCATCGTGGCAGGTGCCTGTAGTCCCAGCTACGCAGGAGGCTAAGGCAGGAGAATTGCTTGAACACAGGAGATGGAGGTTGCAGGGAACCAAGATCGTACCACTGCACTCCAGCCTGGGCAACAGAGCGAGACTCCATCTCAAAAAAAAAAAAAAAAAGAAGAGAAAAGAAATGGTGAGGACTATCATAGGATGGGCTGCAGAGGGCTCTGCAGCCTTCGCCTCACTGGAAGCCAGACCTATGGAGCAGAGAGCGGGAGGCCTGATTCCGTGCCCATCTTGTTTACCCCTTACTTGGTTTTTTGGGATAACATGGTGATCGCAGTTAAGATGGTCTAGCGGTTTTCTGTGGGTTTTTTAAAAAAGAAAAAAAGCAAACAAGAACATAACCAACCAAACAAAACCAAGTCCATTTATAACAAAATCCACCAGAGTAAACATTTACAACCTTCCCAGAAAGTGTTTTATCCATGGCAGAGAGGCCTGCGGGATTTTAAAAGGCTGCGGCTCTTGTCTTTTAAAACCACGAACATCTTAGTGTTTGTCCAGAGCTTTTCTCTCTGCCTGGAGGTACTTTTCCATCTGTCCTCCTTTCTCTAAGTAAACCCCAATGAGATGAGGGGTGGCCTTCTCCCAGGTGCTTGGACTGAACACACAGACACTCCACCCCAGGTCATCTTGGGTTAAGACTGCAAGCTGGTAGCTGAGATCTAGATCTGCCCTCAGTGGTGTTGATAAAATACCTTTAGTCAGTTGCTAAGATCTACAAATCAGGAGATTTCATCTTGAAATTCAGATTGATTGCTTTCCTGGGCCCCAGTTCTTCCTGCCGAACTCGCTGGAGCTGGAGGCTGTGCCTGTGCACACCACCCAGGACAGCATTTCAGTTTAGAAAAATAATGTATTGAGGTAAAATTCATGTGACGTAGAGCAACTGATTTAAACCGCATAAAGTCAATAGCGTTTAACATCATATATTTGCAATCTTGTACCAGCTCAATCCTATCTGGTTCTAAAACATTGAATCATTCCCATTAGCAGCTAGTCCCTCCCCCTCCTCCCCGTCTCCTCCCCTCCTCCCCTCGTCCCCCACCTCCCCGTCTCCTCCCCGCCTCCTTCCCCTCCTCCCCTGCCTCCTCCCCTTCCTCCCTGCCTCCTCCCCACCTCCTCCCCCTCCTCCCTGTCTCCTCCCCTGGCCCCTGGCCCCCACTCATCTACTGTTTCTATGAATCTGCCTGTTCTGAACATTTCATAGAAATGGAATCTTGCAAAATATATCCTCCTGTGTCTGGCTTCTTTCACTCGGCATTATGCTTTCAGGTTCCGTCCACGTGGTAGCGCGTGTCCAGACTTCATGCCTTTTTATGGCGGAACATGACAGCATCACATGTTTGCGTCTGTGCTGCTGGTATCCACCCAGTATCCCGCAGCAAGCTTGAGGCAGGGTGGGCCCTGAACCCAGCTCCTTTTTGCCTGCTCTGGCCTCACCCCCTTCTCTACCAGGCCTCGCTAGCTCACTGCCCCAGGGGCCACTCATGTTGGCGGCAAACCTCCAAGGAGCAAGTCTCTGATGGATGCAGGCAGCCCCTGTGCTTACCCTCCTAGCTGTGTGCTGTGTTTTATTAGAAAAAAAATTTTGACTTTTCACTTTGAAATAATTTCAGACTTACAAAAAAGTTGCAAATATAGCAGAGATTTCCTACATACCCTTTACACAGCACTCCCCCCCACCCCCGCTTTTTTAACAGAATTTCACTCTTGTTGCCCAGGCTGGAGTGCAGTGGTGCGGTCTCAGCTCACTGCAACCTCCACCTTCTGGTTTCACGTGATTCTCCTGCCTCAGCCTCCCAAGTAGCTGGGATTACAGGTGCCTGCCCACCTCGCCCAGCTAATTTTTGTATTTTTAGTAGAGACGGGGTTTCACCATGTTGGCCAGGCTGGTCTCGAACTCCTGACCTCGTGATCCGCCCGTCTCAGCCTCCCAAAGTGCTGGGATTACAGGCGTGAGCCACCGCGTCTGGCCCATCCCCCCATTTTTTAATCATCCAGGCCAAAATGTCAAGCATCCCCAAATGCTAATGTCCCGTCTAACCACTGAGCAATTATTTTTTTTTTTTGAGATGGTGTCTTGCTCTGTTGCCCAGGCTGGAGTGCAGTGGCATGGTCTCAGCTCACTGCAACCTCCGCCTCCCCAGTTCAAATGATTCTCTTGCCTCAGCCTCCCAAGTAGCTAGGACTATAGGCACACAGCACCATGTCTGGCTAATTTTTGTTTGTGGGTTGTTTTTTTTTTTTTGAGGTGGAATCTCACTCTGTTGCCCAGGCTGGAGTGCAGTGGCATGATCTCAGCTCACTGCAACCTCCACCTCCCAGGTTCAAACGATTCTCCTGCCTCAGCCTCCCATATAGCTGGGACTATAGGCACCTGCTACCATACCTGGCTAATTTTTGTTTTTTTTCTTTTGAGATGGAGTCTCACTCTGTTGCCCAGGCTGGACCGCAGTGGCATGACTGCGGCTCACTGCAACGTCCGCCTCCTGGGTTCAAGTGATTCTCCTATCTCAGCCTCCTGAGTAGTTGGGATTACAGGCACATGCAACCACACCCAGCTAATTTTTGTATTTTGAGACGGGGTTTCGCCATGTTGGCCAGGCTGGTCTCGAACTCCTGACCTCAGGTGATCCACCTGCCTCGGCCTTCCAAAGTGCTGGGATTACAGGCATGAGCCACCGCACCTGGCCTAACCCCTGGGCAATTATTGACACTAGGAAGCTGGCATGGAGGCACCACTGTCAACTGGTCCACAGCCTTCTCCAGATCTCACAATGTCCTGCGGGGCCCTTCACCTGGCCCTGGATCCAATCCAGCTCTCACAGTGGTCACACCTCCTGGGACTCCTCGTTGGAGACAGTTCCTCAGTCTTTCCTGCCTAGCCCTGGCCAGATATTTTGTAGAATGTTCCTCAACTGGGGATTGTCTGATGCTACCTTAGGAACACATCCAGGTTCTGCTGCGCCCCATCTAGGGCCTCTGCTCCTTTCCAGGGGAAGCAGCTCTGGAGAGGGGAGTAAACAGGCGGGGAGTGCCAGCCATGGCCACCACTGTCCCCCATCACAAAGATCAGGCTTCCTGCCAAGAACTGGGGCTTCACAGGGGAAGGGGCTGAGTGGACAGGCACCACTTGTAGGATCTGCCTCTGCCCTGAGATGACTCCCCCTACCCCAGGAGGGCACCGCAGGGCCAGCCTCTTCCTGTCTGGGCTCTTCGCAGCCCTCCAGGAGGCCCCTCCTTCCCTGGGAGGCTGAGATCACAGCAGGGCCCCCGTTAAGCTAGGGTTTGTGAGTGGTCGGTGGGCTGGGGCGCTTTAGAGACAAGCTTCCTGCTGGGCCAGAGGCTCTGAGCCCCACCTTCGGGGTGTGGAGACAACATCGTTGGGGCTGCCCTCCTGGCCCAGGCCTTCCTTGCTGGGGCCTGGGCAGCCAGGACTGGGCTGGGACTGGGGTACACTAGTTCATCCAGAAGGAGCTGAGTACCTCAGCAGCTGGGCTTGCTGCATTGTGCGTCTGTGATTGTGTGTGTGTGTCAGATTGTGTGTGTGACTGTGTGATTGTGTGATTGTGTGATTATGTGTGATCGTGTGATTATGTGTGATCGTGTGATTGCGTATGTCATTGTGTGCGTGATTGTGCATGTGTGTGGATATGTGATTGTGATTGTGTGCGGCTGCATGATTCTCTGTGCAACTGTTTGCAGCTGTGCTCGTGATTGCGTGTGTGATTGTGTGACTGTGACTGTGATTGTGATTGTGTGATTGTGTGTGACACTTTGTGATTACATAAGTGTAGTTGGCATCCCTGTGTGGTTTTGTGTGTGATTTTGAGTGCTCGTGAGATGATTGTGTGCACATGTAATTTTGCGTGGCTGCATGTGTGTATGCAATTTTGTGAGATTGTATGTCTGGTTGTATGCGAGTGTGCTCGGAACGAGACTGAATTCAGGTCTCCAAAGCTCCATTTCCAAACTGCAGTGGGAGAAATCTTGGAGACACGGGAGGCACCCAGACCCAAGGAAGGTTGGGGCTTCCCCGGCTCTTCCCCATCACTCGAGGGGTTGGGGGGCAGGGGAAGTAGCTGTAACACCAGAAACAGAAACAGCAGCAGCAGCTACCAACAGTCAAACCCTTAGCTCGGCCAGCTCCCAGTCCGTCCACGCTTCGTGTGCCAACTCCTCACAAAAGCGCCAGGGAGCGGGAACTGTGAAGGGAAAACCGAAGCTCAGGGTCAAAACCTAGACCCTCTAAAGCCAGGGTCTTTGGGGTTTTTTAACCTCTTCATTATTTGAAAACTAGTAAGTTCATGTTTTGAGTGGGTGGTACCCACTCAGGGCCTAGACGGTCTCCGAGCATGTTCAAGCTGACAGGTGCGTGCGCGCACACCCACGTTTCGAGCTGACAGGTGCGTGTACGTGCGTACCCATGTTTCGAGCTGACAGGTGCGTGTGTGTGCATACCCACGTTTCGAGCTGACAGGTGCGTGTGTGTGCGTACCCACATTTCGAGCTGACAGGTGCGTGTGTGTGCGTACCCACGTTTCGAGCTGACAGGTGCGTGTGTGTGCGTACCGACGTTTCGAGCTGACAGGTGCGTGTGCGTGCGTACCTGCGTTTTGAACTGACAAGTGTGTGTGCGTGCATACACACATTTGCTCATGGATGTGTTTATGCACAAATGGTAGCAAGCGTTCACTTTGCTATTTTGCATGTCACAACATGTCTTGGAGATCTGTCCCTATCGACAGTCACAGAGCTCCTTTCCTGTCCCCCACCGCGTGGCCACACCACACCTAATGGATGAGGCTCAGGCCCCCTTGGCTCTGTGGCCCACTGGGGTGGGCCAGCCGCCCACTCCCATACCCACACCCAGCCTGGCCAAGCCCTGGACCTGGTACTGGCCTGAAAGGAGGTCAGAGATGTCCTCTGTCCTCCCGGCCGACCCTCCCAGGGCAGCACCTATGGGCCCTTGTTTTCCAACTCAATGCGCATTTGTGCCTTACAGACTTGGAACAGATGCTTGTTAACGACATGAATGAAAAAATGGCTACTTCTCAGTCATTGTTCAAGGCCTGGCTCAGACACTACCTCTTCCAGGGAGCCTCCCTGGTCATCCCCGGGCAGGTTTAGTTCCCCTCCTCGGAGTCCCATAGGCCCACGCCCGCATAATAGCACTTGAACCCCAGGTATGTGGTTGACAGGTGCTGCATCCGTCCCGGCCACCAGACTGGTTCCTCACAGTATCGCCTCCTAGCACAGCACAGTGAATGAACAGCAAGCAAGTGCTGGCACAGGGTAAGGGAATGACCCATGCCCTCTCGTCAACCCCATATGTGAAGCACACCTAAGGGCTCCAGATCCCACTGCGCCCCGTGAGGAGGGGTGGAAGAGGTCACCACACCCATTCGACAGAGGAAGCTGAGGCTCTGAGAGGCTGACCCCACCCCTCTGCTCTGCCCCACCTGAATCTTGCTCCCACCGTGTCATCAGCAAAGTCACTTCCAGGTGCTAGGGTTGAGGACATGGGTCAGGGCAAGGGTGGGCACCACCTCCCTGCACCCTGGGGCTCCCAGGAACACCAGTGAGGAGGGTGAGGACCGATGGGGAGGAAGGAGACCCTCCAGTGGAGCTTGATTGGAACACACGCCCTGAAAGTGCGGAAGCTGGGGACTAACTAAGGCCCTTCAGCAATGTGGTGGGTGGGGTGGAGGAGGGTATTGGAAGAGACTGGAGAAAGCAGCCACTGAAGACGGTCCGCCCACTCCCACCCCTCCCAAAGCTGGGGCCTCTGTGGTGTTCTGGCCTCAAAGTTCGGGGTCTCCTTCACCCCCTCTCACCTCTCCTTGGGCAGATTGGGAGGGAGAAAGAACATGCCTAACCAGGAGAAGGCTCATAAAGACAAGAAAAGGCTCCAGCAGAAGAGGAGACAGTGACGGGGCCGAGGGGGACCAGCTGCAGGCAGACAGTGAAACACAGGATGCATGTAGGGACTGTTCCTTGCCGGTTAAGGAGCACTGTGTCTGACCTTTGGCTTTCCTCCTCCTCTGCTCTCCAAGGGGAGCTCTGCCTTTCCCAGGCTGGTCCCCCTCTAGCAGAGTCAGGGAAGGGGCCGTGGGAGACAGGACCTAGAGAGGAAGGAGGGGACAGGAAGCTGTCCTTTATGGCGGGGAATCCAGATTCTAGAGGAGGCCATGAGGAAACAAGCAGAACTGGAGAGAGGAAACTCCTTCCCCTAATCCAAGCAAAGACTGAGGGAGGTGAGGGGAAGACAAGAGGCAGAAATGAGGGCTGGATGTCTGGGGCAGTTTTAGGTGACTGAAGGTTCTGGAGCCAGTGCAGGATATAGGAGAAGCAGGGAGGGAGGAAGCAGGATTTCGAGAAACATAATTGTGGGTTCAGAGGTGGATTCCTTTTAATGTTCTAGAGACATGCAAGTCAAACCCCAGATTCCTTTCCAACCATTTTTGGTGACTGGACTGTGCATGTTTGTGACTCTCTCCAGACTGAGCTGTCTGGGACCCTAGCTCATAGGAGGGTTACGTCCATAAAGGCTGTCTCTACAAGGAAATTGTCAGGAAATTGTCTTTACAAGGCAGACATGAGCAGGGTAGGATAAGGCTCCCCTCCCCCAGGAATATCAGGAGACCCTCAGGTGATGGTTAGGCAGTTGCTAAACTGTCTCTAAAATAACAATTGACTGCAGCCAGCACCAGGGAAAGGCAGGCTCCCAAGAGATAGAAACACCTGGAGGCCGAGTGCGGTGGCTCACACCTGTAATCCCAGGACTTTGGGAGGCTGAGGAGGGAGGATCCCCTGAGGTCAGGGGTTTGAGACCAGCCTGGCCAACATGGTGAAAGTGTCGTCTCTACTAAAAATACAAAAATTATCCAGGCATGGTGGCATACGCCTGTAATTCCAGCTACTCAGGAGGCTGAGGCATGAGAATCTCTTGAACCCAGGAGGCGGAGGTTGCAGTGAGCTGAGATCATGCCATTTCACTCCAGCCTGGGCAACAGGGTGAGACCGTCTCCAAAAAAAAAAAAAAAAAGAAAGAAAGAATAAAGAAACACCTGGAGCTGGTGATCGGCAGCTTCCTGATAAGATCTCAGGAGTGGGGCTAGCGGGCTCAAGCATGCACACTAAGAGGCAAAATGGCGGCGTTTCACTTTCACTCCATGACCTTCCTCTAGGAGGAGCACTCGACTGTTCCGGTCGCCTCAACTGAGCATGCACGTAACTTCAGTAAACACACAGTGCTTGCAGCTCCTTCTAAGTGCTGCCAGGCCACTGCGCGTGCAGACAGCCCACCCCAGGGAAAAATCAAGGGAGGAGAGACGCAAACCCCAGGACCACGCCAACGTACAAAGCCCCAATAGGCTGAATAGAGCACCTGCACCTCTCGAAGCCGCCCGCTTGATTAGCCCTCCTTCCAAGTGTACTTTACTTCATTTCTGCTCTAAAACTTTCGAATAAACCTTCACTCCTCCTCTAACACTTGCCTTGGTCTCTCACCTTATGCCCCTTGGCCAAACTCTTTCTTCCAAGGAGACAAGAATCAAGTTGCTGCAGACCCGTATGGATTCACTGCTGCTAACAAAATAACTTAATCCTCACCACAGCTCATAGAGGCTGAGGTTATCACTATCCCGCCTCAAAGATGGGGAAACTGAGGCACCAAGAGGCCATGTGAGTTCCCAAGGTCACAGCTAGAAAGGAGCTGAGCCAGGGCAAAACCCAGGGCTTCCTGACTGTCCCCCCGGAAGGATCCTGTGACATGGAACGGTCTGTTTTTCAGAGTTTAGTATTTCAGGCCAAATCTGAGTGAGGTCTGCTGTTTCCTCTGCAAAGTCTGGCCTGACCTCGGGCCACTGCTCACTGGTCACTGGCACAGTCCTCTGTTGGCAGTGATGGGCTCGGGGAGGCTGCTCTGGGCACAACTGAATGGAAACTCAGATAACTCAACAATTCTTATTTATCTTTGTGGTAAAAATACACAGGACCGTTTAAAGATGTAAACCATGAAAATGCCCCGTGTTGGCACGGACGCGGGGAAGTGAACACTGCTAGTCTGTGTTGCTGGAAGTTTAAATCTGTATGACCTCTGGAAGGCGGTTTTGCTTTTTTTTTTCCCCCCAGGGTCTTGCTGTGTTGCCCAGGCTGGAGTGCAGTGGTACAATCATGGCTTACAGCAACTTCAACCTCCTGGGCTCTGGAGGGTAAGGTGGCACTCTGAAGAGGTCTTGGAAATGCAAAGCCTTTCGCTCAGGCTTTCACTCCACCTTTAGGAACAGGGTGTAAGGAAAGAATCCTTTAGAAAGTACAACACAATTGTTGGAGTTCACACACTCATCCCCTCCAGCTCAGGCTCCTGTGTGCTCAGTGGCATTCAAGTCTAATTAAGAAGAGTCTGTTCTTCCCGGAGCTGCTTTGGCATCCCCCCCAGAATAGGAAAGCTTCTGGACTACTAAAAAAAAAAAAAAAAAAAAGCCTCTAATTAAGCAGACAAGTTCCTTTTGCGAGTTGGCTTCCCATTGTTAAAATCACAGAATTTTTTTTTTTCAGATGGAGTCTCCCTCTGTCACCAGACTGGAGTGCAGTGGCGAGATCTCGGCTCACTGCAACCTCCGCCTCCTGGGTTCAAACGATTCTCCTGCCTCAGCCTCCTGAGTAGCTGGGATTACAGACACGCACCACCATGCCCGGCTAATTTTTTTATTTTTATTAGAGACAGGGTTTCACCATGTTGGTCAGGCTGGTTTCAAACTCCTGACCTCGTGATCCACCTGCCTCGGCCTCAGAAAGTGCTGGGATTACAGGTGTGAGCCACCGCACCTGGCTAGCCACAGAATTTTCAACATGGAGAAGACGACCTCAGGGATTTTCTAGTCCAGCATTTCCCAAAGTATCTCCCATGGGAAGGTCATGGGTGTATGGAAATGGCTGCTTGCATAATTGAATAAGCGTGTGAAGATGGAGCATTTTCTTCCCTGCAGGACTTCTCAGAGCCTTTGCTCTACGATGGGCATTACCATACTCCACAAAGCAAACGGAGAATGTGGTATTTTGCACCCATGTTCGGCCACTGTATTCGTTTCTGGTGGCTGCTATAACAAATTACCAAAAGCTGTGTGACTTAGACAACAGAACTGTATTCTCCCACATTCTGGAGGCCAGAGGTCTGAAATCAAGGTATCAGCGGGGCTGTGCTCCCTCTGGGGACCCCTCTTGGCCCCTCCAGCTTCCGGTGGTGGCCGGCGATCCTTTGCACTCCGTGGCTTGTGGCTGCATGGCTCCAAACGCAGCCTCTGGCTTCACTTGCCTCCTGTTTTCTGCGTCTCTCCCCAAACTCCTCCTTCCACTTTCTTATAAGGAGGCAAGTGGTTGCATTCAGAGCCCACCTGGATAACAGAACCAGCTCCTCCTCTTGGGATGTTTCAAGTCATCCCGTCTTTTGCCATATTGCGTAAATACTCAAAGTTTCTGGGGATTAGAATGTGGACATATTTCAGGGGACCGCCACTCAGCCCCCTGTAGCCATCATCTTTTTCGGGTGCCGCATCTGAAGGGATGATGCCTTAAGGAACACCTGATGAGAAACAGCTCGAGTCCAGCCTTCTTTTTTTGCAGATGGACAAACTGAGGCCTGCAGCGAGGAAGGGACTTTACAAAGTTCCAGAAGACGTTTGCATCAGAGCTGGGTTCTACCCCGTGTTCGTTGACCACAAAGCCTCCTTGCTAAGGTGTGCGATGGTCCCATGCAGGATGGTGTCAGGGCTGTGTAGCCGTGGTCCGTACCTCCACTGGGCAGCTCCAGGGACAACACCACAACACTGCCACCACCACAATGCCAGGCTTGGGCATCTCTCCCAGGAATGGCCCACAGCCTTCACGCACTGGCCTCACACCCCCCGGCAACCAAGTCAGCCCAGCACTCCACTCCAGGGGCCCCACACTCCATTCAACGCCCAAACACGCTGCATCCCCGGCAGGATGGGCCTTGTCTCTCTGTCATTGTGGGTGTCAAAGTACCAGGGACTGTCAGCAGGAGGAATTCCTCCTCCCAGGACCTCAGCTTCCTCTTCTGGAATATGGGGTCTGAGGGTGCGAAGGTGGCTTCAGGTCTCATGGGCATGGCCGACTGGTGTCCTCCTGGCACTGGACAGCTCTGCAGATGTTGTCCCCACACACATTCCCCACAGGGCCTTCCTGGCAGCGAGTGTGTGCCTGGGTGTTCCCGGGAGGGCCAGGGTGGCCATACCCAGTCTGACCTGACCCCTTCCTGGGAGGGGGCACTGAGTGGCAACTGCCAACAGACAACAGTGCAGGAGTGTGGTCTGTGTGGAGCAGAGGAGGTTGCCTGGGTGGGGAGGCCTCTGTGGCTTTCAGTGGCTGCACGTCCCGGGCTGGGCCGAGCCACTGGACTCAGTGAGTCTTGCGGGCACAACCTCAGGCCTGGAGCCTGGTTCTGTTTCAACAGGGCTGAGGCTGAAAAAGAACCATGTTGCCCCGGCTGAAGTTACCCGCCAGCCCTCTGGGCCGCAGCATCCCTTCCCAAGCTGGCCACGCAGCAGGTTACAGAGCCAGAGTGAACCATCCTAATTTGAACTCTAAAATTCCTTGTGGGCCTCTCCCTTTTGCCGGGAATTCAAAGGACTCGGTCCAATGTCTGGACAAGGAGGAGGCTGACTTGCCTCCACAGACCTGGTGGAACTGGGCTCCTTCCCTTCCTTGCGGGGGGCCTCGGGCAAGTGCTGCTATCAGTACCTCAGTTTCCCCATCTGTACCATGGGACATGATGTCCACAGGTTTCCCAGGGTTGGGATGCCTCCACACCTCTCAGCCTGGGGAGGGTCATGGATGGGGGTGGGAGGGAGGGGACTCTGAGCCCTCCCCTTCTCCTTTCCATCCCTTCCTGCCTCAACCAGAGCAACTGAGGCTGGTCTTCCAAGTAAAAGTTCACTTGAAAGTATGTCCTGAGGCTAATAGATGTGTGAGAAACCTATGACCAGCAGTCTGAGATCTCATGGCCCTGACGTCCAGTCCAGGGACCCTTGGGTTGCTGTCAGACGGCAGAGAGAAGGGAGGCCTGGGCCACCCTGCTTCCTTCCCAGCCTTCCAGGAGTTGAGCTTATTCCAGTCAGGTGATGCTGGAAGAGCTGCCAATCACAGGACCCCATCCCTGGATATGCATCTGACCCAGGCCTGGCCAATCACAGAGCTCCCACCCAGTGGCCACCATGATAGTTCCCAGGGCTAGGCACATGACCACACCCAGCCAATCAGAGTCCTTCCCTGGATGTTTCTATTCTGAAATAGGTAGAGAGAGACCTTTTCAGAACTTTTTCACCAAGGCAAGCAGACCTAAGCCAGGGCTGCCTGCATCATGTTTCCCACTGCTGGGAGAAAAACCTGCTCACTTGGGGAGAAAATGAGGTCCCGGCAGAGCAGCCAAGACAGAACAGATGGCAAGAATGTGCATTCTCAGCACTGAGGTCCCAGTTTCAGCCTTTGTGGCCCCCAGCATGGCCCTGGAGCTGAAGCTTCCTCTGGTTTGAGTTTCTGTCACTGACAACCATGGCGTTCTACCTGACCCAGGACCACCAGGAAAGGTAAAGAACTCTTCAGTAGTCAAGTCCCCAGAGGCGGTTCAAGCTTCTGGAGGGCAGGTGGAAGTAAGAACTTCACTTTTGATTTACTTATTTATTCTGCAGTATCAAATGCAGGTTGGGGCACCCCACCCGTGCTGGATAGGCTCAGAGGATAGGGAGAGGGGAGCGGGGAAGAGCGAGGAGGTGGAGCTATTGCATATGGGACCTGGCAACTGGCCAAGAGCGACCCTCACTCCAAACTGCAGGGGGACTGGAAGACCCCGAGGGCATAACCTCTCACCCAGAGTCACACACAGGACCTCTGAGACAGAACCCAACCCAGAACCCAGTTCTCTCGACTCCAAAGCCCATGTCCGCAGGCTTTCAAATTTCATAAAAATTCAGAAGAAGCTTTTGAGAATGAAAAAAGATCAGCAGATAAAGATCGCCGTCTGTGTCCATGGTACCTTCAAAATAGGACAGCTTAGTCCCCAACACTGAAGGAAGGTCATAATCTGAATAAGGGCCAGTTCTTGAATTAGAATTTATCAAGGGACACCCGATTTTCTTGTTTCCTCAAAGCGTTGACTACTGGGCAATGGGTGGCAGTGGACAGGTGTGTGTGTCTCCTGAGGCTGCTGTAACTGGGGGCTTAGGACAGCAGAAATGTGTGTTCTCTGTTCTGGAGGCAGAAGTCTGAAATCAAGGTGTGGGCAAAGCCATGATCTCTCTGAAAGTTCTAGGGGAGGTCCTTGCTGCCTCGTCCAGCTCCTGCTCACTGCCAGCAATCCTTGGCGTTCCCCGGCTTGTAGACATGTCACGGCAACCTCTGCCTCCATCCTCACGTGGCCCTCTCCCCATGCTTGTGTCTAAATTTCCCCCTGCCCCCCATCCTGTTTTTTTTGAGATGGAGTCGTGCTCTGCTGCCCAGGCTGGAGTACAGTGGCAGTCTCAGCTCACTGCAACCTCCGCCTCCGGGGTTTAAGCGATTCTTGCATCTCAGCCTCCTGAGTAACTAGAATTACCGGTGTGCACCACCATTCCTGGCTAATTTTTGTATTTTTAGTAGAGACGGGGTTTCACCATGTTTGCCAGCTGGTTTTGAACTCCTGGCTTCAAGTGATCTGCCCACCTTGGCCTCCCAAAGTGCTTGGATTACAGACGTGAGCCACCATACCCACCCAATTTCCCTCCACCTGGAGTGCAGTGGCACAGTCTCGGCTCACTGCAGCCTCTGCCTCCTGGGTTTAAGCAATTCTCCTGCCTCAGCCGCCTGAGTAGCTGGGAGTGCAGGCGTGTGCCACCAAGCCTGGCTAAATTTTTGTATTTGTAGTAGAGATGGGGTTTCGTCATGTTGGCAAGGCTAGTCTTGAACTCCTGGCCTCAAGTGATCTGCCCACCTTGGCCTCCCAAAGTGCTGTGATTACAGGTGTGAGCCACTGCACCCAACCCAGTTTCCCTCTTCTTCTAAGGACACCAGCCATTGGATTAAAGTTCAACCTACTCCAGTGTGACCTCATCTTAACGAATTATATTTGCAAAGACTCAATTTCAAAATAGGGTAACATTCACGGGTTTCGGGGGTTAGGACCTAAACGTATCTTTTTTTTTTTTTTTTTGAGACAGAGTCTCGCTCTGTCACCCAGGCTGGAGTACAGTGGCGCGATCTCAGCTCACTGCGAGCTCCACCTCCCGGGTTCATGCCATTCTCCTGCTTCAGCCTCCCGAGTAGCTGGAACTACAGGCGCCACCACCTCGCCCGGCTAATTGTATTTTTAGTAGAGACGGGGTTTCACTGTGTTAGCCAGGATGGTCTCTATCTCCTGACCTTGTGATGCACCTGCCTTGGCCTCCCAAAGTGCTGGGATTACAGGCGTAAGCCACCGCGTCCGGCCTTAAACGTGTATTTTTAGGGGACACAATTCCACCTGGTAGAGTGGGGCAGCATTATGCCTGCCCCCCAACTTTGCTGCTAGCATGAGACACACTGAGTCAAGGAGCCATTCCCTCCAGGCCTGGGGGTACCGCTGGGGACCCCTGGGCCGTTCCACTTTCCCTGGCAGCTGTAGGCTCATTTCCTTCCAAGGAGCGGCTGCCCTGAGGTCAGCCAAGCTGATAGAACACAGAGGTTTAGGGCCAGACCCTGACCTAAGCTCCCTGGGGAGGGAGCCCAGAGTCCCAGCCCCAGTCCGGGAAATAGGCCCAGTCAAGAGAGGAATGTGAGCACCAATTCACGGCGGAGAGCAATCTGCACCTTTGCCTTTTGGAAGGTGAGGGCAGGAGGGTTTGGCCTTGACTGGAGGACTCTGGGGCACCTGCCAGGCCGCAGGTGTTGACACGTAGCAGCCGCCAGCCCGCCCTGATCCCCAGTGCCCGGGCAGGGACCCGAGCAGCTCCCAGGTAGCTGGTGCTGCAGTGAACCTTGGGAGCTCTGCCAGCCCAAACAACGCATTTCCAGAGAGGTGTGCTGGCTGGCCTGAGGTCACACAGCGACCATGCAGCGCCAACATGGGTGGCTGGGGCCCCAACCACATTCCTGCCAATGAGAGTCTCTTAGCCTTTTACCCACCAAGAGGGCACAGCATGTGGGGGATAGATTTTTTGCCCATGAGATCCCAGGGCTGATTTTGACACAGAGTCTTGCTCTGTCGTTCAGGCTGGAGTGCAGTGGCACCATCTCAGCTCACTGCAGCCTTGACCTCCCCGGCTACAGCGATTCTTCCACCTCAGTCTCCCAAATATCTGGGACCACAGGTGTGCACCACCCTACCTGGCTCATTTTTAAAAACTGTTTTTGTAGAAATGGGCTCTCACTATGTTGCCTAGGCTGGTCTTGGACTCCTAGCCTCAAGGAGTCTTCCCGCCTTGGCCTCCCAAAGTGCTGGGATTACAGCACGAGCCCCCGTGCCCAGCCAGGGTTGATTTTATAATAGTTTTGTAGTGGCAATCAGGAAGAAACTGTCACCCAATTAGCAGCCAGACTGGAGCTGCCACACCGGATGTTTGGGAAAAGGGGCAAGAGGACTGATGTTGCCTGAATCTCCCGAATGTGCCAACACTTTCCACACAGGCTGCCACCAAGTCCCAGCCTCTCCCCTGAGAGGCAGTTAGACGCACACCTCACCTGCAGGCAGCCGGAGGCCCAGGCAGCTTGGAGTCAGCCCGGAGTTCCCGTCCCTGCTCAGGTTCCCGAGGGGTGTCAGTTCATCTCACAGAGCCTCAGTTTCCCCATCTGTGAATTGGGGATCACAGGCCCAGTCTCACAGGTGGTCACGAGGATTAGGAATCACATCCCAGGAGTGGCCACATAGGCTCAGGAAAGATGACAGGTGGGTTTTCGACGGCTGCTGTAACAAATGTCCACAGACTTAGCAGCTTAAACCACATTTGCCATTTATAGTTCTACAGGTCGGAAACCCAGCCTGAGTCTCACTGGACTTAGGTCATGGTCGACAGGGCCGGTAACTTCTGGGGGTTCTGGGGGAGAATCTGTTTCCCTGCCTTTCCCAGCGTCCAGAGGTCACTGGCATCCCACGGCTCCGGGCCTCTTCATCCACCTTCAGAGCCGGCAATGCTGCAGGTCTGCTGCCGCTTCGGTAATCACGGCTCCCTCTGCCTGTAGCTCAGGAAGGTTCTCTGATTCTAAAGACTCGTGCGACTTGATTAGGTCCACCTGGATGACCCGGGCTACCCTCCCTTCATCCCACCTGCAAGGTTCCTTTTGCCACGTCAGGTAACATGCACAGGTTTAGGGAATTAGGGTGAGCTGACTCGCCGAACTCATTGGGCCACAGGTGAGTTGAGTTGAATTCTGTAAAGCAAGGGAGGCCTGGGCTGGCCTCTGGCGGTTCTTTTTGGAAGAAGAGGATTCCACTAAAACCAGTTCGCTCTAGGACCATTTCCCATCTTTCTGCTGTTTTTGACTCTTTTCAAAGAGGCCCTGTCTAGCCAAGGAGACTGGGTCACGTCTGCCAAACCTTTGCTTCAAAATAAACCCTACTAGGAAATTTCCATGGGACTGGGCCCTTTTCTCCCCCCACAGACCTGCTTGAAGTTCAAAACCTGGCAGGGCTTCTGTACAAAAGGGCACTGGTCGTTACGCGGCCCTGAGAGCAGGTTTTCTTTGTTGTTTGTGTGGTTTTTGTTTGCTTCCCCCCCCCGTCTCCATCTCACCACCTAGTGGGGCTGTAGCAAGACAGTCACCTCTGTCACCTCTGTCACCTCCCCCAAGTCCCTCCTCTGTCACCTCCGCCAAGTCCCTCTCGCAGCCGCCTCCTTGCTGGTGTGCCTTTCTGTCCCCAGGGCTGCATTTTGCATGTGTCCCCTGATTTCCACCGTGGTCAGGTCACGTGTGACTCTGGGGATTCCAGGAAAGCCTGGCTTTCAAGACCACTGGCTCATCAAAGACTTAAACCTTAAAAACCCTTATTTTGATGCTCAAAGCTGGGTGTGGATTCCTCTGTACCTGTTCTCTTCCCTGAGCAAGAAGCTTCATTTCAGGGCCTGGTTGTGACAGGAGAAGAGGTGCTGGCAGTGCTGGGGGCCTGCAGACGAAACTTCCGGAGCTATTTCATAACATCCTTTGCCTCTAGACGTAAAGCCAGCAGCCAGCGAGTGGCAGTCCATTCATGGGACACAGCCCTTTCCAAGAATCACTAGGCTCATATTTGCTGCTCTGTGCCGGGGCTCTCTGGAAGGACAAAAGACACCAGCAATGTGGAAGGGAAATGGGGCTTTGGGATGAGAGGGGACTCGGTTTCCTGACCCTTTTGCACCATGACACTGGGCATGCGTCTGAGTATCTTTTACTGAAGGAGAAAAAATTCCTTCTCTTGCCTCTTTCCAGAAAAGGTCAGGTGACTCAATTCATCCTGTCTGAAATGAAGAAGAAAATAGTTGATGGCAGTCTTTTGCTGGCAGGCTGTACTTCGGGAAGTCCCCAGGCCATGACTGATAAAGGCCTGCAGCCTATGATGCAGTCTCAAGCAGAAACAGGCCACAGGCATGTGAGGGAGGCCCTGGCCTTGGGGCCCCCTTTGTCTGGCTGGTGGAGTTTATCTCCCTTCCCAGATAAGGATGCTTTGGAGTCACCTTCACAGCCTCTCTGCCCATTGGCTGGCTGGCTGCCTGAGGCCTGACATTCACCAGAGCACTGCAGGAAGGTTAAGGGGATCAGGATTCTATCCCCTCCCCTTGCTCAACCTCTGAAGTCGGGTCCCAGCCAGGCACCCGTTGGAGAAAACCCAGGCTAGCCAGACCTTCTGCCGTCTGGGTCTGCTCCGTGTAGCACTGGCCTGTCTGGTGTCTCCTGGAGAGCATGACTTGATGGTGTGCCATCTCAGATGTCTCCTGCCAGCTGGAGACTTGGTTATTGCCTTTTGTGAGCGGTGTCCACCCAGCATTAATGGAATGGGCATTCTCTGAAGGGCTGCAAGGAAGGCTTAGAACTAAGCCCAGGACTGGCCAGGCAGCAGTGTGCGTTAAGCATGCCATTCCCTAAGAGGCCACCAGAGGGTGCTGCTCAGAACCACATCGCGGCTGCCCTGTAAACCCTCTGGCTCCCCATGGCTCTCAGGATGAGGGCTGGGCGCACAGGCCTGTGTACAAAGCTGTGAACGATCTGGCCGCTGACCTCTCCGGCTCCATCTTATTCTCCTCCGTGCTCTGTGTTCCAGCCACGCTGGCTTCCTCACAGTTGCTGGAAAAGATATTTCCTGCAGCCACAGGTCTATTGCACATGTTCTGCACACTTCTTCTTCTTCTTTTTTTTTGAGACAGAGTTTCATTCTTGTTGCCCAGGCTGGAGTGCAGTGGTACAATCTCAGCTCACTGTAACCTCCACCTCCCGGGTTCAAGAGATTGTCCTGCATCAGCCTCCCAAGTAGCTGGGATTACAGGTGCCTGCCACCATGCCCAGCTAATTTTTGTATTTCTAATAGAGATGGGGTTTCACCATGTTGTCCAGGCTGGTCTTGAACTCCCTGACCTCAGGTGATCCGCCTGACTCATCCTCCCAAAGTGCTGGGATTACAGGTGTGAGCCACTGTGCCTGGTCCTGCCCACTTCTTAAAAGGCTGTTCCACTCATCTTCACCCAGAGAACTCCTGGTCACCCTTTAGGCCTTACCTGAAACACTGATCCCAAAGTGAGGAGCCTTTCTAAACCCCTCCCTGAAGTCACCAGACGCTGCTCGATGTCGTGGAGCCCAGGAGGTCACAGGGTCAGACCCTACTAGGCCCAGTAGATCATAAGGGTGTGGCTCTTTAGGTTCACACCATGCCTGGCCCAGCACCCTCAGTTGGTGGAATTCATTGTTAAATAGCAATGAATACATTGGTAATAGATTTATATCAATTTTTTAGAGATAGGGTCTGGCTCTGCTGTCCAGGCTGGAGTGCAGTGGAAAAACAATTTACTCCTAAGAAATTAATACAATTGATTTCATTTGTTATTTAATAATTTAATAAATCGATGACTAAAAATTAATCA
Organism: Chlorocebus sabaeus; assembly: GCF_047675955.1. NCBI lineage: Eukaryota > Metazoa > Chordata > Mammalia > Primates > Cercopithecidae > Chlorocebus > Chlorocebus sabaeus. Next base: position 81,583,310 of record NC_132908.1, on the reverse strand, counting down.
ATTAAATCATAACTTAAGGTCTCAGAGAAGGGTTCTTTTTCCCCTTTCTTCATACACACGTATGTATTTTCCTACTTGGCCTGAAATTCCACCATTAGAGTATAGTTCCTTTGGCTTGTGAGGAATGGGCCGAGCCGAGGCAGGGCGTGAAGGGTGATGGGCACGGCACCCCAGAGGTTGTGCAGCTCGGTGGCCCTGAGGTGACATTTGAACAGAGACCAGGACAGTGGGAGAGAGGGAGTCATGTGAGGCTCAGGAATCGTGTGCAGGTGGAAGGAACAGCATGTACAAAGGCCTGAGGCAGGACATCCTTCTGTTCAGAGAACAAGGAGCCGATGGCTACCTGGAGGGAGAAGGAGAGGGCCAGGATAGCTGGGAAGATAATTACATGGTTGTGCAGAAAGTTGAAGGAGGTGTTGGTTGGATGTGGGAGTCAAAAGGAGTCCAGGCCACTTTCTCTTTTTATCAAACGGAAGCAATTTTAATGTTTCTGAGATCGGGATGCTCCTCGCCTGCAGTGGCAGCTCGTATTTGGTGAAATACAGTAATTGCAAAGCCGGTTTAAGCAGCAAATGTTTAGCCCTTGAGTGGAGCAACTCTTCAAGAGTTGATGCTGTGCTCATACTGTCGGCGACACCAAGAAAACAGGGACCTCGATCACTCAGAGTTAGGGAGTGATTCAGAGAGTCGGACTCCAAAAGTGAAGAAGTTTAGGACATTCTGTAATCCATCCATTTCACTTGTGCTTCCTTTATGTGTGCCCGGAGGGTTGATAAGAATCTATCTAAATAAGTCTCCCAGAGCTCTTTTGGCAGGAATCAAATACAAACTAAGGGATACGCAGGCCCCGCCCGTGGTGGAGAATTCACGCTTCCTGTCTCAGGGGCACGGGTTGGTGGAGAGCCTCAGGACGTTCTAAGACTCGGTCTTAGACCCCAGTTCTGCGACTTAGCACCTCTGTGACCTGATACCTGCTCCTCCCCTGTAGAAACATCAGAGAGAGGCACACCCCGCCACACACACGGGATACAGAGATGCACCTGGGGCACACATGCACACACAAAACCACACAGACACGCACACACACACAGACAAAACCACACAGACATATGCACATGCATACACACACAGACAAAACCACACAGACACGCACACACACAGACAAAACCACACAGACACACACACACACAGACATACACACACAGACAAAACCACACAGACACACACACACACACAGACATACACACACAGACAAAACCACACAGACACGCACACACACACAGACAAAACCACACAGACACACACACATGCACACACACAGACAAAACCACACAGACACGCACACACACACAGACAAAACCACACAGACACGCACACACACACAGACAAAACCACACAGACACGCACACACACACACACAGACAAAACCACACAGACACGCACACACACACACACAGACAAAACCACACAGACACGCACACACAGACACAGACAAAACCACACAGACACGCACACACACACACACACAGACAAAACCACACAGACACGCACACACTCACACACAGACAAAACCACACAGACACACACACGCACACACAGACAAAACCACACAGACACGCACATGCACACACACACAGACAAAACCACACAGACACGCACACACACACACAGACAAAACCACACAGACACGCACACACACACACACAGACACGCACACACAGACACAGACAAAACCACACAGACACGCACACACACACACACAGACAAAACCACACAGACACGCACACGCACACACACAGACAAAACCACACAGACACGCACACGCACACACAGACAAAACCACACAGACACGCACACGCACACACAGACAAAACCACACAGACACGCACACGCACACACAGACAAAACCACACAGACACGCACACGCACACACAGACAAAACCACACAGACACGCACACACACACAGACAAAACCACACAGACACGCACACGCACACACAGACAAAACCACACAGGCACACGCACACACAGACAAAACCACACAGGCACACGCACACACAGACAAAACCACACAGACACGCACACGCACACACAGACAAAACCACACAGACAGGCACACACAGACACAGACAAAACCACACAGACACGCACACACACACAGACAAAACCACACAGACATGCACACACAGACACAGACAAAACCACACAGACACACACACACACACAGACAAAACCACACAGACACACACACACACACAGAGACAAAACCGCACAGACACACACACGCACACACAGACAAAACCACACAGGAACACACACACGCACACACAGACAAAACCACACAGACACATGTACACAAACACAGACAAAACCACACAGACACATGCACATGCACACACACAGACAAAACCACACAGGAACACACACGCAGCCACAGCACCGCCCGACACCTGGAGTCCTGGCCGGCACATGGTCAATGCTTAGTCAGTATCCGCTGAGTGACTGAGGAAATCAGCGCTGCCGCTTATGTGCTACAGTGCAAGGCACTGGGTAGAGTCCCTGTACCTGTCTCAGGTGGGAGGCCCCAGAGGCACAGCCCCAGGTGAGGACCTGAGTGCAGGCACCGTGGGAGTGCCCCAGCCTGGAGGGTTTTGGGTGCAGAAGCAAGACAGGCTCAGGACCAGAGAAAGCCTGGCCAGGGCCCTGTTTCAGCCCCAGCCCGGCCCCAGCCTGATTTGTGGGCAGGCAAGTGGGAGGCAGGCCTCAGGGGAGGGAGCTGGACCTCTGACCCTGCAGCCTCAGGCCACAGAGTGACCCAGAGGCACTTCGGCCAGGTGTCTGCTGTAGCCTGAAGGCAGCCCCTGGGAGGACTGTTGCAGGTGCTGGCCACGGGAACAACAGAACAGAGAGATCCATGGGGAACTCTGTGGGTCACCAGCATTAGCCACAACACACACGGTGTACATGCTTTGGGAAGGAAAAGCATCTCTTTTTTTTTTTTTTTTTTTTTTTTTTTTTTTTTTTGAGACGGGGTCTTGCTGTATTGCCCAGGCTGGAGTGCAGTGGCGTGATCATGGCTCACTGCAGCCTTGACCTCAGCAGCTCAAGTGATCCTCCCTCCTCAATCCCCCAGGGAGCTGGGACCACAGGCACTGTGCCATGGTGCCCAGCCAGGAAAAGCATCTTAACAACTTTATTCTGAATATGGAAGGAGAGGGAAATACCTGCTACCTCTGTTAGCATCGGGCACGGGAAGAACCCTGGGAGCCTCAGTTTCCCCCTTTGTAAATGTGTGCTGATGCTGGGGCCTGGCCAGCTGGGCCTGTGGAGCCTCAAATGGCCAGGACTACACGAACATCCCCAGCATCACTCTGAATCCTGCCTGGCAGCGAGGCTCTGAGGCGTGCAGCTTCTTCCTGATTGGTTTTTGGGCCGTCTGCAGAGTTAAACTGGCCACATTCCCTTCTGACCTGGGTGGGCTGGGGTGGGATGAAAGTGTGACCAAGACAAAGTGCTTCCCAGGGTTGGCCGTGCAGCCTGGCCCCCACCTGCTACTTTTTTTTTTTTTTTTTTTGAGACAGTCTTGCTCTGTCACCGAGTCTGGAGTGCAATGGCACAATCTTGGCTCACTGCAACCTCCGCCTCCCAGGTTGAAGTGATTCTTCTGTCTCAGCCTCCCGAGTGCCTGGGATTACAGGCGTGCGTCACCACACCTGGCTAATTTTTGTATTTTTAGTGGAGATGGGGTTTTGCCATGTTTGTCAGACTGGTCTTGAACTCCTGACTTCAAGTGATCCACCTGCCTCGGCCTCTCAAAGTGCTGGGATTACAGGCATGAGCCACCGCGCCCGAACCCCACCTGCTTCTTGATAATGAGAGGTGAGCGTGTGGGAAGATCACACACAGATGGCAGAGCACCAATGGCGGCTAAAACAGGCCAGAGCAGGAGGCCAGGCTCTCTTTTAAACAGATGAGTCTCGAATGAAAAGCCAGTATCAGGGCGCAGGTCACAGCTGAGCAGGCAGCAGGCAGGAAGCTTTCCCTAGGCCTCTTTGGGCTGGAGGACAGCTTCCTAAGTGAATGGCAGTCGGCCCCGAGAAGAAGACACAGTCCCTGGAGAGAGGCCAAGTTCCTCCTTGGCCAACAGCCTCTTACCTATAAATCCTTCAGTGAGCAATTTCTGAAAACAGGGATGTTCTCTTAACATAACCACATATAATCACCAAACTCAGGAAATCATGTTACCGCAATTGCATTATCTCCATTTTTGTTCTAGTTCATAATCTAGTTTGTGCTCGAAAGTCATCGACTGTCCCCATAATGTCCTTTATAGCTGTATTTTCTTTTCTCTTTTGAACCTAAAATTGAATCCAGGATCACCACACTGGTCTAGTTGTCAAGTCTCTTTAGCCTCCTTTAGTTCTTTGCCCACACCTTCCACCCCACTCCTTTTCTGTCTTCCATCATGCTCACATTTTCATAGCACATGAACAAGTTATTTTGTAGAATGTCCTTCAGTTTGAGCTTGTCTCTCACTGAGACTTAGGCTGCACATTTTAGGAACAGCACAGAAATGGGGTTATGTCCTCCTCAGGGCATGGTATCAGGAGGCCCATGATGTGGGTTTGTGCCAATTTTGATCATGTCAGTTTTGATCACTTAAGTGCGTGTCCACTGAAAAGTCACTATTTCCCCCTTTGTAAATAATAAATAATCTGTGGGGAAACATTTCGAGACTGTAAATATCCTGTCACTCAAAAAATTGTTGGCCAGGCACGGTGGCTCATGCCTGTAAACCCAGAACTTTGAGAGGCTGAGGCAGGAAGATTGCTTGAGGCCAGGAATTCAAGACCAACCTGGGCAACATGGTGAGATGGCCCCTTTATCCAAAAAAAAAAAAAAAAAAAATTGATGGTGTGCTGGTAGTTCCAGCTACTTGGGAGGCTGAGGTCGGGGGACCACTTGAGCCCAGCAAATCAAGGCTGCAGTTAGGTGTGATGGTGCCACCACACTCCAGTCTGGGTGACAGAATGACACCCTGTTTCCAAAAAAAAAAAAAAAAGATCACTAGTTGTTAGCATGCGTGATTCCATCATCCCTAACTGTATTAGTCTGTTCTCACACTGCTATAAAGAACTACCTGAGACTGAGTCATTTAAGAAGAAAAGAGGTTTAGTTGACTCACAGTTCTGCAAGCTTAATAGGAAGCATGGCTGGGAGGCCTCAGGAAGCTTATAATCATGGCAGAAAGTAAAGCAGAAGCAAACACCTTCTTTACATGGCAGCAAGAGAGAAAGAGTGAGGGGGGAGTGCCACACACTTTTAAACCATTAGATCTCATGAGAATTCACTCTCACAAGAACAGCAAGGGGGAAATCTGCCCCCACGATCCAATCACCTCCCAACAGGTGCCTCCCCCAACACTGGGAATTACAATTCAACATGAGATCTGGGTGGGGACACAGAGCCAAACCATATCACTGATGAATTTGTTAGTTGGCAGATATATTAGTTGTTAAAGAGCAGCTTTCTTTGTAAGAGAACTTTCCCTTCTTTCTCATTTGTTTATTCTTTCATTTGTTTGTGTCATCATGGGCTCAAGGATCTTATTTTATTTAGTGGGTTATAATTCTTTACTGTATTTATTTTGAAGTTCAAATTGTTCCAGATTGGGGCAGGCTGGCTTCTTTTTGAATGTACCATTATTCTTTGGAAACTTTCTTTCTGGGGCAATAAGATGTTCTCAGCTCCTCTTTTTTCCTGCTAGCCCTGGAGTCAGCCTTTTCTTCAAGGCATCCTAGTCCCTTAGAGTGGACAAGCATTGCATTTTATAAACTTGAACCAGCAGATCTTGGCATGGGAAGGGCACTCCATTCCTCCACAGTACCCCCTGCTCCCTGTTCTCCAACCAGCCTGTCCTATGTGGTTCCTTTCAGGAACCTCTCTAGCCCCTGCAGACATTTACTGTGCAAACCTTGGCCTGGTCCAGCCCACTCAGAGTCATGAGAACACAGTGGAGTTTCTCAACAGCAGGTGCTGCTGGCAGTGGGCGTGGCACAGTTCTCTTCTGTTCGGTATTATTGTGACAACCATCCCCCCCCCCGCCACATTTCCAGCACCCACCCTCACACTGGTCAAGAACCACTGGAGTTGATGTGATGAATGACCCAAGATGGAATTCTGTGAGGTGCTGTGAAAGTGGGGGGCAGGATCTGAAGTCAGGACTGACTCAGGAAGGACTTCCTGGAGGAGGTGATTTATTCAAAGAATAAATAGGAATTGGTGAAAGATAGAAAGAAGCATTCCAGGCAAGATCGACACACAAAATGTGATTAGGGGAACCTGAAAATTCCTTCCAGGAGCTTAAAGTTGGGGTATGTGTGTCTGAAGGAGATAAAAGACAAGCCCAGAGGGATAAGTTGGGGCCATGTGAGTCAGAACAAGAAATCTGGATTTTGTTCCAGAAACCACAAGAGCCGTAAGGGTTTTTGGTAGAATAGGAGGGATCTCTGAAAGGATGGTTCCAGCTGCTGTGGGAAGAATGGGTGGGGGTGGGGGTATTAGTTATCAATGGTTGTGGCACACATCACCCTAAAACGGAGTCATAAATATTTGCTGTTTGTCATGGTCTCTGTGGACCAGGTATTTGGGAATGGCTCAGTGGGGGCAGTTCTGGCTTGGGTTGCCTGGGGTCAACATGTTGGCCTGAGGACTTGATCACAACCAGAGGACCCACTTCCAGGGTGGCCATTCCCACAACTGCTGTGTCTGTGTTGGCCTTAGCAGGAGGCCTCAGCTGTCTTCTGCGTGGGCCTCCCCATGGGCTGTCTGAGCGTTCTCACGACATGGCTGTGGCTTCCCCAGAGCGAGGGAGCTAAGAGAGGGAGCCAGACACAGGCTGGCCCTCGTAAGATTAGCCTTAGAGGTGACACAGCATCCCTCCCACCATGTTCTATTCATTAGAAGCCACCACTGTGTGGGACCTATACTTAAGGGGATAGGAATTAGGCTCCACCTTTTAAAGGGAGGAGGTCAAAAAACGTGAGAACATATTTTAAAACTGCCACAGTGGGCTGAGTGGAGTGACTTACTCCTGTAACCCCAGCACTTTGGGAGGCTGAGGTGGGAGGATGACTTGAGGCCAAGAGTTCAAGATCCACCTGGGCAACATAGCAAGACCCTTGTCTCTCCAAAAACAAGAGGTTGAGGCTGCAGTGAGCTATGATCACACCACTGCACTCCAGCCTGGGCAACAGAGCAAGACCCTGTCTCTAAAAAACAAAACACAAAAAATAAAACTGCTACAGTGCATTCCTCAAAAAGTTAAACACAGTTACCCTGTGACCCTACAATGCTACTCCCAGGTATAGATCCAGAAGAATTGAAAACGGGTATCAAACACATACCTGTTCATAGCAGCACTGTCCACAACAGCCAGAAGGTCGACACAACCCAAGTGTCCACCAACAGGTGAATGGATAAACAACTGTGGTCTGTGTGACGGAGTATTATTCAGCCATAAAAAGGAATGAAACAGGTGGGTGTGGTGGCTCAAGCCTGTAATCCCAGCACTTTGTGAGGCTGAGGTGGGCAGATCACTTGAGGTCAGGAGTCCAAAACCAGCCTGGCCAACATAGCGAAACCCCATCTCTACTAAAAATACAAAAATTAACCAGGTGTGGTGGTGGGCGCTTGTAATCCCAGCTACTCGGGAGACTGAGGTAGAAGAATTGCTTGAACCTGGGAGGCAGAGGATGCAGTGAGCCAAGATCACACCATTGCACTCCAGCCTGGACGTCAGAGTGAAACTCCATTTCAAACTAAAAAAAAAAAAAAAAGAAGGGATGAAACACCAATCCAATCCAATATGAATGAACCCTGATGGCATGGTGCTAAGCGAAAAGAAGCCAGACAAAATTACCACATATTGTGTGATTCCACTGATATGGAATGTCTAGGACAGGCCAGTCCATAGAGACAGAAAGTTGACTGGAGACTGCCAGGGGCTGGGGGAGACAGAAATTAGGAGAAACTGCTTAATGGGTTCAGGGCTTCACTGTGGGGTGAGGGAAGTGTTTGGAGCTAGATAGAGGCGGTGGTTGTACAACATTGTAAATGTGCTGAATGCCACTGGTGGTAGTGGCTCACGGCTGTAATCTTGGTGCTTTGGGAGGCCAAGGAGGGCAGATGTCTTGAACCCAGGAGTTCAAGACCAGCCAGGGACACATGGCAAAACCTTGTCTCAACAAAACATTAGCCAAGCATACTGGCACACGTCTGTAGTCCCCAGCTACTTAAGAGGCTGAGGTGGATCACTTGCGCCTAGGAGGCTGAGGCTGCAGTGAGCAGAGATGGCGCCACTGCACTCCAGCCTAGGTGACAGAGGGAGACTCCGTCTTAAAAAAAAAAAAAAAAGTACTAAATGCCAATTAATTGATCACTTTAAAATGGTTTTTATGTTATGATTTCACCTAAATTATTTTTAAAATCCTAAAAACAAACCACCACACTGGACAAGGCAGAACCAGGAGGACCAGTTGGTAAATCAGACAAAAAGGAGGGCAGAGGGGTGGGGCTGGGGAGGAACCTGGGGTGTGCAGAGTTAGGGTGACAGGCGCCATCCGAATGGTGGGGTCAGCCGGAGAGGACAGGATAGAGATGCTCAGTATCTGGAGGAAGGGTGGATGAATCTGAAGCACAATGGGCTCCAGAAGCTTCTGGAAGGAGAGGGGACCCGTTTGTGTGTTGGGTCTGCGGTGCCCGAGGGCCTCCCGGGTGGGGAGCTCATGTGAGTGTCTCTGAATGAGTCAGGCGGAGAGTATGTTGGAAAAATACGCCGACATGTCCTGCGGTGTCAAACCATCTCTGGCCCAGCTGCCGTGTCACTCAGCCCGAGGGCAGATGGGGAAATGTGCCTGTCGAGCTACGGGTGGGAGAAGGTCACCCTAGTCCATCTGGGTTGCGGGGCGGGTGTGCGCACGTCAAAAGAGGAGTCTGGCCCAGGAATCCCAGTTGTCTGGACAGCGATGCGTCTCCCATTTCGCTAGGGGGAAAGCACAGACCCACAGAGGCCCAGGTCATGGGGAGTGAGGGGTGAGTCGGGTCTGCCTGGCTTCTACACTCATGCCCTTGTCTCTAGTTCATGCTTAGCCCCTCACCACATAGGTACCTTTCAGAAGCACATTCTAGAAAGTCCCCACCTAAAAATGAACATGGTTTGGGAGCTGAAGGAGGAAGCCTCAGCGGTGAGGAACACGCACAGCAGGAAGGCGCGAAGGAGCCGCGCTCAGCTCCTGCTGCAGCTCCGGTTTGGAACCAGGGGAGTTAAGTGTCCCTGGGTTTGGCTCCAGGTGCTCATCAAGGCACAGGCAAAAGCCACTTACTGGGGAAGGGGGGCTGGGAAGAGCAGGCCCCACAGGCACACTCAAGTTGGGATAATTTAGGGAGCGCTCAGTAAAAGGACTGTGCGCACAGGTGCAGGGGTGGGTGGGCTCCGGGACACCGCAGGCAGCGCAGGGGCAGCACCAGGGCCGGCAATGGCAGGAGCGGCCAGCGCCGAGGCCCAAGGGTGAGGTTGGGGACACGGGACGCAGCTGGCCCATGCAGCCCTGCAGAGAGGGAATTGGGGGAGTGGATGCGACTCACCTCCTCCAGCCCCCTCCAGCCTTTCGCGGACACCTCCCACCTGCCAGACGCCTCCAGAGGCTGGGGCAGCTGGTCCTTCAGGGGGTTTCCCAAGGCCGGCGTCCAAGGGTGGGGAAGCACGGACATGGGCCCTAGGCTCTGCGTGTGGACTTCAGGCGACACTGGATGGCATTCCCCAGCCCTGAGGCCCCCTCACGCACATGATCACACACAGGGGGGTCCCGGCCACCTCTCAGGAGGGCCCCTCATCCTGCTGTTTGTAAACTTCAGAAAGCCAAACAGTTCCTTGGAGAAGCCAGGCCTGGATTTGCTCCGGACATCTGGAATAAGTTACTGTATTTCCCAATCTCCACCGATGGTTCTCCGCTGTGGGAACGCTGCCCTCGGCCAACAGGGACGAGAACCTGTGGAGAGGGGCAGCCCCCACAGGCCGAGGCTGGCAAGGTGGGCACGGAGGCTGGGGCTCTGGTGGAAATGTCACCTTTGAGGTAGCTCTCACTCAGGCCCTGTCTGATGCAAGGCCAGGCCTAGAGAGCATGGTGGAGACTGTGCATGTGCAGGGTATTCCAGAACATTCCATTAGGCACGTGGGGCATCGCCGTGCTGGCATTACAGGCATGAACCACCATGCCGGACCTCCTCTTAGCCATTTTCCATCCACTGAACCCCTGCTCCATGCGACGTCCCCACTCAACACCACTGTATTCAGAACAGAGCCCAGGTCTACACCAAGGTCTCTTCCCTTACTTCAACAGGTCCTCAATAAAATCTGCTTTTACTGCTCACCTATTTTCTGGCTCTGGTTTCTTCGATAGTCACATGGTCTGTCTCCCTTGCTGTCAGCCCCGGGTGGGCAGGGCTGCGTGTGTTCAGTTCCTGCTTGTCCACACCTTGCATATGGTGGAAGCTCCATAAAGACTTTGTTGAACAGGCCAGGTGTGGTGGCTAACACTTCTAATCCCAGCACTTTGGGAGGCCGAGGAGGGTGAATCAGTTGAGGTCAGGAGTTTGAGACCAGCCTGACCAACATGGTAAAACCCCATATCTACTAAAAATACGAAAATTAGCCGGGCGTGGTGGCAGGAGCCTGTAATCCCAGCTACTCGGGAGGCTGAGGCAGGAGAATCGCTTGAACCCAGGAAGCGGAGGTTGCAGTGAGCAGAGATTGCACTACTGCACTCCAGCCTGGGCGACAGAGGAAGAGCCTGTATCAAAAAAAAATTTCTTTTTGAATAGATGGATAGATAACTGGAAAACCAGATACAGGGTTTTTCTTTACTCAGTTTCTCCTGATGTAAACAGGTTTGGAACATGTGACTGACACAATCCCTACCTCTCCCTCCATGTATTTTTCATGTTTTGGGTACAGGGAAGTAGAAACAAGTAAAAGTTATTTGCTGAAGTTGCAACAACTTTGCAAGCTGCAGGTGACCACTTTTCATAGCTCTTCAGCCGCTCTTAAACCTTCAGAGCTTTGTTCTCTGGGCCAGGCATTGCTGGCCACTGGGCTGGGCTGTGCTGAGCTGGGGTTGGGGTGGCCAGAGTCCTCCATCATCCCAAGAACCCTTTCCTCTGTGAACTCACTCACGCAGAGGCCTCAGCTCCTACCTGGGCTCAAGGAATTGTGGAATATGATTCTGTCTGCCCAGGTTTTTTGTTTTTTTTTCTTTTTTGAGATAGAGTCTCACTCTTGTCACCCAGGCTATGGGTGTCTCACTGCAACCTCTGTCTCCCGGGTTTAAGCGATTCTCCTGCCTCAGTCTCCTGAGTAGCTGGGATTACAGGATCCTACCACTATGCCTGGCTAATTTTTGCATTTTTAGTACAGATAGGGTTTCACCCAGTTGACCAGGCTGGTCTTGAACTCCTGACCTCAGGTGATCCTCCTGCTTCAGCCTCCCAAAGTGTTGGGATTACAGGCCTGAGCCACCGCGCCTGGCCTGCCCAGGTTTTCTGTAAGACAGCAGAAGGTTGGCCAGGCACGGTGGCTCACGCCTGTAATCTCAGCACTTTGGGAGTCCAAGGCAGGTGAATCACAAGAGGTCAAGACCATCCTGGCCAACATGGTGAAACCCCGTCTCTACTAAAAATACAAAAATTAGCTGGGCGTGGTAGTGCATGCCTATAGTCCCAGCTACTCAGGAGGCTGAGGCAGGAGAATCGCTTGAACCCGGGAGGAGGAGGTTGCAGTGAGCTGAGATCACACCACTGCACTCCAACCTGGCAACAGAGCGAGGCTCTGTCTCAAAAACAAAAAAAAGAGGGCAGGGGGTCTAACATGGGTGTGCATCTAAATTCAGACTTCTGAGCCTCCTAGATTCAGGAGGTCAGGGTGTTGGGGATCCTAACAGGGAGGGGTTTTGGGGGCCCAGGCTGACAGAATGGCCTGTGGCCTCTCTATGGGAGGGGACCCCCACATCTGGAATCCTGATGTGGAGAACCCTGATGAACTACAAGACATTTGGACAACACTCACCAGGGCCTTGACGGCTTTGCCTGAATAAAGAGAACCATGAGCTGGGTGGCCCTTCTGAAAACCAGGGTTAGCAGAATCATTTGCCTCAGCCTCTCAGAAAGCCTGGTCTGGACAATTTGTGCAAGAAAAAATAAAGTGGAAACAAACATGTAAAAAGAGGGGAAAGATGTTTTCAAAAGAGCTGGAATCAATTTTGGGGTTAAACTCAGCTGCCCACACAGATTCATTTCAGCTCTTCAGCGTCATTCTATATGATTTATTTCCTGTTACAGCGTTGGACAACTGTGGTGTAAACAGTTTTCATTTATTCTGAAAAGACATCGTTTCCTGCTTTGGGGAAGTCTTACCAGCACCCAACTAAATCAAAACAACAACAACTGGTTTTGATTTGGAAAAACAAAACCCACAAGAAGACAGAAGGGTCAAAAAATGCTGATTCCAAAAGGAACCTCAGATGTTCCAGAATGAGTCACCCAGGGCACCTCTGGCCCCCTGGAAGGTGTAGGTCTGAGTCTTGCTGTGTGCTCTTGGGCAAGTAACTTAACCTCTCTGAGCCCTGTTTCTTCAATTGTAAAATGGGGACAGTATTCAGCTCCCCTCTGAGGGATGTTACGAGCATTAACTGAAACTGGACATGGCACTCATAAACACTAAGCAATGGAAACATGTTCCCACTTTTAAGTGGGAGCTCGGTGGTGAGAACACACGAACGCTATGAGGGAACAGCAGCCACTGGGACAGCACTTTGGGAGGACGGGGGAGGAGAGTGGGAGGAGGGAGTGGAGCAGGACAATTCCTATTGGGCATTATGCTTATTGCATTATGCTTATTACCCGGATGACAAAATTATCTTTTTTTTTTTCCTGAGATGGAGTCGCACATTGTTGCCCAGACTGGAGTGTAGTGGCACCATCTTGGCTCGCTACAACCTCTGCCTCCTGGGTTCAAGCAATTCTCCTGCCTCAGCCTCCCAAGTAGCTGGGACCACAGGCACCTGCTACCACATGGCAAAATTTTGTAAAAGTACAAATTTTTGTACTTTTAGTGGAGATGGGGTTTCACCATGTGGGCCAGGCTGGTCTCGAACTCCTGACCTCAAGTGATCCGCCCGCCTCGGCCTCCCAAAGTGCTGGGATTACAGGCGTGAGCCACCGCGCCCAGCCCAGGTGACAAAATTACCTGTACGCCAAACCCCATGGCACAGTTTGCCTATATAACAAACCAGCACATGTACCCTTGAACCTAAAAGTTAAAGAAAAATGGTAACAATTATTGTTCTTTTTCTTTCTTTTTCTTCTTTTTTTTTTTTTTTTGAGATGGAGTCTCGCTCTTGTTGCCCAGGCAGGAGTGCAGTGGCGCAGTCTCGGCTCACTGCAACTGCCGTCTCCCAGGCTCAAGCAATTCTCATTACTCAGTCTCCCAAGTAGCTGGGATTATAGGCACCCGTGACCACGCCCAGCTGATTTTTGTATGTTTAGTTGAGACGGGGTTTCACCATGTTGGTCAGGCTGGTCTTGAACTCCTTACCTCAGGTGATCTGCACACCTTAGCCTCCCAAAGTGCTGGAATTACGGGCGTGAGCCACCGCGCCTGGCCTACTGTTCTTTTTCTTCAATAAATTTTTTAATTTTTAATTTTTGTGGGTACATAGTAGGTGTATATATTTATGGGATCCATGAGATAGTTTGAAACCGGCATACAATGGGTGATAATCACATCAGGGTAAATGGAGTATCCATCCCCTCAAGCATTTATCCTTTCTTGATGTTACAAACAATCCAATTCTACTTCTTTTTTTTTTCTTCAAGATAGAGTCTTGTTCTGTCACCAGGCTGGAGTGCAATGGCATGATCTTGGCTCATTGCAACCTCCGCCTCCCGGGTTCAAACCATTCTCCTGCCTCAGCCTCCTGGGTAGCTTGGATTACAGGTGCCCACCACCCCGCCCAGCTAATTTTTATATTTTTAGTAGAGACGGGGTTTCACCACGTTGGCCAGGATGGTCTCGATCTCCTGACCTCGTGATCTGCCCGCCTCAGCCTCCCAAACTGTTGGGATTACAGGCGTGAGCCACCGTGCCTGGTCAAGAGTTTCTACTTCTTCTATAATGTGAACATGGCCAATAACAAGAGCATTTTCCTTACTGTGCTTCATAAATCCGTTCATACTGCGACGGTTCCAGCAGGAACTGAAAACACCTTGATTTGAATTTTGGACATAAAACGGACTTATTACAGATGAAAAAACTGAGATTCAAAAAAGGATGTGGGATTCACTTGTTAAGGACTCATCCCATTAAAGGCAAACTTGTCTTTGGTTCTAAAAGAATCTTTTCATCTGAAAGAAAATGGGACTCTCCTTTAGAAAATAGTGGTTTGCAGCCAGGAGTCAAATCACTTTGGGAGGCCAAGGCGGACGGACGGCTTGAGGCCAGGAGTTCAAGACCAGCCTGAGCAACATGCTGAAACCCCATCTCTACAGAATATATTTTTAAATTTAATTAATTAATTAATTTTTTGATACGGAGTTTCCCTGTTATTGCCCAGGTTGGAATGCAGTGGCGCAATCTTGGCTCACTGCAACCTCCGCCTTCCAGGTTCAAGCGATTCTCCTGCCTCAGCCTCCCGAGTAACTGGGATTACAGGCATGTTCTACCATGCCCGGCTAATTTTGTATTTTTAGTAGAGATGGGGTTTCTCCATGTTGGCCAGCCTGGTCTTGAACTCCTGACCTCAGGTGATGATTCACCCACCTTGGCCTCCCAAAGTGTTGGGATTACAGGTGCGAACCACCACACGGCCCAAAATATATATTTTAAAATTAGCCAGATGTGGTGGTGTGTGCCTGTAGTTCCAGCTACCAGGGAGGGTGAGGTGGGAAGATCCCTTGAGCCTGGCAGGTGGAGGTTGCAGTGTGCCGAGATGGAGCCACTGTACTCCAGCCTGGGTGACTGAGCGAGACTGTCACAAAAAACAAAAAACAAAGAACAAAAAGAAAGAAAAGAAAAAGTGGTTTGCAAACCTCCAGTCAAATCATTCTTTTTTTTTTTTTTTTTTTTCTGAGATGGAGTCTCACTCTGTCGCCCGGGCTGGAGTGCAGTGGCACAATCTTGGCTCACTGCAAGCTCCGCCTCCCGGGTTCACACCATTCTCCTGCCTCAGCCTCCTGAGTAGCTGAGACTACAGGTGCCTGCCACCATGCGTGGCTAATTTTTTTTGTTTTTTCAGTAGAGACAGGGTTTCAACCATGTTAGCCAGGATGGTCTCTATCTCTTGACCTCGTGATCCACCCACCTCGGCCTCCCAAAGTGCTGGGATTACAGGCGTGAGCCACCGTGCCTGGCCTCGAGTCATTCTTTCATGGTCATGACCAGAAAAGCAAAATTGTTATTTAGCCAATTCAGTGAGGTTAGTTGGAGAAAAAAAGAACTTTCGGTGAGCTGATGTTGGTGCAGGATGAAATTCAGGTGATGGGAAAGGGATTCTGGAAAGCTCGTTAAAGTTAGAACTGAGTGAAGACAGGTTTTCCTGCAGCTCCCAGCTGTGAGTGCCAGGGTCTGGGCTGGTTGGAGGAAGGTTTGCGTTTTGCTGTGAATGCGGGAGGTGGCTGCAGGTGTGAGGCATGGCTCTTGGACACCTCTGTTTGGTGTGTGGTGAGTTGTGCTCCAGTGGCCATCGTTTCTGGGGGATGTGATCACACGGCACCCCCCAGGCTTGGCACAGAACAGCAGGGGCCACCTGGCTGGCTGGGGAAAGCCACACTGGCCCATGTGTAACTGGCTGGACCAAAGCCCCTGCCAGGTCATAGCACAGAAAAGGGCCGCAGGCTGCCCTGCTAAGTTGATCATCTCATCTGGCCTTCCCCTGGCAATGGAGAGAGGGAGGCCAGGGGCTGAAGGCCAAGAAAGCAAGTTGAGGTCAACATCGGCAGAGCCGGGGAAAGGAAACAGAGCAAGTGCAGGCCAGGCTGACGGGCCAAGGTCAGCCCCCAGGCTCCAGACCAAGCAGCTCAGGACAGGCCGGAAGCCACGCCAGGCAGGCAGGCCAGAGTCAGCACTGGGATACTGGCTGGCTGTCAGATAGCCTGGCAGCGGGCAGGAGCCACTCCCTAGCCCAGGGGTTCCCAGCAGTGCGCCTGAGGACACAGACAGCCCGCCAGAGCTGTGACCTGGCCATCTCCCACTGAGGACGGGCTGTGGAAGGGGTCAGAGGGCGAGGTGGCCATGACAGAGCAGTCGGGGTGACCTCAGTGCTCGGGAGGCACCATACTCCTGCTTCTCAGCTGTGATGGGCTCTGACTCAAGGCCAGGACTTTGCACAGGACTGGAGGGGCCTCATGACAAGGGCAGCCCAAAATTCCAAGAACCTTCCTGATAAGTCAGGGGCAGCTCAAAGTGGTGGCCTAGACCCTCCAAATATTCATGAGCCCTTCTTCCTTGTGTTTTAGATTGGGTTCCCCAGAAGTAGAGCCTGAAGCAAGGAATTGAGTACAAATAGTTTAAGGGGAAGGAGGTGCTCCCAGGGAACACAGATGAGGGAATGGGGAAGTAAGGCAGGGTGGTGAAGGGTGGGGTGCCTGCTGGGGACCCCAGGCGTGACTAGAACGTGCCTCAGAGTCATCCATGTATGGGGCAGGGAGCTGGCGTTTCTACACCCATTCTTTCTTTTTTTTTTTTGAGATGGGGTCTCACTCTGTCACCCAGGTTGGAGTGCAGTGGTGCAATCTCTGCTTCCTGGACTCAAGCAATTCTTCAGCCTCAGCCTCCCTAGTAGCTGGGACTACAGGTGTGAGCCACCAACACCTAGCTAATTTTTGTATTTTCTGTAGATACAGCATTTCACCATGTTGGTCAGGCTAGTCTCAAACTCCTGAGCTCAAAGTCATTTGCCCCTCTTGGCCTCCTAAAGTGCTGGGATGACCGGCATGAGCCATTGCACCTGGCCATCCACACCTGTTCTTGACCTTCATTGCTGGAGGGCTGCTCTGGGGACATCAGCTCCTCGTAGGGTGACCAGCTGTCCTGGGTTGCCTGGCACTGAGGGGCTGTCTGGGATGTGGGACTTTCAATGCTGAAACCAGGAATGCCCTGGGCAAGATGGCAGTGAGTTAGGCGCCCTCCTCTCTAGCCCTTTTGGCCAGCCCCGTATGAACCCCAAGTTTGCTCCTGCAGTCAGAGAAAGCCCTCAGGACTGCAGGAAAGAAGCCGCTGGCGTGAGCCACGCTGTGTGTTCAGAGGGGCATGGCTGGGGCCTCCAGCTGCATCTGCTAGGCTGGACCAGCTGCTCCCATGAACCTGTGCCTGCCCACTCTCCTGGTGTCCTTCCTGCCGCCTCCCCTCACTCCAGCCAGGATGGTCTGGCCAGCCTCGAGGTTTGGCAAACACCAGGATGCTCTGACCTCAGGGTCCCTGCACTGGCTCTTCCCTCTGCCTGGACATCTCTTCCCTGGACTCATACCTTCACCGATTTCTCTTCTGCTCAAT
Organism: Chlorocebus sabaeus; assembly: GCF_047675955.1. NCBI lineage: Eukaryota > Metazoa > Chordata > Mammalia > Primates > Cercopithecidae > Chlorocebus > Chlorocebus sabaeus. The sequence goes on along the minus strand of NC_132908.1, from coordinate 81,565,708 downwards.
GTAATTGTACCCGTGGGGCCTTCCACCTTCTTCCTTTTCCAGGAAGCCCCCTTCCCCTTTCTCCCCTGGAGCAGATGTGTCCACTGACGCACCATCTGTCTTGTGTGTTTTTTGTCTGTCTCCGGCACTAAGACACAGCCTGCAGGAGGAAAGGTGACTGGTTGTCGCCAGTGGGGTATTCCCAACACAGATCAGTGCCTGGCAAGCAGTAAACATTCAATCACTAAATACATGCATTGAAATCACCTAAAACCAGCACTGTCTAAGCAGAAATCATGGTGTCAAATGATTTTGAGACGAGACTCCATGGCGTTAGCTTCCTCCAAAGGAAGCTAGGGGATTGTCAGTCGTGGATGTAAGGCAGCAAGCCTGGGTTCCTGCAGCTCCCTGCAGCCACCACCTCTGCTGCCTCAGGCCCTGCCAGCCTCCAGTATTCCCCAAAGTGAACATTAGCTGGGACGAGGACTTGCTGACTTCTCTACTTTAGCAAATTAATCTTATGCAGAACCCTGTCGAATAAAACAAAAAATGTGACACTGCCTTCATTAGAGCAGGGATGGGGAATCTGGACCTGCCTGTTCCCCACCTCCCTCATGGGGGCCTGAATAGCCCTAGGGATTTGGGGTACAGCTGGAAGTCCAGAACTGGGGGTGAAAGGAATGGGAGGGGATAGGGATGATGCGAAACTCTGCAGGGCTGAGCCTGGAGCTTCTCCAGCGGCAACGTGCAGGCCCACTGGTTGGGGGCTCACTACAATTCGAAGGTCGGTTTGAGCTGGAACCAGAGCATCAGCATTTCTAACCAGCTCCCAGGGGTCCCAAAGCTGATGCTGCAGGTCCGTGGCCAGGGCTGTGGGCAAGTCTCCCTCTCTGCCTGAGTCACAAGGAATTTGATCATCTTGCCTGCACTTTCCACAAGCTCAGCAGTGTTGAGGAGCAGGAGAGAAGAGGCAGAGGCCCTGGGAGGTCACCAGAGGCACATCTCAGACACAGAAGCCCAAGGGTCTGAGCTAGTCACCGTGTAAGCTGTGGTGAAAAAGAGGCCCTGTAGTACACGATCCTAAACAAGATAGATGCTTGCTTCTCTCTGATAGCACAGAGGGAGGTGGCCCGGGGCTGGGAGGTCAGCTCTGCTAGCTTCAACATGTGGGGTTTGCTTTGTTGTTATTTTTAATTTTTAAGAATTTCTCCCATGTCAGAATCTAAGGGCTCATCACATGGTTTTTAACCTCTGGATCCAAAGTGGTTGCTTCAGCTCTTGCCATCATGTCTACATCCCAGATGGTGGGAAGGAAGGAAAGGCAACTGGACCTCATGCCATTCTTTATAAGGGCCTAATGTAGAAGTGGAGCAGACTGCTTGTGCTCAAACTCACCTGGCCAAACCACAGGCACATGGCCATCCCTTGCTGCAAAGGAGGCTGGGAAATGTAGTTTTAGCCAAGTTGTCTTCCACCCAATGAAAGGTGAGCTATTCTATCACCAAAGGGAGAAGAGGGGAATGGATATTGGTGACAACTATGGGAAGAGAAGTTGTTATTATACTAAAACCCTAAAGTTGAAGTCATGTGAATAGAATTCCAATGCATTTATTAGATGGAGGCTGCTTGCACCAACTGTGCAGGCACAGATGGTGGCGTGTGTGGTCATTGGCATAATGGCCCCAAAGATGTCCATGTTCTAATCCCCAGACCAGTGGATATGTGACCTTATGTGACAAAAGGGACTCAGCAAATATGATGAAGTTGAGGACCTTTGGATGGGGAGGTTTTCCTGAATTAGCTGGGCGAGCCCAATGTCATCACAGGAGCCCTTTCTAAGAGGGAGGTGAGGGGGTCAGAGTCAGAGGGGAGATGAGACAACAGAATTCGATGTTGGAGTGATGCATTTTGAAGACAGAGGAAGGGGATCAGGGGCCAAGGGATGCGGGTGACCTCTAGGAAGCTGGAAAAGGCAAGCAAGGGATGAATCTCCCTGACTCAGCACAGCCATGCCCATGCCCACACCATGTCCTTGCCACACCTACTCACCAATGCCCACACCCACACCCACGCCCACACCCACACCCACTTATCCACACCCACTCACACCCATTCACCTACACCCATTCACCTACACCCACACCCACCCACACCCACTCACCCAGACTTACACCCACTCACCCACACCCATTCACCCACCCACACCCACTCACCCACACCCACCCACACCCACCCACACCCACTCACCCAGACCCATACCCACAGCCACTCACCCACACCCACCCACACCCACTCACACCCACACCCACTCACCCAGACCCATACCCACAGCCACTCACCCACACCCACCCACACCCACTCACACCCACACCCACTCAACCACACCCACACCCACTCACACCCACTCACCCCTCCCACACCCACTCACACACATTCACCTACACCCATTCACCTACACCCACCCACACCCACTTACCCAGACTTACACCCACTCACCCACACCCATTCACCCACCCACACCCACTCACCCACACCCACCCACACCCACCCACACCCACTCACCCAGACCCATACCCACAGCCACTCACCCACACCCACCCACACCCACTCACACCCACACCCACTCAACCACACCCACACCCACTCACACCCACACCCACTCACCCCTCCCACACCCACTCACACACATTCACCTACACCCATTCACCTACACCCACCCACACCCACTTACCCAGACTTACACCCACTCACCCACACCCACCCACACGCACCCACCCAGACCCACACCCACACCCATTTACCCACACCCATTCACCCAGACCTACACCCACCCACACCCACACCCACTCACCAAGACCTACACCCACTCACCCACACCTGCTCACCCACACCCACACCACTCAGCCATCCCCATTCACCCACACCCACCCACTCACCCACACTCACAGCCACTCATCCACACCCACACCCATTTATCCACACGCACACTGACACCCACACCAACACCCACCACACCCACTCATCCACACCCACACCCATTTATCCACACGCACACCGACACGCACACCGACACCCACCCACACCCACTCACCCACACCCACTCACCCACACTCACAGCCACTCATCCACACCCACACCCACTCACCCACACCCACACCCACTCACCCACACCCACACCCACTCACCCACACCCACACCCACTCACCCACACCCACACTCACAGCCACTCATCCACACCCACACTCACACCCACTCATCCACACCCACACTCGCAGCCACTCAGGCTGGCACCACGCAGACGTGCCATTTCCCTAACACTCCATCTTTGATGTAGGAGGAAAGCAGAGTGCCCCCAGAAAACCCACGCAGACATGGGAGAGAGGGCAGATGCCACACACACAGGGGCCCCAGGCGGGAAGCGATGTCCCCCCATTAACGTTGAACTGAAATCACACTGAATGGCGTGCCCCGGGGCCTTCTATGTGCTTAGGCTGGTTTCAGCCACTGCATTTGCAGCCGTTGGCTGGGGTGGCCTAGGAATGAACCCGCGTGCCGGGGAACACACGCCCCCGCTTAACCCCAAGCCTCCTTCTGGCTTGAGAGTGTGGGGACGGCAGCCTGGGCTCTCCGCGACTCCTCTGAGTCCTGATCTGCGTGTGGGGGCTGCACCCTGACTTAGACCTTGGTGTCTTTCCCCGCTTTGGGGGCCTTCCACCAGGCCCTCCTACCATCCGCTGAGGACAGCAACGTGCAACCCGGCTAGTTTCCAGGGCCCACGGGTTCAGCACGTTGTAGCCCCCCAAAGAAACAGCCCAGCAGCCAGCACTTGAAGAAAGAGTTTCAATCTCTGCTTTGCAACTGCCAAGGGACTTTCAAAGAACACCCAAGTGAGACCAACCTCCCGCCATGACGACAGCTCCTGCCCTCTGATGGGACCGTGTCAGAGTCACTCAGGCACACTGACTGCCCCCACCCCTAAAACCTCTCACATGGCCCCAAATCACTCAGATTGGAGGCTCACCTGGCCTTTCTCCCCTTCCTCCTCTCTATGCCCCTCCCCGTGCTGGGCACCCCCCCACCCTCCGTCCTGCTGGCCGCTGGGGGTCCCACCCTCGCTCATGGCCGCAGGATCTGGTGGCATCACATCCATCCACTTCTCCTGCTCCTCCCCTCACCGAGGGTTCCCCCATAACCCCCTACTCTGGCAATGTAGTTTTTTCTCAGTCTGCCTCTCCCTGGAGGATTTCTGGTGAATGTTACCAATAAGCAAGCTTTTTAAAAATAAGTGACATTCATCGCGGACTACTTATGTGTCTGGCACTGTGCCCAACATTTCCTAGACTGCACAACCTCCTTTAAACATACTGATTGCCCTTCCAAACAAGGATAATTATTAGGCAGCCTTTTCTCCATTTTGTAGATAAGGAAACGGGCTGGAGAGGTTCCCAAGGTCTCTCAAGGTCACAGTGCTGGGAGCCAGAGGGGCCGGGTGCAGACCCAGGTCTGGCTTGGCATCGAAGGCCCTGGGCCGCTGTATTTTCTGTTTCTGGACTGTTGCAGGAACTGGCTGCAAAGAACCATCCCTTCTCACTGGCCTGAACAGCTTGTCCACATTTTCCAGAAGAGTGGCCCTCAGGGTCCCTAGGGCCACTTCCCTGTTTTACTGACAAGGAAGATAAACTGAGCCGGTGCTGTGGGTCTGAGGCCGGGCCAGGGAGGCAGAGCGGTTCTGGCTCTGGCCGGATCCCCGGCCCGGGACCAGGACTGAGTCAGCGAAGGCACAGCCCCACCCTTGGGATGGGTCAAGGCAGGCCCAGAGAAATGAGACCGCTCCCCCTGGCTGGGCTGGGAGGCTTTGTTTAAAGGGTGTCCTTTCAAAGGACTGTTCTGAGTAGCAGGCCATGCAGGGGCTGTGGACAGCACCACATTTAACCCCTGGCCAGCGCCCCTCTTCCCCCATCTTGAAACCCCATGAAGCTGAAGGGGAGAAGGCTGGCCTGGAGTCCAGGGCTCCGAGTCTCTGTTTCTCACCTGTAAAATGCAGCAACAGCCTGGCTGCCCGCCTCCAGGTGCTGTGAGGACCAAATGAGATAATGGAAGGAAAAGTGCTTTGGAAACTCACTCACTCCATGAAGCGTCTTCGTGAAGAGCTGCGATGGGGCAGGCCAGGGAGGGGGTGTGCAGAGGCCTCGGTCGGGAGCGCAGAGTCGTGCCCAGATGAGCCTGGGAGCCCCAGAGTGCTGGGCAGTTCTGGGGCACAGGAGGGAGCTGCAGCTAGAACGGTGGAGGGCAGTGAGCTGGAGGAGTTGCCGTCCCAGAGGCCAGAGCCAGCAGGAATGCCAGTGTGCCCCGGCCTGGCCTCGTATTCAGGCCCCGGCATGCTTTAGCTCACAAGCTCTTGCAAACAGGGGGCTGAGGCTCTGGAGAGCGCACTTGTCCAAGGCCACACGGCCGGGGCCTCGTGGAGCTGGGTTTGATGGCCTGAGCGGAGGCCCAGAGGTGCCTGGGAGTGGGAGGAGGGGCAGGGCGTGCAGGTGGCCAGGGGTCAAGGCGGGGAACCCAAAGGCCACCCTCAGAGCCTGAAGGCCAATGGGATGGCGAGGGCACCCTGTGGGAGGGTCTGAGTGAGGGAGGGGACAGAAGACACAGGGTCCTTGTGCCAGGAGCCCCATCCGTTCTCTCGGTGACTCTGCCAGGGCTGGGCTGGGGACTCTTCCCTCTGATCACTGAAGGGTGACACTTCACTTTTCGGGACACTGCCTGGGCCTTTGTCTTCTGGACAAACAGTTGGAATAGGGCGAGAACATATCCTCTTGGAGATAAGGCCGGGGCAGGCTCAAGGCCAGACCTCCCCGGAGCTGGCTTCATGGATGGCTGCGGGCTCCCAGCCTGACGCTCTGGGCCTGGAGACGCTGGAGTTTTTCTGGTGATAAGTTAGCCTCGAACCCCTGAGGAACTCAGGGGGCTTAGCCCACTTCAAGGATTATATGGAGTTTACAGTCAAATCTGACGAGAAAGTCTGTGGTCTTTAAACAAATGCAATACTCAGTGCGCTGCTTTGCTTTGGTGTGTTATGAAGGCCCGGCCGCTTGAAGGAGGGCTCGTGACAGAGCCTCTAACTTGGATGTGGAATTGAGCTCAAGCACCTGTTTTTTTTTGTTGTTGTTCTTTTCTTTCTTCTCCCTTTCTTTGTTTTGAGACAGGGTCTTGCTGTCTTGCTGCACTGCTGTGGTGTGATCCTGGCTCACGGCAGCCTCAAATTCCTGGGCTCAATGCCTCAGCCTCCTGAGTAGCTGGGATTACAGGCTCACGCCACCATGCCCGGCTGATTTTTAAAATTTTTTTAATAAAGATAAGGGTCTCCCTGTGTTGCACAGACTGGTCTCGAACTCCTGGCCTCGAGCAATTTGTCTGTCTCAGCCTCCCTCTCAAAGCACCGAGATTACAAGCGTGAGCCACCGCACGTGACCTCGGGCACCTTTTCTAAACTCTTTTGCTTAGGGATCAGTTAAAAATTAAAATGGTCATGGGGCGCACCTGTTCACTCTCATTAACAATTAAAATAGCTGTAGAGAATCTTACGGAAGAAGCATGGATTTTTTTTAACAGCTTTTTTTTTGAGTTGTAATTCACATAGACACAATTCACCTGTTAAAAGCCCACAGTTCAGTAGTTTTTAGTGTATCCACAGAGGTGTGCAGCCATCACTACAATCCTCTTTAGAATATTTTATTTCACCCCCCAAAAAATCCCTGTACTTTAGCCATCATCCCCAATTCCCCAACTTCCTCCAGCCCCTGCTAACCATGAATCCACTTTCAGTCTCTCTGGATTTGCCTGTTCTGGACATTTCCTATAAATGGCATCATGCAGTCTGTGGTTCTTTGTGTCTGGCTTCTTTCACTCAGCACCACATCTTCAAAGTCATGAACGTTGTCGCACGTACCTGAACACCATTCCTTTTTCATGGCTGAATAATGTTCCATTGAGTGAATGGAGCACATTTTGTTTGTCCATCAGCAGCTGATGGACATGTGGGCTGCTTCCACTGTGTTTTGGCTACTGTGAATAGTGCTGCCAAGAGCGCTCTTGCACATGTTTTTGTGTGAACGTGTTTTCATTTCTCTTGGGTGTAAACTCACAAGTGGAATGGCTGGGTCCCATGGAAACGCTATGTTTAACCTTTGGAGGAATAGCCAGATTGAGAACACATAGATTTTTACAACTTACGTGACCTATTTACTAAGAAAACTCGCTGATACTGGTGAATGTTTACTACGGGCAGGGTGTCCCATGAGTGATCTTATTTTGTCCTCACAACAAGCTTATTTGGTCGGTTCTTTTACTGTCCCCAGTGGACAGGGCGGGAAAGCTGGGGATCAGAGAAGTTGTGACACCTGAGTAGATTCAAATCCCAACTTGTACGAATCAGGGATTCGAATCCAGGCTGTGGGGTCCCCTCCCTTCTTATGCTTCCTGATGAGTGGCCTCTACTTAAGTGCCCAGTCTGCGGAGGACTGGGGCTCCATTTCAGCCACAGAAGTGCTCATTTTGGAGAACTGGCAACCCCAAGGGTACGTTTAACTCTTCCTTCTGGATCCAATGGGAGCTGGGTCATGGGCGCTGCGTGTCGAGGCCATCACCATGCTCAGCTCATTCATTCCATCAGGACATATGATCCACCTACTGCCGCCAGCACAGGCCAGGCCTGCAGAGTCCAGTGCCCTTGTTCCCGGTCAGCCTCCGCATAGTGCAGGCACTGCCACCACACCATGTTGTCCTTCCTGATGGCAACACTGGCTGTGCAAATGAAAGCAGCATTCCTATTTGGCCGGATTCATTGGTTCTCATGTTTCAGCTGCCTCAGAATTTCCTAGAGGGCGTCTTCAAACCCACATTGCAGGCCCATTCCCTGAGAGTCTGCTTCTGTCGGTCTGGGGTGGGGCCCGAGAATCAGCATTTACAACAAGCTCCCACGTGAGGCTGCTGCTTCTGGCCCAGGGACCCCACTTTAAGGCATTAAGAAGTCCCGGGGATGGGGGCTGGGCCCCTGGGATGGGGGCTGGACCCTTTTTCTTGGATAACAGGTCAAGGGCTTCAGTCACTACTTGGGCTAAATGGCCTCTAAGAAATGGGGTTCCTGCTTCCCTGCAGGCCTCTCTGGATCCCTGGGGTGCGCGGACGGAGCATATATCGGACTGGAAGGAAGAGAGGCTGCCTAGATGGGCCGGGGTTAGAGGCAGCCATTCTCTCCCCCTCTGGGGAGTGGTAGAAATTGGTCCCTGGTGCTCTGCTGCCCCCTGGTGGTGGGCAATTCTGCACTGCCCCCTTTGAGGGGCGTGAGACCATTGAGCGCTGCCTGAAGCCGGGCGCCAAGCTGGACCCCACTGCCAGGGTCCTCATACTTGCTCTCTCTTGGGAACTGATCTGCTGTCAGTCACATGCACTTTAGTGAGAATAAGTCCAAGTCCTTGATTCTTGTCTCCTGGGGGCGATTTACACTTAAATCCCGTGGCTCGTTGCTAAAGAACAGGAAGGCTCTGCCCGAGACTTGAAGCTTCATGCACCAGGGAAGGAAGGGGAGGGTCCTCCCAAGAGTCTTGCTGAACAGCTGTGTACTCTGACCCCTGAACCTGGGAGGACCTGGCCGTGGGCCTGCTTCCCAGTCAAAGTCTCCTCCACCTCGAGGGGAGCGGCCGTGCCGTTTGCATGCTGCCTTAGAAGACACCATCTGCAGAACTCCAGCACTTACCACGTGCTGAGCGTCTTTACTGTAGCCTCCTGCATGTGCACAGTGGCCCTCCAAAGTCATCATTATTTTACATGCCAGGCAATGGGAGCCCAGACAGGCTAAGAGGCATCAGTCACGGCGTGGAGATGGCCATTGGCCAGTGGGCTCTATGGACCTGGGCCTCAGAGAGGCAAGAGCTGAAGATGTGGCGTGGGGATGGGCGGGGGCACACATGCAGATGACGTGTAAGGCAAGGGATGGGATGACTGCAGGGGAGAGGGAGCTGGGGGAGAAGGGAAGAGGCCTAGGTCGACCCCAAAGAATTATGATTGGGACCTCATCTGGGAAAAGGGTCTTTGCAGGTGTGATGAAGTTAAGGATTTTGAGATGGGATCATTCTTGATTAGGGTGGCCCCACATTCTGTGACAGGTGTCCTTATAGAAAACAAGGGGAGAAAGAAAGCCTTGTGAAGGTGAGGTGGAGACTTGGGTGTCCTGGGATATGTCAGTATCTATCATCCATCATCTGTCTATAGGTAAGTAGTCAGGCTGTAGCTACGGACAACCATATATAGATATAAAATATTCTCCATTGCATATAGATCCTATGTCCTATAAAATGAGAGCGAGCCGTCTGTGTCAGTGTTTCTTGAAGGATGGCCTGAGGAACTCCTGCGTCAAAGTTGCCTGGGACTTTGTAAAACTAAAGACTCCCGGGCCAGCTTTCAGACCTATGGGATTAGACTGTGGGTGGGGCCCAGGAATGGGCACTTTAGACACGTTTTCTGGGTGTTTCTGATGCCCCTCGTGGTTCCCTGATATGGTGAGGATGGCTTAGGAGCAGGTGGGGGGAGTTTGTCAACCAGAAGGGACCAGGAATGTGTCTGAGCAGAAAGGCAGGGACAGGGTGGCCTGTTCTGGTTAAGGGGGAGATTGCTGGCGCACCTCCCTCTGGGGCTGATGGACAGCTGGTGTGTGCTGGGGCCCCAGATATTTGGGGTCATGGGGACCCTGCTCCATCCTTGCCGGCACTGGGGCCCCCACCGCCCTCTGGGCCCAGCTGCTGTTGGAGAGGGGCCAGGAGTACACACAGGCCGTTGTTAGCCCATCTCACACTTGGCGTGCCTGGCCTTCCTGACGTTTAGACAGCTGCTTTGTGTCTGGCTGCTCTGGGAATTCCAGGACCCGGGAAGTGGCCGGAGCTGACATCCCCGGAGCAGCTGGTGGGGTGGGCCGTGTGGCCATCTGGAAGTTTCCGGGCCTCAGGGAACACTTATGTAACTGGTTTAGAGGGGAGGTTTGGACAATGGATTCGCTGAGGGGCCAAGAACAAACTGAGCCTTTCTCAGGGCGGGCAGGTCCTCTCCGCCAACAGGCATCTTATCTTATCCACTCCCCAAGGCCCCTCTCAGCCCCAGAGGATCCCTACTGTCAAAGCCAGAAGAGCAGGCAATGGGACTGAAGCTCTCCGAGGGCAAGGACTTGTCTGTTTTGCCTCGTCACCCTCTGTGCTTAGCACAGCGCTTGGCCCGTGCTGAGTGCTGAGTGAGGGTTGAATGAACATATGCGCTCGTGTGCGTGATGGAGTTTCCTCCAGGGAGGAAGGATTGGCCCAGAGCAGTGGCTCACAAAGCAGGATTCCCGGGCCAGCCCAATCGGCATCCCCTGGGAGCCTGTTAGAATGCAGGTTCTCAGGCCCCGCCCCAGAACTCCTGAGTCAGATGCTCTGGGGCTGGGGCTGGGCCTGGCGATCTGTATTTTGACGAGCCCGTTAAGGGATTTAGTTCCAGGCCGGTGCAGGAGAACCCCTGGTGTAGGGCAGCAAGAGGCAGATTCCAATACCAAGTGATCCCCAACAAAATCCAACAGCTACCACTCATGGCACTATCACTACTACTGCCCCCACTACTGTGGCTACTATCACTACTGCCATTGTTATCACTACTACTACTGTTATCACTGCTACTACTTCTACTAGTACTGTTGGTTTAGTTGAGGCAGAAGAGCTGGGTCCTCCACGTATGGGCACTCAGACTGTAGCTGAGTCCCCAAAGGTGCGGCACAGACGCTGAGATGTTTCCAGGGACTTGTGGGCAGCTGCAGGAGAACCACCGGTTTGGATGAAAGGGCACACGGGGCCTCTGAAGTGACACAGATTTGGATTCAAGTCCTGGTCCTGCCTCTTTATTTATTTATTTTTGAGACTAGGTTTCATTCTGTCACCCAGGCCAGAGTGCAGTGGTGCGATCTTGGCTCACTGCAGCCTCGATTTCCTGGGCCCAAGTGATCCTCCCAACTCAGCCTCCCAAGTGGCTGACACCACAGGTGCACGTCACCACACCTGGTTAATTTTTGTATTCTTTGGAAAGACAGGGTTTTGCCATGTTGCCCAGGCTGCTCTCCAACTCCTGGACTCAAGCGATGCTCTGGCCTTGGCCTTCCAAAGTGCTGGGATTATAAGAGTGAGCCACTGTGCCTGGTGGCCCTGTCTTTTAATAGTGGGGAGACCTTGGGCAAATCACATAAAAGCCCTGTGCCTCAGTTTCTTTATCTGTGAACTGAGGTGGTAACATATTGCCTTCCTCACAGGTGTCTTGGAGATTAAATGCGTTTGTCTCTGAACGTGCTTACAAGGGTGTTTGGGATGCAGAGGACACTAAATGATAGCTGCTGCCATTGCTAGTGTTAGTATTATGATGACCATTATTTAGTTATTTTTCCAGGAACACGTGGACTTTATTGAATGCCATTGTAGAAAAGCATGTGAGGATAAAGGGCTGATACAGGACTTGGCTCTGGGAGCAGGGGAAGGAATGGAAGGTGGAATATGTGGGAGACAGGGAGTGGGCAGAGCTTCTGACCTGGATGGTGCCTCCTGATCTTTCAGTAGACTTGGAAGATCAACACTGGGATGACGATGAGCAGAATGGTCACGAGGATGCCTACCATCAGGACCCGGTGTTCAGGCACTTGGCGGTGGAGGCACAGGCCGGGGCCCTGGTCAGGTCGCCAACCATCTTCCTGTCCCTAGACTTCACGGAGGAGGCCAATGCTATGAAGCCCAGGCAGCAGGAGTTCATGAAGAGGGTGTTAAACAGGGACCAGACGACATGGTTGGACACAGAAGTCTCGCAGCAGATGTAGATCATGGTGGACATCAGGGGAGCAGGGTTGTGGGATGCCCCCAGCACAGCCACCTCTTGCTCCTCCTTGAGCATCTCATAGTTAGTGGAGCAGCCGGTGTTGGCGGGAGTGAAGGTCTGGACAGCGGCTCATGGTGTCCCGTGAAGACCAGCTGTGCTCAGGTTGTTGGGATGGTTCTCCTCTGATGACCATTATTATCACCACTGCTGTTCCTACTATTATTACCAGTTCCATTATTACTGTTACTAATACTATTATTAATATTACTATTATTACTAGGAGTATTACCACTAATAGCAGTATTACTAGTACAACCACCCCTTACTGCTATTACTGTTACTGCTGCTATCATTACTACTGTTACTATTGTTAGTATTGTTACTACTACTTCTACTATTACTATTTGTTTAGTCAAGGCAGAAGAGCTTGACCCTCCATGCATGCACAGCCACCTCCCATGCCTAATGACTTAGCTCTGGGCTCTGGGAGCAAGAACCCAACGAATGCCCTACACTTGGTGGCTGAGTCTCAGCCTGGTTCAGTTGGAGGACTCAGAGGCAGGGGTGGTGCCCTAGAAAGACGCAGCTGGCAGCTGGCGGGGCAGAGGCAGAGCTTTTGCTGCTCCCTGCCTCCCCACCCCCAGCCCCCCGCCCCCTGCTTGGGGAGCAGCTCGGTTTATCTCCCCTGGAATGCATCTGTGTTCTTCCTGATGGCTCCTGGGTGTCAGGGAAGCCCCACACCATTTCCAGCTTCTCATGCTCCCAGTTTAAAAGGACCCCAGCCAACCATTCTTCCCAAGCAAGCAGACGCAGCCAACCATTCTTCCCAAGCAAGCAGACGGGATTTATGGTGGCGGTTTCTTCAAAGTGGTTCTTCTCTACCCAAATCCAGAAGTGAAACAAAACAGAACACCCCCTTTACCCTTTCGAAGCCAGGGAAGGGAGCTCCTCTTACTTTTTAAAAGGCCCAAAAGTTGCAAGCAAATGTCAACTTCATCCTGTGGTTTGATTTAAATGTTTCTTTGGGAGAAAGAGAGAAAATATTATATTGAACTTAAAAAACGAAAAAACTTACAATGAACTGTTATAATTCAGAACATGATGCACAAACCCAGATTTAATAAATGGAGCAACAAAACAAAACAATACAACAACAACAAAAAAACCTCTTCTGAGAGGCTCCTCGTGTGAGGCTGTGCCTGTCTGGCAAATCATCTTGGAAATGGGCGAGGTTTAACCAAGGGTCATTGAGTCCCAGCACTGGGATTGTCTGCTCCCTGCTCTGAAAAAATAGAAAAGCTACCTCTATAAAAGGCATGGATTTCTCCAGAGTTGGTCAAATATACGATGCTTTTTCAAGTGCGATTTTCCCTAATTGTAATATTGTATGTGATCATTAATGAAAATTTGGGAAATGGAGAAAAGCAGAAAGAAAACAATCCCCTGTTCAGAGAGAACCTCGTTAATCTGTAGTAAATTTCCTTTCAGTCTTTTTTCTGTACATTTTAAAACAAAGATGCTGTCATATTGTAGATTATACTTTCTATTTTTTAAAAAATTTACTATGGCCACGATTTTTCTTTCTACCTCCTTCTTCAACCCAAAGTACCTGCATTGACTGACACCACCACCGGTCCAGCTTCATGAAGCCAGATAACCAGGAGGCATCCGACCCTGCCTTCTCCCTCTCCCCAAAGCCTGTGGACTCCCAAGCCAGTGTCTCTGCCTCAGTATCTCTCTACCAGCTTCTCTCCATCCCAGTGGCCACCATCCCAGTCTGAGCTGCTGAAATCTCTCACCTGGGCTGGGAAACAGCCTCCACCTGGTCTCCTTGCCTCCACGCTGGACCTGTCTACCCCTTTTCCATGCTGCCATCAGAAGGAGCCTTGGAGATGCAAATCTCATCCCAGCACCCTTGATGAACACTTCCATGACTGTGGCCATTGCTCCTAAGATAAAGACCAGATTCCTCCTCCAGGAAGCCTCCCTGTCTTTACACACAAAATCCCCCGCTTCCACGCCACATGCCACTGACTACCGCTACTATTTGTGGGACTCTTGTTTGCCCCTCCCCTGATCTGGGAACCGCTCTATCTCCGGTGCTGTGAGCAGTCACTTGAGAACCTCATTTGTTGATAGAATGAATGAGAAAGCTCTCACTGCACATCCGCAAACATGATGTTAGGGGTGGCATCATGACTCGCAGGATGCATCTCTGAACACCCACCCAATTCTGGCATCTGCCACCCTAAGTGCTGAGGACGGCACCGTCACCCTCATTTTGTTATTGCAGAAATAGAGCTGGCTCTTAGTCTAAAGGGAGATACTGGGGAAACAGCTGAGCAGAAAGTAGGACTAGAGACACAAGTCCCCAAAAATCCCTTCAGGCCTTGCTTCCTGAGCTGGGAGGGGAACTGTGGTTGCCAAAGGCAGCCCTGGTCCCCGGTGTTCTTCTGCTGCGTGACTCCCAGCCTGCAGCAAGGCCCACACCCTCCCACTCTTACAACTGTCGAATTGTCTCTTGTCACCACTGACTGGTGAGCGAGCCACTGGGGCAGTTTTGAAAGACAGTTGGCGAGGTAAGCTGAGGCCACACAGGCAGCCCGGAGACACTGGCAGCATCTAAACTCCGTTTCCTTGACTACACTTTGGGGTTAGGTCCCCAAGTCCCTGGGGACAGTGGAGAAATTCCACATGAAGGGGCCACTGGGGAGTCAAACAGGAGCGCCTGTGGCCACTTCAAGCTGGGACCCATCTCTGCCGACACCTCAGGGTGTCCCTGCTGTATTCGGTGTCCTTTTGTTTCAAAAAAAATAATTTTCCTCTTAGTACATGGCAGGTGGTGGGGTTTGTTGCTCTTGAACTGGCAAAGCAGCTAGAGGAAAAACCAACCCACGCAGTCTGGAAAGGAAGGAGCCGTCGAAGGCTGAGACTTGGCTTCTCCTTCCTTAGCATCTGGGCGGCAGGCAGGGAGGGAAGTGTCTCATCTGTGAAGTGATCGTCACTCTGATCCACATCGCTGCCCTTGTGATAAAGTTTGCTGAGCACAGAGCCAGTGATCTGGGGACGATTAGTATCTGCATTGAATTGAATTGATTGTCATTTTCTCCAGACAGGGTCTTGCTCTGTAACCCAGGCTAGAGTGCTGTGGTGGGATCACAGCCCACTGCAGCCTCCACCTCTCGGGCTCAAACCATCTTCCTGCCTCAGCCTTCTGAGCAGCTAGGGCGACAGGTGTGCCTCATGCCCGACGGATGCTTTTGTATCTTTCTCGATGTGATGTTCTTCATGACTGTGCTGCTGGTGTTGACCCAGGAGTCTGGGGCCTGAGAGCTATCCTGGGACAGCTTTGGAGGACTGAGTGCGTTATGCAATTGAAGGCCCCAGGAACCAGGTGGCTCAGGCTCAAATCCCAGTTCTGTTCCCTCCAGCCTGTGTGAACTTGCGTGAGTCCCTTACCCTCTCTGTGCCTCAGTTTCTTCATCTGTACAATGCGGATAAAAATGACACCTACCTCATGGGGTTGCTATGAGGATTAAGAAATTAATATTTGGCCAGGCACAGTGGTTCACACCTGCAATCCCAGCACTTTGGGAGGCCGAGGTGGGTGGATCACCTGAGCTCAGGATTTTGAGATTAGCCTAATCAACATGGTGAAAACTTGTCTCTACTAAAAATTAGCTGGGCGTGTTGGTGGGCTCCTGTAATTCAAGCTAGTCGGGAGACTGAGGCAGGAGAATCGCTTGAACCTGGGAGACGGAGATTGCAGTGAATTGAGATCACTGCCATTGCACTCCAGCCTGGGTGACAAGAGTAAAACTCCATCTCAAAACAAACAAACAAACAAACAAATAAATTAGTATTTATAGAGCTGAAGACAGTGCCTGGCACAGGTAAGATGGAGCACTTTGGAAACAGAGTAGCTGTCTGGTTTCGATCACACCATCTTCAAGATGCAGCTTGCATGACACTCTTTCTGGGCCCAGGGACACAGTGGCTCAGTCACCAGAAATGTATTCATGTTTTACCCCCTTCCTTTCCCTTGGGCTCCCCCTTTACACATGCATACACACACACACGCATACACACATGCACACATGCACGCATGGAGGAGACACAGAGCCCCTTTTCTCCGTCAGTTTCCTGAGCCCAGCCCACCAGGCAAGGCGATCGGCGAGGCGGGAGGAGGTTGAAACTCTCAAGGAGACTCCTGGTTCCCCATGCTCTTTGTCAACTCACTTGGGAGAAATCCACCCCATTTACTTTCTGCCTCCCTTTAGCCCTTCATTTAACAGGAAAACGTCGAAAGGCCCGGGCAAAAAGTCAGAAAGGGGAGTCACAGAAACAAACTCTCTTCTCCCCAGGGCTGAACAGGTGGAAGCAGAGGCACCTGTCTTTCCTACCCAGGAAGTCACACTTGGCGGCCTCTCGTCCTCCATGGAGCAGCGGTTTACAGCCATACACATCCCGACCTGCAGCCTGGAGCTGCTGCTGAAATCAGAGAACGAGACCAGTGTCCACACTCGCTCCTCCAGGGTTGGTGCCATGTTCATTCATTCGCTCATTCGTTCTTCAAAGTGGCACTGGATATAGGCACTGCAGAGAGCATCCTTGACATAAGTAACTCTATCCTGGAAAAAGACTCCGTCCTACATTTCAAAAGGCATCATGATAACAGGAACCAGATGTTTTCCCTAATCCACAAAGACTGCGCCTATCCAGATAAGGACTCCTGGGCACACTCTCTTCCTCTCTCAGTCCCCGCCAGAGACTCTGTGGCCATAAAGAGAGCAGGACTCCCCCAGCTTGAACCGGCCGTCTTAACAGACACTGTCGTGCTGTCACTGTGGTAAGTGCCTGGCATCTGCTGCCGAAGGCTCTGCCCACATAAAAGACTCTTCCTTGGAAGGTGCTGACGGACCACCCAGACCTGGACAGGCCGGGACGTCCTTCTTATCCACATCACTCTCCCTGGACTGGTTCATTAACCCTTTCTCCTATCCTCTCCTCTTTTTTTGTTTTTTTGTTTTTCCCTTTCTGAGATGGAGTCTCACTCTGTCACCCAGGCTGGAGTGCAGTGGTGTGATCTCAGCTCATTGCAACCTCCGCCTCCCGGGTTCAAGCGATTCTTCTGCCTCAGCCTCCCAAGGCATAATTGGATCAGGGTGCATATAGCATCCCTGGTCTGCAGGGCGCTATCAGATTATGGTGCCATTTGTTCAGGAAAGCACTAGCTACAAGGTGCATTGCTATATTCTCTGTGGCGGCATCTGCTGAGAGGGCCAGGTCTCCCACCCGTGCCCTTTCCCTGTGGAGATCCCCTTCAGGATCTCTCGGCTCTCTCTTTTGGGGGCATGGGAGCCTCTGCCAGCCCTCCCACACCAATCCAGGGCACTGCTGCCTCACTAGGCGGCTTCAGGCTTGCTCTGCCCTGGACTCCTTCCCAGACCCCTGTCTCGAGAGAGACTCAGCTTGCAGGGTGGAGGGTGGGGAATACTGCAGGTTCTGAGTGGAAATGTGGAACAGGCCCCTTCTCCTCTTTGGTTTTCCAGAACTGACCTGGCACTTTCTCCCTTTTCCCAGCTGGATTTGTCTCTGTGAGAGGTGGGAGAAGGTGGCTCTTTCCAGAACCCTGAGTTCATTTAAGTGGAAAAGGGATTTGTTAAAAGGATCTTGAAAATCCCACAGAATCTCAGGGAGAGCTGGAGGACCAAGCAGAGAAGCTCTGCAGCCCGGAGTGGCTCCCAGGTCCTGCCACGGAGCTGTCTGAGGGGACCCGCCTGCTTGGTGGCAGCGCTACGGCTCCATGCAGCCCCCTGGGGTGGGAGCCCGGGCTCTCCTGTTAGACCCACACGGGGGGTGCCATAGTAACAGCAGGCCAGTTCAACGGGAACTGCAGATAAGCAATAAGTACATTTTGGGGCTAAGCGTGTCCCATACCATGTTTTATTATTATTTTATTTTGCCTAAATTTGGCATTCCCACATGCTGCCCCTGAAGCCCCCACCGCTCCCCTGAGAGATTTCTGGACCCCACTCCTTGCACGTGGTACCCAAGCTGCAACGGAGTCTGGGAAAGTGAGTGTCAGATACTTGAAGTTTCTACAGGGGGAGGGGGCCCTGCTTCGTAGGTCTGGGGAGCCCCTCAGACCATTGCCAGCATCTGGGTTTAGGCTTTTGCTCTCCATCATTAGGTCTGTATGGGGTGAGGAACCAGACTCTCCCCAAACCTGTTATTTTTGAGATACAAGCATGTCTTCCCTCAACCTGTTTTCTCTGCCAGGTTTTTTTTTTTTTTTTTTTTTTTTTTTCCTATTTAGACACCATTCTCCACCAGAAGGAACCAGGGCTCCTTGGAGAAATGGCTGATTCCAGGGCTGGGCAGGGGAAGTACAAGATGAGCCAGGAACATCTTGTTGTGCCAGAAAGTCAGGAAGTCCTCGAATTGATGGGCCGCGCTGGGAGGACATGGAGCCAGCTGGACAGAGCTCCCCTCTCCAAATCTGGGACAGTTTGAGCATCCAAATAAAACTGATAGGAAGGCATTTTAATCCACTGCATAAAATAAGAATTCCTGAGTCCATGCCAATGTATACGTGTGTGTATATTATAGATCAATGATATAATCATATCATGTCTACATCTATATATCATATATACATAATATATCTCTAGATAGAGATTGTATATCTACATGATACACATATAAAATATGATATCTATCAGTTATATAACATACCCATATATCAGTATACACACACATGCATGTGTGCATGCAAGTAAATAAATAAACAGAGGAAGAGGGAAATCTCTTCCTTACAGTACAATGCCAACTAATAAATGCAGAAAGAGTAGTGGAGTTAGAAAGTTCACCTTTGGCAACCATCATAAAATACTTGTCTTAAGAAAGAATCATCAATAGAGGCAAAAACTAGTGGGCGAAGGTTTTATGGGGAATAGGCTGTTTACACAGTCTCAATACATCTCTCCAGAAGATAATTACTTAGTGTAAAAAAACACAGAAGCCAGGCACGGTGGCCCACACCTGTAACCCCAGCACTGTGGGAGGCTGAGGCAGGTGGAATGCTTGAGCCCGGGAGTTTAAGACCAGACTGGACAACATGGCAAAACCCCGTCTCTACTAAAAATACAAAAACTTAGCCAGGCACGGTGGCACACACCTGTGGTCCCAGCTACTTAGGAGGCTGAGGTGGGAGGATCACCTGAGCCAGGGGAGGTGGAGGCTGCATTGAGCCATGTTCATGCCATAGCACTCCAGCCTGGGCAACAGAGTCAGACCCTGTCTCTAAATAAATAGGAAATTCACAGTGTAGAGATCTGCTAGTGCCTCAGCCAAGCCATCAGAGTCAGCAGCTGCAGGAACAGGACAGACAGACGCGGCTTCTGATATGAGCCATGGAGAAGGACACAGTGTCTCCCGTAGGGTATCTGCTAAAAGTGTAAACCCTGAGCCTCATGGCGAAGAAACACCAGACAAACTCAGGTTCAGGGACATTCTTCAAAATATTGGCCAGCGATCTTTAACTAAAAAAGTCAACATCACAAAAGGCAAAGATAGGCTGGGGCCAGTGGCTCACACTTGTAATCCCAGCACTTTAGGAGGCTGAGGTGGGCTGTTCACCTGAGGTCAGGAGTTCAAGACCAGCCTGACCGATATGGCGAAACTCCAGCTCTACTAAAATTATAAAAATTAGCTGGGCATGGTGGCACACGCCTGTAGTCCCAGCTACACAGGAGGCTGAGGCGGGAGAATCACTTGAACCTGGGAGGCAGAGGTTGCAGTGAGTCGAGATCATGCCACTGTACAAAAAAAAAAAAAAAAAAAGGCAAAGATAAACTAAGAAGCAATTCCAGATGCAAGGACACTAAATATGAAAGCTTCCCGGTGCGGTGGCTCACACCTGTAATCCCAGGGCTCTGGGGGGCCGAGGTGGAAGGATCAGTGGAGCTCAGGAGTTGAGATCAGCCTAGGCAACATGGTGAAACCCCATCTCTATAAAAAAAATAAAACCGAAACCAAAACCAAAAATTAGTCGGGCATGTTGACACATACCTGTGATCCCAGCTACTCCAGAGGCTGAGGCGGGAGGATCTCTTGAGCTCAGGAGATTGAGGCTGCAGTGAGCCCTGATTGCACCACTGTACTGCAGCCTGGACGACAGCAGATGAAGACCCTGTCTCAAAAAAAAAAAAAAAAGAGAACTGAACATACCTCTTGACCGGAGATTTTCTTTTGCCATAAAGGACATTACTGAGACAACTGCTAAAATTTGAACAAAGTCTATATATTAGATGATATATTGCACTAATATTAATTTCCTGATTTAGAGAATTATATCATGGCTATGTAAGAGAATGTCCTCATTCTTAGGCAACATACACTCAAAGTATTGAGATAAAAGGAGTGTGATGCCTGCAATTCTCTCTTAAATAATTTAGAGATGAGATACACGAAGAAAATGACCATGCAATCCAATGCTAGCGTCTGGGAAGCTGAATGAAATGTATATGGGAATTCTTTGTATTCTTCTTGCGACTTTTCTGCCAGTCTGAAATTGTGTCAAAAAAATAAAAATAAAAAACACACAGGTGGGGTGTGGTGGCTTGCGCCTGTAATCCCAGCACTTTGAGGAGCTGAGATGGGAGGATCGTTTGAGCCCAGAAGTTCGAGACCAGCCTGGGCAACATGGCCAAACCCTGTCCCTACAAAAAATACAAAAATTAGCTGCGCGTGGTGGCGTGCACCTGTGGTCCCCGCTACTTGGGAGGCTGAGGTGGGAGAATTGCTTGAGTCTGGGAGGCAGAGGTTGCAGCGAGCCTAGATTGTGCCATTGCACTCCAGCCTGAGTGACAGAGTGAGACTCTGTCTCAAAACAAACAAACAAACAAGAAGTCAGTTTAGAAACTCAAAAGCTGACATTGACCCCTTTGTTCCTGCTATTGGGCTGTGGCCTCCCTTCCCTGGCATAGAAGCCAGGAAAGCAGTGGCTGAAGCAGTGAAGGCTTGGGAGACAGTTTTAGAGGAGAAAACAGTGCAGGGAATGCCAAAGGCATTGGTCAAAATAATAATATTAGGAGCAGTAACCATCTGTACGTCACAGGACATATGCCACCCATTGAGGATGCTGTGGGCAGAGCTGGAAGCGTTTCACAACCATCAGCCCTTATTATCCAATCTTGCTGATGTTTGCAATTGACCTGCACAATCTTAACTTACTCAACATTTTAAAAGCCTGGTATTTACTCAACATTTTAAAGAGGAAAGCTATCCCCACCATGCATGGAAAAAGACCGCACTAGAGCCTGAGAGGAAGGCAGGCGCCTTCACCGGGGAGAGGAAAGGCCAGCCCTGTGCTCCCAAATTGTTCTAGGGCTTCAGTGAATTGGGGCATTCGGGGAGATGTGACTGTGCCTGAGTGAAAAGGGGCTGCCTTTGGGCTGATGCCTGGAAAGAAGGTGACTGTTATGTACTAAATTTCCCACCCTGAACAAACACGTAGGGTTTTGTTTGTTTTGTTTTGTTTTGTTTTGTTTTTGAGATAAAGTCTCACTGTATTGCCCAGGCTGGAGTGCAGTGGCGCAATCTCAGCTCACCACAATCTCCACCTCCTGGGTTCAAGCCATTCTCCTACCTCAGTCTCCCAAGTAGCTGGGATTACAGGCGCCCGACACCACGCCTGACTAATTTTTGTATTTCTAGTAGAGACAGGGTTTCACCATATTGGCCAGGTTGGTCTCGAACGCCTGACCTCAAGGAATTCACCCACCTCGGCCTCCCAAAGTGCTGAGATTACAGACATGAACCACTGTGCCCAGCTCGTAGGGCTTTGAAATGATTCCAGACACTTCCACAGGTTGCTACGCGAGTGATGCGTTTTGCTGTGCTAAGAACTTGATGCACCCATTCTTCCCTGGAGAATGTGGAAGGGAAGGCCCCATCTGCGAGCTCCTGATCCTCACGACTGGACTTCCAAACACATGTAGACCTGCGAGTGGATGGACCCCCTTGGGAGCTCTGGCTGTGGCCAGCTGCATCCTCGGCCTCTTCTCCCAAGGCTGGGAGCTCCAGCTGTGACAGGTCACCCTGCCAGCCTTGGAGCTACTCTCAGAAGCCTCTGGCCAATGCTGGCACTGCCTTCTAGGGACCAGGGACCTTACAGTGCTCCTGAGAACAGCTGGTAGAAGGTGCACCTCAAACTGAGGCCTGCTGCCATCCTAAGTGAGCAAGTAGGCCTTGATCATTCTGGAACTCACTCACTGCGGGGTTAATGGGCTTCGTCTGTCGAATGTATTCTCTGTGAGGTTGGGTCTCACTCTGTCCTTGTTTAAGCACTGGGAACCTAAGGGGAAAAAAATCTCTGTGTAGCAATAAACTGTGTGATTTGTGAAATCATACTTTGATCATTTCCTTATTGTAACCACACAAAACAAACCCTAACCCCCAATGTATTTTGTGTGTGTGTGTGTGTGTCTCGCTCTGTTACCTAGGCTGGAGTGCAGTGGCACAATCTCGGCTCACTGCAACCTCTGCCTCCCGGGCTCAAGCCATTCTCCTTCCTAAGCCTCCTGAGTAGCTGGGATTACATGCGTGTGCCACCATGCCCAGCAAATTTTTGTATTTTTTTTGTAGAGATAAGGTTTCCCCATGTTGCCCAGACTGCTCTTGAACTCTTGGACTCAAGTGATCCTCCTGCCTCAGCCTCCCAAAGTGCTGGGATTACAGGCATGAGCCAGCCTGTGTATTTTAAGGTAGGGCCTTTAAAGAGGTAATTCAGGTTAAATGGGTCCTAAGGGTAGGGCCCAGACCCAGTATGACCAGTGTCCTTATAAGAGAGAGAGACACCAGGAGTGTATATGCCCAGAGGAAAGGCCGTGTGAGGATATGGCCAGGAGGCAGCCACCTGCAAACCAAAGAGAGGCCGCAGAGGAAACCAACGCTGTTGTCACCCTGATCTTGGACTTCCAGCCTCCAGAACTGTGAGGAAGATATCTCTGTGGGTTAAGTCACCCAGTCTATGGTATTTTGTTAGGGCAGCCGGAGCTTAGACAATGACAGAATGGCCTTGAGTCCGACACCACTCAGAATGTGATCTGGTGACTGGCAGCATTAGCGTCAGCAGGATCTTGCAAGAAACTGACAGTCCCTGGCCCCATCCCAGCCTTGCTGAGCCTGAATGTGCATTTTGGCAAGTTCCTCCCTCCTTCCCGTGGATGGGGTGGAGGTCTCCACCAGGCCCTGGCTGTTGGCATCTCCGCGTATATGAGACATCCTAGGAGAAGCACCCAACACAAAACAGGCCAGAGCCTGAAAGATGGTTTTAAAAGTTTTATTTCACAAATTGTTCAGATTTGTTCATAAAAGATATGTTACAGGAACATTTTAGAAATCAAACCAGTTTTACTGAAACAATTGCAACAACGTGGCCCCTGTTCATGCAAAGCACAAAAAACATTTACAATAAAACTTTGTACACAGGAAGTAGCAAAATACATCATTTTTCATAGAAAAAAGCACACACATACACTGCGGGCCGAGTGAGCCTACAGACAATATGAGAAACCAGCACACGCTTTGGAATACAGTAGGGCAAAACTCCTAAGGAAGCCGAAAATGTTCATTCTGGGGGCAGGAGAGCCAGGAACGTCATTGGCTTGGTGCAAGATCTTTTTAAACACAGGGTAAGTGCTGATAGCATGAGGAGCTCTAGTCCACACACAGGAGAGGTGGCGCTAGGGACAGGGCTTATAATTTATAGTCTTGTTTCCATTTGCTGAAGACAAATATTCCAGTTTCAAAATGTTTGTGGGGATGATAAAGACAGCCAGGTCCATGGCCGGGCGCAGTGGCTCATGCCTGTAATCCCCGCACTTTGGGAGGCCGAGGTGGGTGGATCACCTGAGGTAAGGAGTTCGAGACCAGCCTGGCCAACATAATGAAAGCCCATCTTTATTGAAAATACAAAAATTAGCCGGGCATGGTGGCTCACGTCTGTAGTCGCAGCTACTTGGGAGGCTGAGGCACGAGAATTACTTGAACCCGGGAGGCGGCAGTTGCAATGAGTGGAGATCACGCCACTGCACTCTAGCCTGGGCAACAGAGTGAAACTTGGTCTCAAAGTGGGGGAAAAAAGAAAAAAAGAGATAGCCAGGTCCTGCTCTGGGCGAGGACTTTCTATCCTGCTAGGAAGGCCCAGTGAAGGAGGCGTTAAGGAACCTGGGGACTTTATTTTTAAATGATGGGGTCAACTCACAATGGAAGTTTCAAGTCCCCCTTGGGTGGGATGTTTTGGAAGTGAGACCACTGGGATTGTCCTGGACTTTTCACTCATTTGGCAAACCACACTAGGTGATCTAATTTATCTTGCAGACACAGACACAGCCACAAAAGTCCAGCAGCAGAGCACCCAGCACCCAGAAGTTTCCCAGATGTTTGGTGGTAGCTGGACTCACGACCTGACAGGCTGACCAAATTCTTCCTCTCCGACATTTGGGGCTGAAGAGTCAGTACCTATGAATTACGACTAGCCTACAATGCACAAAGCGCAGATAGAATCCTGCAAATTTTAGCTCAGTCAGGCTCAGAGTTGAACTGCTTTTTGCCAACTCCTTAAAAGGGGTGGGTTTTTGTTTTGTTTTAAACCTATTTACCTTCAGATTCTGCATTTATTAGAAAGGCAATCAAAGAAAGAAGCCATCACCTAGGTGCCCAGGTAGAGTTTCTTGTCCAGTCTACAGTATCTTAGTTTTTTGCTTTCGGCTAGTTCTTTCGCCTAAGAAATATTTTGAATCAAATTTGACACTAGCATTCGCCAAAGTGATCTACTGGCTGGCCTGGTGGTAGAGAGTGGAATTTTCACCTTCTGCAAAAAAATGCTATTTACAAAAGGGTATTTCATTTCACTGTGGGCTTTTGGTCTGGGCTCATGAAGCACTTTTATACAGTGATGGCAGCCAGGACGTACTACACTCCTCAGCACCTCAGGAACGTTTGGCAAGAGTCGTTTCACAAAAACAGGAAAAGAGATCCTTCTAGTGTATTCCCATCTCTCACTGTCATGAGGCCACAGGACGGTTTCATAACCACAAACTGAGCTGCTAACCTCGGGGAGGAATGTACCAAAGACTCCATTCCTCCCACAGCTGAAAAAATAGGTCATTGGGTACATGGGGAATCTGCACATTTAATTGTCATTTTTAAAAGGAGCAAAGAGCAGCCCTTCTTTGGTTGTTCCCAGACATCTCATCTCAGTGGAACCTTATGAGACCAGGAGTTAAGAAGTGGGCTTCAAACAGGATCGCTTGCAAAGAAAAGTCCTGGGTGTGAACCAGGACACGTAAACCAGTCTGAGGCAGGGTGGGAGCCACAACGGGTAGGAGGTAAAGAAAGGGTCCTAATCCTTAGTCCTCAATGGGACCAAAGGTCACGGCAGAAAACAGGTGGGCCACAAAGACGAAGGACCTGACAAAGACAAGATACATCTCTGAAGTGACTGCTGAACTCTACATAAACCAGCACTGCTGTGTATAGAGCCGGCCTGAACGCGGCCACTGAAGGGGGCCCGTGGCAGGCCGCCAGCAAGGACACGTGCCAGGGCAGAGCCGGGGTCTCTCATACCCCCAGCCCTCTTATTCTAGCCCATTTGTCTGTCTGACCAGCAAACATTAAAACTATTTTTCTCTGTTGGCAGGGACGGACTGTGGTTTTTATTTTTAAATAACTACCTTCTACTCATTCCTGAAACTCACCGGCACTTGCTCGAAAGGCCGCTTCCGACACTGTGAATGCTTCACAATTGCGAGCTCCAAATGGTTTGTTCTCTTGGCAGGGGGGTTGAAATCAACTTCCTCCACCAACAGAAGAACACATAGCAAGGAACATTTTGGGCAACTGTCCCCTTTAAGAGACAGGTCAGATCTCTAAAGGAGAGAGGGCACCCAGATGGAGACCCTGGGGCCCCAGCAGGATTGGGCACCAGGGGTCCAGCTGAGCACCCTGGGATTCTGTCGCTTCAGTGAGGGGATGAGATGTCACCTCACCCAAAGGCCACAAAGTGATGGACACTGAACATCAGTCAAAGGAAGCTTCCTGACTCTCCATATACCCCTTCCCACAATGACAAAATAAAAATTAAAGCAAAACCCCGAAGCCCTCTTGAAGACGCCCCTTCTCCCCTGGTGCTGGAAATTCACTGCCTGACAGCAAAGATCCGGAAGGCCTTTCCATCCCGAGGAGTCCCCAGGCTGAAAAAGAAGAAAGAGGGCCCGTTACTGAGAGATCCGGAGGGCCTCCTGCAGGAACTCTGGCTGGGCAGGGAGACCTGGGTGTCCCCTTCTTGATCCCGTAGTGGAAGAGCCATGGCCAAGGGACACTTCCCCACAGCCACCAGAAACAGAGCCTGCCTTGGGTTGAGAACAGCTGGCAAGTCCCATTTTCTTTGCACATGAGCATCTGTCTGATTCTAGGTCAGGGCTGTTAAGTTATTTCCTTTGAACTCAGGGATGTGCTGGCCCCAGTCTGTCTGGATTGGACTCACCCTCCGAGAATTCTGCTTGCTTTCACTACCACCTGTCAACCGGAACAGTGGTGTCTTGGGAGAGATTAACGCGCTATCTCAGCACCACTGCACATGCCGGGTGCTTCACCGCCTTTCACCTTCCTCCGGAGGGAGCTGTTATCCCTCGTTCACAGGGGAGGAAACGGAGACACCAGGAAATGAAGTCATTTACCCAGGGTCCCACAGCTAGTAAAAACCGCCCTCTCACAAGAGGAGTTAAATCCGTCAGCTAATCAAAGACGATTTTTAAAAAAGAGTTTTAGGCCAAGCGCGGTGGCTCACGCCTGGAACCCCAGCACTTTGGGAGGCCGAGGCGGGCGGATCACCTGAGGTCCGGAGTTCAAGACCAGCCTGGCCAACATGGTGAAACCCCGTCTCTATGAAAAATACAAAAATTAGCCGGGTATGGTGGTGGGCGCCTGTAATCCCAGCTACTCAGGAGGCTGAGGCAGGAGAATCACTTGAACTCGGGAGGCGGAGGTTGCAGTGAGCTTAGATCACACCATTGCACTCCAGTCTGGGGGACAAGAGTGAGACTTTGTCTTGAAAAAAAAAAAAAAAGAAAAAAAAAGAAGCTTTATTGGTCAGGCACAGTGGCTCACACCTGGAATCCCACCACTTTGGGAGGCCGAGGCAGGTGGATCACTTGAGGTCTGGAGTTCGAGACCAGTCTGGCCAACATGGTGAAACCCTGCCTCTACAAAAAAATTAGCCAGGCATGATGGTGTGCCCCTGTAATCCTAGCTAGTTGGAGGTTGAGGCAGGAGAATCACTTGAACCTGGGAGGTAGAGTTTGCAGTGAGCCAAGATTTTGCCACTGCACTCCAGCCTGGGCAAGAGTGTGACTCTGTTTTTAAAAAAA
Organism: Chlorocebus sabaeus; assembly: GCF_047675955.1. Classification (NCBI taxonomy): domain Eukaryota; kingdom Metazoa; phylum Chordata; class Mammalia; order Primates; family Cercopithecidae; genus Chlorocebus; species Chlorocebus sabaeus. Next base: position 81,538,418 of record NC_132908.1, on the reverse strand, counting down.
ACCAAACCGGCTTTCTCAAGTGTAACATACCTTGTAAACTTATCCTTTCTAAGTGTACAATTCAACGGTTTTTAGAGATTTTATATGGTTGTGCAATCATCTCCACAATCCAGTGTTAGATAATTTTTAAAAATTGTTTTAGACACAAGGTCTGTTACCCAGGCCAGAGTGCAGTGGCATGATCATGGCTTACTTCGGCCTTGACCTCCTAGGCTCAAGCGATCCTCCCTCCTCAGCCTCCTGAGTAGCATGTCACCACGCCTGATTGATACATTTTATTTTTTGTGCAGATAGAGTCTCACTATTTTGCCCAGGCTGGTCTTAGACTCCTGGGCCCAAGTGATTCTCCTGTCTCAGCCTCCCAAAGTGCTGGGATTATGGGTGTGAGTCACCATGCCAGGCCTAATGGTGTCTTTTAAGGCATAAAAGTTTTAAACTTTGATAGAATTCAACTTATCAATTTGTTTTCATTTATAGATTGTGCTTTTGGCATCATATCTAGTAAACCATTCCAGGTCATGAAGGATTTATACTTGCTTTCCTAGACTTCTGTAATTTTTAGCTCTTATATTTCAGTCTTGGATCCATTTTGAGTTAATTTTTATATATGGTGTGAGGCAAAGGTCCAACATCACAGTTTTACATGTAAATATCTAATTGCCCTTGCATCATTTGTTGAGAAACTATTCTCTGCCCACTGAATGGTCTTGGCACTGTTATCAAAATCAATTGACTAGAAGTGTGACGGTTTATTTATGGACTTCCAATCATGTTCTTTTTTTTTTTTTTTTTTTTTTAACCTTTTTTTGAGACTGAGTCTTGCTCTGCTGCCCAGGCTGGAGTACAGTGGTGTAATACTGGCTCACTGCAACCTCTGCCTCCCAGGTTCAAGCAATTCTCTGTCCTCAGTCTCCCAAATAGCTGGGATTACAGGGGCATGCCACCATGCTGGGCTAATTTTTGTATTTTTAGCAGAGATGGGGTTTTGCCACGTTGGCCAGGCTGGTCTGGAACTCCTGACTTCATGATCCTCCCACCTCGGCCTCCCAAAGTGCTGGGATTACAGGCATAAGCCACCGTACCAGGCCCGATCACGTTCTCTTGATCTCTGTCTGTCCTGATGTCAGCACCACCATCTTGATTATTGTCACTGTATAGGATGATTCAGGATTGGGAAGCCTAAGTGCCCCCTCCCACTTTGATCTTCTTCTTTTTTTTTTTTTTTTTTGAGACGGAGTCTTGCTCTGTCACCCAGGCTGGAGGGCAGTGGCCGGATCTCAGCTCACTGCAAGCTCCGTCTCCCGGGTTTACGCCATTCTCCTGCCTCAGCCTCCCGAGTAGCTGGGACTACAGGCGCCACCACCTCGCCCGGCTAGTTTCTTTCTGTATTTTTTAGTAGAGACGGGGTTTCACCGTGTTAGCCAGGATGGTCTCGATCTCCTGACCTCGTGATCCGCCCGTCTCGGCCTCCCAAAGTGCTGGGATTACAGGCTTGAGCCACCGCGCCCGGCCCACTTTGATCTTCTTGCTGTGGGCACAGCCTTCTGGAACACCAGGGATGCCTGGGAGCTTACCAAGGGCCACCATGGCTGTCTCATTCTCTAGATCCTCCCCGATTTTCTGCCCCAGATGATAACTGCACATTTCGACTAACTGGCCTTCCTGTGTCTTGGCCACCAGGTTTGATACTGTTTCTGACAGCGGCCAGAGGTGTGTGGTTTTCCTGGCTCTGCTTTAAATCAAGAAAACCGCTGGTTGGCACAGTCCCATCCTCGTAGAACTTCTAGCCATAGGAACTGATGGGGGTGAACAGGAGCAGTCCCAGGCTCAGACACCACAGATCCCTCTGTTCTTACCTGAGCTCCACATTTTTTTGAACAAACACCTCCCTGTTTGTTGTATGCCTCTGTGGTGTGTTTCTGGGGTCCTGAAACAGCTGTTTTTGCACACTGCTTTTGGGAAGAAGATTTCCCATGCATCCTGCTTTGGCATTCTGTAAATCTCACCTCTGGAGCGCATCTTCCAGATGCGAGTCTCCATCCCCACACTAACATTTAGTAACTGTGTAACGGTGGGCAAGTCGCTAAGTCTCTTTGGGCTTATTTTTTATTTTTATCCACCTCCCGGGTTCAAGCGATTCTCCTGCCTCAGCCTCCCGAGTAGCTGGAATTACAGACATGCGCCACCACACCCAGCTAATTCTTATATTTTTAGTAGAGACAGGGTTTCACCATATTGGCCAGGTTGGTCTCGAACACCTGACCTCGTGATCCGCCTACCTCAGCCTCCCAAAGTGCTGGGATTACAGGCGTAAGCCATCAAGTCCAGCCCTGCCTCTGTGGACTTCTAAGGATACTTTCCGGAATGTTCTGTGACAGTGCCGATGTTCGGGGGTACCTGGGTTATGGGGGAAGGTCCAGGAAGGGGCCAGGCTGGAGAGGAGACCCAGAAGGTGGGAGGCAGGGAGTGTTAAATTGACGGGAGGCCGTTGTTTTGGACTGGGCTAGGGCCGACAGACCAAACCAAATCAGATTGGAGTTGCCCTGCTAGGTGCCCCTCATCAAACTGAACTTAGAAATGGGCTGGTTTTAGGCCAGCCACGGTGGATCATTCCTGTAATCCCAGCACTTTGGGAGGCTGAGGTGGGCAGATCACTTGAAGTCAGGAGTATGAGACCAGCCTGCTCAACACAGTCAGCCCCCTACTAAAAATACAAAAATTAGCTGGGCATGGTGGCAGGTGCCAGTAATCCCAGCTACTTGGGAGGCTGAGGCAGGAGAATCGCTTGAACCCAGGAGGTGGAGGTTGCAGTGAGTGAGATCACACCACTGCACTCTGGCCTGGGCAATAGAATGAGACTCTGTCTCAAAAAAAAAAAAAAAAAAAAAAAAAAGCAATGGACCGATTTTCCAAAAGTAGAAGATACACAGTAGCAACCAATCCAAAGGGCTCCAATCCATCTGAGCAAGCAGGATAGTGTGGCCTCCCTGCTTTAATCCTACAAGGAAGGTAACTGGGACGACCCATCTGAATTTTGTTGTTTCTTTTTTTTTTGAGACGGAGTCTCGCCCTGTCGCCCAGGCTGGAGAGCAGTGGCACGATCTCTGCTCACTGCAACCTCTGCCTCCTGGGTTCACACCATTCTCCTGCCTCAGCCTCCCGAGTAGCTGGGACTACAGGCATCCACCACCACCCCTGGCTAATTTTTTTTGTATTTTCACCTTGTTAGCCAGGATGGTCTCAATCTCCTGACCTCGTGATTTGCCCTCCTCAGCCTCCCAAAGTGCTGGGATTACAGGTATGAGCCACCACGCCTGGCCTGTTCATTGTTTGTACTCTCTGCATGCAGCCTTTTGCTGACTCTGAAACCTCCCCTCGCTGCTCAGTTCATGGGAACACCTTCTGTTCTGTACACGGGATATTGCCTGATACACGAATTGCTAATAAAAGCCGATTTGATCTTGCAAACTCACATTTGTTGGAATTGTGCTCTAGAAGGCAGCATGGTGCCTTGTAGACCCCAAAGCGTTGTTCACAAAGTGCAACCAGGGCTGGGTGCAGTGGCTCACGCCTGTAATCCCAACACTTTGAGATCGAGGCGGGCAGATCACTTGAGGTCAAGAGTTCAAGACCAGCCTGGCCAACATGGTGAAACCCTATGTCTACCAAAAATACAAAAACAAAAATTAGCCAGGTGTGGTGGCAGGTGCCTGTAATCCCAGCAACTCAGGAGGCTGAGGCAGGAGAATCATTTGAACCCAGGAGGTGGATGCTGCAACGAGCTGAGATCACGCCACCGCACTCCAGCCTGGGCGACACAGTAAGACTCTCTGTCAAAAAAAAAAAAAAAAAAAAGTGCAACCAGGAGTGTTCTTTCCACACCGAAATTAAAATGGAAAAGACTAATCATAGCCGCACATTTTGAATACACAATCCTCGCACATTATTGTAGATTTTAAAGGCAAAAAACATGCTCCCTCTCAACTCTGTCTTTTTGTATCAAGTTCTCCCCAGAGGAGAGATGTTTACATCTTATGCAGATGTAAACAATTACTATATTTTTTTCCCTCACCCAGTTTTTCACACAAATATTATATACATACTACCATAGACATAGCACTCTCACTTTGCGTTTTTAGCTTAATAATATATCTTGGGATTTGTTGCTTTACTATACAGAAAGAACTCATTCTTTTTATCAGCTGCATAGTATTACATTGTACTAAAGTGCTATATTTAACGGGGTCCCTACTGGTGGACATTTAGTTCTTTCTAATCTTGTGTGTGTGTGCTTGTGTGTGTGTGTGTGTGTGTGTGAGTGCAGTGGCGCCATCATGATTCACTGCAGCCTCAACCTCCTGGGCTCAAGTGATATTCCCACCTCAGCCTCCCCAGAAGCTGGGACCACAGGTGCACACCACCGTGCCTGGTTAATTTTTGTATTTTTTAGAGATGGGATTTCACCATGTTGCCCAGGCAGATCTCAAACTCCTAGGCTCAAGCAATCCTTCTGTCTCAGCCTCCCAAAGTGCCTGGATTACAGGGGCAAGCCACTGAGCCCCTGTTTTCTAATTTTTTACATTTGCAAACAATGTTATTGTTGCCCATGGGACTTTTTGCCTTTGTGTGAGGGTGCCTGAGAGTGAGCTCCGAAGAGTGGAACTGCTGGACCAAAGGACATGCATTTGCATCCTGACAGCTGCCAACCTGCCCTGCATAAAGATAACACCTGCAGACTGCCCAGACAATGACAGTAGGGCTGTGCGACGCCCCCCGGTGCCATGTGATGTCTTGCTTTTGGTTCTTGACCAATAGAAGGTAGGGAGTGGCATCCAGATATCATTTTCATTTGCATCTTGCTCGTGATGAAGGAGTTTGAGCATAAGATTAACAGTCTAATCATGATTTACGGGCAAGGTTTCCTTTAGGATCCCCACTCCAAATAAAGAGAGCCCCCATATCGGAAACTGCCAGACTAGCCAGGAGACCCCGGCCCCTCAGACTGCCCGGTAAGATCTGCAGTCCTCTGACAGCAGGCTGCTTGCAATTCCTGGTTGTTTTTCAGCCCTTCTCCATGGCAGCTTCATGCTTTTGGCTACCCTGGAATTGAACTTTTGAAATGTGTATCAGATGGGAGCATGCGGAGAGATGGAGCTGCGAAGAAACGCCAAGGGCCAAGACCCAGGCAGAACGCTCGGCCGCAGGTGGCTCTGGACCAAGAGGAGACAGAGTGGCCAGGGGCTGGGGTGACCCTGGAGGCCCTGCTGGTTTCTGGAAAGCTCAGATTCCAGGGCCCTCCTCAGGCCTTGGGGGATGTAAGATTTCCCTGAATTATCTGTCCAAATGAACGTCCTGGGAGAATCAACCAGGGCCACAAGTTATTGTGGTTATTCTGCATGGGGGGCAAGCCACGTTGGGGAAAATTACCAGGGGACTGTGTCCCTCCTGACTTACTATGGGTCTGCAGATTCTATGGATGGTGCAGGGACAAGGGAGTCATTCAGGCTGCTGTCCAGATGTGTACACTGCCAGCCCAAGGGCCCTGGGTGTCTTGCCTGGACAACCACACACCGCATTAAACAACCTGCCCACCTTGGAGGTAAGAGCAGGCCCTGACAAGCTGGGCAAGTATTTCCTAACCCATCAAAGAATGTGCTGACACCACCCAGGATGTCACCGTGCAACAGGCAGCATCAAATGTTGGTGCCATCCACTGCCACAGATAAAAATTCCCACAGGTTTGGGTTGCCAAGAAAAATTCCCCACCTTCAGGCGGGTCGTTCATGCCTCAAGCAGTTATTAAGCTCCAGCTATGCTGGGGAAGTTGGTAGTTGCATGTGTCTGATGAATACCGGGTGTGGCTTGATAATTATCAAATTATCACCCTTCCCACCCTTCTTTCCCAGATCTTGCCCTCTGGTTATCTTTTTGGATTAGCTTGTCACTCCCATACATGCCTGAAGGAGTATAAATTGCTGCAGTATTTCTGGGTAATTTTCATAAAAATTATTGGACTTTTTATCAAGTGTGTCAAGCAACTTTCATAAACAGCACTGAACAACTTCGATAAAGGGTATTAAAAATCCCTCAGGCAGGGCACAGTAGCTCACGCCTGTAGTCTCAGCACTTTGGGAGGCTAAGGTAAGAAACTGCTTGAGCCCAGGAGTTTGAGACCAGCCTGGGCAACAGAGTGAGACCCTGTCTCTACAAAAGTAAAAACATTAGCCAGATGTGGTGTATACCTGCCGTCCCAGCAACTCGGGAGGCTGAGGTGGGAGGATTGCTTGAGCCCAGGAGTGCAATGGTGCAATCACAAGCCACTCACAAGCAGGTGAGGCTGCGTGGTCTCACCTATGATGCCCAGGCTGGAGTGCAGTGGTGCAACTGGGTAACATAAGTGAGACCCTGTCTCAATTAAGAAAATAAAAGCCCTCAACCAGCTCTGAACCAATTGCTGAACTCAGCAAAGTCTGTCATTCAACCAGTGTTTACTGGGCACCTGCTATGTGCCAGGAGCTGGGCAGCATCAGGGAGGCGGGGTTAGTAAGACCAGTGAGGCTCTTGCCTTCAGGAAGTTTACAGTCTGGGGTGGGAAGAGAAGTAGCAAAACAGGTGCAAGAAACAGTTTCAGAAGGTGATGAGTCAGGGCAAATGGCACAGATCCATCAGGGAGCAAGAGGACAAGCGCAGGCTGGATGGTGGAGAACGCTTCCTAGGGAGGGGCCATTTCAGTCTAAACACAGCCCGGGAATGCACAAGAGCCCAGAGGGTACCAGACGGTAGGTACAGAAGCGCTGAGGTGCGCACAATCTTGGTGCAGTCAAGGACCAGAGAGACCAGGGAGGTGGAAATGTAGGAGGAAGATGCACAGACAGGGTGGGGAAGCGGGCAGGGGCCGAGGCAGCTGTGGCCTTGAATGGGAGGGGGGTGGATTTGATTCTTAGTGCAATGGAAAGCCACTGGAGGGGGAGCCTTACACAGGAGAGGATTTGCTGACTTTTTTACTTAGCGCAACACTGTGCATTGCATTAGGACAGCACTTTGGTGGCTGTGGCTGTTCTACTAAGAGGAAGTTACCTAAATAAATCGTCAAGAAAGTGCACAGGCTTGCGCAAAAATGTTCTTTCTAGTGTTGTTTATTACAGTGAAAGAAAAACTGAAGCAATCTGAGTGTCCATCAGTGGTGATAAATGGATGATGGTCTATCCATGCCTCGGAATCTGTGCGCGCAGCCATTGCCACCACGGTGTGGCTAGACAGGCTAGGGCTTGAAGAGCTAGTCACAGTCCGATTAACTAGACAATACTAATAGCAGAATCCCTTTTTAAAAAGCGTGTTTAAGCTGGGTGTGGTGGCTCACGCCTGTAATTCCAGCACTTTGGGAGGCGAATCACCTGAGATCACGAGTCTGAGACCAGCCTGGCCAACATGGCGAAACCCCATCTCTATTAAAAATACAAAATTTGGCCGGGCGCGGTGGCTCACGCCTGTAATTCCAGCACTTTGGGAGGCCGAGGTGGGCAGATCACGAGGTCAGGAGATGGAGACCATCCTGACTAATACCGTGAAACCCCGCCTCTACTAAAAATACAAAAAATTAGCCGGGCGTGGTGGCGGGCGCCTGTAGTCCCAGCTACTGGGGAGGCTGAGGCAGGAGAATGGCGTGAACCCAGGAGGCGGAGCTTGCAGTGAGCCCAGATCGCACCACTGCACTCCAGCCTGGGCGACAGGGCACAACTCCATCTCAAAAAACAAAAACAAAAAACAAAAAACAAACAAACAAAAAATTAGCCCAGCCTGGTGGTGGGCGCCTGTAATCCCAGCTACAAGGGAGGCTGAGGCGCGAGAATCACTTGAACCTGGGGGGCAGAGGTTGCAATGAGCTGAGATCACGCCACTACACTCCATCCTGGGCGAAAGAGTGAGACTCCGTCTCAAACAAACAAACAAACAACAAAAAAGTGTGTTTATATGTAACCATAGAAGAAACCTGAAAGAAAATACTCTGGAATGTTTACAGAGGCTGTTTCTAGGTGTCAGCTATTAAAGCCTTAAAATTATTTTCACTATATTGTTGAGGTTTCTCTAGTCTTCTTTTTGAGACACGGTCTTGCTCTGTTGCCCAGCCTGGAGTGCAGTGGTGCAATCTCTGCTCACTGTAGCCTCCTCCACCTCCCAGGTTCAAGCAATTCTCCTGCCTCAGCCTCCCAAGTAGCCTCCCGGTGCGTGCCACCATGCCTGGCTAACTTTTTTTTTTTTTTTGTATTTTTAGTAGAGATGGGGTTTTGCCCTGTTGGCCAAGCTAGTCTTGAACTCCTGGCCTCATGTGATCCTCCCACCTCAGCCTCCCGTTGTGCTTGGATTACAGGCATGAGCCACTGCACCCGGCCTAGAGATGCCCTTTAAAGGCCAGAGTAAAGGGGCAGGAACAATCCAGGGATTCTCTAAAGAGCTCCCCAGAAGCCCAGGGCTCCCTCCTGGAGGCCAGCCAGGGACAGGCACGCAGGGCTGCATCCTCTTCAGTTGCCTTGAAAGTGACCCAGGGAGGAAGAGCTTGCCTTTTGGCATCAACCGACACACAGACGGGATTAAGGAGGGTGGACAGCCGCTTCTGGTCCTGTGGGCAGACAGAGAAGCTGCCCGTGGAGTCCCGAACCCAGCATTAACAGGACGGCAGAAGAGGAACCTCCCGAGTGCTTGGTCTTCTGGCTTTTAAAAGTGTAATTTCTTTTTAATTATTAAAGAAATATCATTTATATGTACATAACTATCTCTATATGTATAAGTGTACATACACGACTGTGGACACCGATGCTCCCCGACTTACAGTGCGTAGCGTCCTGATAAACCCATCGGAAGTCAGGAGCCCACATCAGTGCACTGAATACACCTCGCCTCCATCACAGCTCAACCTCGCCTACCTTCCGTGTGCTCAGGACACTGACCTTAGCCCACAACTGGGCAAAATCACCTAACACAGGCCTATTTTACAAGGAAGTTAGTATAAACAATTTTCAATCAAAATGCAAAATTTGAAGTATGGTTTTTGCTGAATACATATGGTTCTCACACCATTAGAAAGTTGAAAAGTCGTAAGTTGAATGATCTTAAGTGTCTAGGACTGTCTGTATATGTGTACGTGTCTCTGTGTGTGTGTGTGTGTGTGTGTCTGTGTATGTTATCTATGTGTGTGTCTCTCTCTATATATAATTTTTTTTTAAAGGATTCCAATCCTGGCTGGGCACGGTGGCTCACACCTGTAATCCCAGCACTTTGGGAGCCTGAGGTGGGCGGATCACTTGAGGTCAGGAATTCGAGACCAGCCTGGCTAACATGGTGAAACCTCATCTCTACTAAACATATCAAAAAAAAAAAAAAAAATTAGCCAGGTGTGGTGGCAGGTGCCTGTAATTCCAGCTACTTGGGAGGCTGAGGCAGAAGAATCACTTGAACCCAGGAGGCAGAGGTTGCAGTGAGCTGAGATCGCGCCACTGCACCCCAGCCTCAGCGACAGAGGGAGACTCCATCAAAAAAAAAAAAAGAAAAAAGGATTCCAATCCTGTTCTCCCAGAGTCTCACCCCTCTATTGATCCCTCAGGAATATTTAAAAGTTAGACAGATACAGGTTTAGCGCTCATCTTTAGGACTTTGGGCTGGTTAACCCTTTTCTCTGAGCCTCAGTTTCCACATCTGTAAACTGGGTTCATCGAAGTGCCCACTCCTTAGGGACACTGTAAAAAGTCCATGAGCCTCTCCAAGAAGGTACCTGGGCCAGAGGCAAGCATCCAGCTGGTGCTCAGTAGCCGGGAGCTACAAATACCATTGCCCCTGCTAGGCTTAAACCTCACCCTCCCTTCAAAGTGGGAATGTGGGGAGCGCAGGCCGGGTATGCACATGTGGTGAGGGAACTGTCTTCACAAAGCCCACACCCTAGGGAACTGTCAAACTTCTTCATCTTATTTGATGAAATATATCATTATCCTTGGGGGAAAAAGTTTCAGACTAGCACGTAAAATACAATCTCTATTTTGATTTCTATGTGTGTTTTATGTGCACGGGGGGAAAACAGGTCAAGAAAAGGTAAAAATCAGTAGTTAACTGTGGTTAGCAGGGCACCTGTTGGGACTCTCACTTTTTGCTCTCTGGATGTATTATTTAAATAATAAGTATATATTTCTTCTATTGTAAAGATAGGAACAAGTTTATCTTGGCATACAAGATTCTCCCTGGCCCCTTCTTGGGAAGGGTCTGTGCCCCAAGTTCAGTGGCCTGTCCAGGCTGAGGAAGTCAGGAGTGCTGCTTAAAAGCCTGGATTCTGGTACAGGTGGCCTAGGTTTGAGTTCCAGCTCTGCCCCTGGTAGGCTGGGTGACCTTGGGCAAGTTGCTTAACCTCTCTGTGCTTCCCTTTCTTTAATGATAAAAAAGGGATAATGACATTTCCTACCTTGCAGAGCTGTTGGGGAATTAGATGTGCTAATGTGTGCAGAGCCAGTGGAAGTTCGGGGTATGGGTGGAGGGAATGGAACCCGCCTGTCTGCTATCAGCAGCTCCTCTGCAGAGCAGAGAGAACCTCATGTCCCAGCCTTGGTACAGCCTGGCTTGGGGGAGAGTGCAGTGCTCCTTAGATCTGGAAATGATAGCTCAGTAGTTTCTGTTTCTCAGGATTTCTGGACACTTAGTGAGATCTTCAGTCACCCGACCCTTGAGATTCTCGGTGCTGAGTTGTCTAACACAGTAGCCACCAGTCGTGGGTGCTCACTGAGACCCAAAACGGGCTTGTCCGAATGGAGATGTGCATAAGTGTGAAACACACACCAGATCTCCAAGATCTTGTATCCAAAACAGAATGTACATTTCTTATTTCTAATAATAATTTTCTATTGATTACATATTGAAGTAATATGGATACATTGGGATAAGTAAAATGCATCCTAAAATTTCCCTTCCATTACTTCTTCCTTTGACTTCTAGAAACTTTAGAATTCCATGCATGCTCACATTATATCTCTACTGCACTTGCTACAGCAGACCACATCCCTCTGAGGACAGGGATTTTTTTCTCTTCTGTTCCCGGCTGTGTCCCCAGTCCCTAGCCCAGGGGCTGCCTGTAAGTGTTAAGTGAATGAATTTGCAATTCAGATGGATGTCCACCCATATATACCTTTGTATAAAGGTGAAATTTCAAAACATCACGTGAGCAAGAATGCTCACCATCATTGTTGATATATTTCCCATCTCTTGCAACATCTGTATTAAAAATGGTTCTGGTCTAAGAAAAATTTCTGAACTGACATCCATCCAGATGTCCGGCATTTCCCCAAGAATATTCAGACACTTTCGTCCCAGTATTGAAAGCTCTTCCTGATGTCTTTTCTTTCCTTTGCCACCCTGGCAGGTGGGGGTGAGAGAGCAGGTGCTAGTCTCTTATGTTGCCTCATTTCTGCATGGCTGCCTTTCGAAACGTCCAGGAAGTCCTCTTCTAGAAGAGGATCATTTCTCAATCAAAACCACGGAGAAGCAGAACTGACTTTGGCCCCGTGTGCTAAGAATTCTGTCTGGGGGTTTTGGTGGTTTGTGTGATTGAAGGATTCCCTACATTTAAAATACAGTTTGCTGTGAACTGGTCACAGTATATACAACATCTGCATCTCCCTTGGGACTGCCTGTGACCCCTCTAGGGCTCAGCAGCCATCAGGGACAGAGCCATCCTCTGGCTCCAGGCGGGGTTTCCACAGCCCCTATTGGGAACAGGCTCCTGGGAAATTTCCCAGCCCCGTGCTTTGTGCAGAGACAGTGGCGAGGTCCCATCTAAATAAGGAAAGGACAGGGCATGGCCATGCCCAGGTGTCTCTGCAGGGCTCTCTCAAGAGCCATGTCACCAAGCAGTCCCCTCTGGACAGTAAGACTGGCCCTCTTGATGCCTCCCTGAACTGTCCCTCCACAATAGTGACCCCCTGGGCCCTGCCGCTGGCATTGTTGTTTCTGCACTGTGTCTTCTCACTAGATGGCAAATGCTACGGTGGCAGAGGTCCACTGTTGTGCTCCCTGTGGGATCCTGGGTACCTGGGACATTATCTGCACTCACTAAGTGTATGATACTTGCAAGGAGTGAGCGTTGGAAGGAAGGAAGCCAGGATGAAAGAATGAATTCCTGGAAGATCCCAGACACCTTATCCTGAGAGATGAGTCATGTAGGCCATTTCTTAGGATCGAGCCACCTGACCCTATGAGAAACGAACCATGGCATCTTTTGAGTTTGTGGCAACAGGTGCCCCTGGGTTTTACGTCATGCTTCCTCTGAGCCACTAGCCGAGGGTTTCGCACACACTTTCTCACATAATTCTCATGGTGACCCATTAGATAGAGCAGCCGCCAAGGCTCGGGGAGACTGCCTGCCCGAGGTGACCCCACTGGGGCGTGGGTGAGCAGCGTCCTCAGCGCAGTGGGTGCCACATACTGTCCTGGCCACCAGCCTGGGGGGGCTCCAGTGCTCACTCCCCTTCTGAGACACGAGTTCTGTGGACTTGATCACCTGTGCCCTGGGTCCCAGCACAGGTGTGCGATGAATACTCAGTAAATGAATGACTCTTTTTTGTTGCTGTTGTTGTTTTTTGAGATGGAGTCTTGCTCTGTCACTCAGGCTGGAGTGCAGTGGCGTGATCTGTGCTCACTGCAACCTCCAACTCCTGGTTTCAAGCGATTCTCCTGCTTCAGCCTCTCGAGTAGCTGAGATCACAGGCGTGCACTACCATGCCTGGCTAATTTTTGTATTTTTAGTAAAGACGGGGTTTCACAATATTGGTCAGGCTGGTCTTGAACTCCTGAACTTAGATGATCCGCCTGTCTTGGCCTCCCAAAGCGCTGGGATTCCAGGTGTGAGCCACCACTCCTCGCTGAATGACTCTTAGTAGCAAAACAATATCAGAGTCATGGGTATAAAATCTTGAAGATGTGGTGTGTGTTTCACACTTATGCACATCTCCAAATGGGCTCAGGATAAGCCCGTTTCAGGTCTCAGTGAGCACCCACCACTGGTGGCTACTGTATTGGACAACTCAGGGCTGAGAATCTCAAGGGTTGGATGACTGAAAATCCCTCTATGTGTCCAGAAACCCTAAGAAACAGAAACCATGGAGCTGTTATTTCCACATCTAACAGGCTCTGCACTCTCCCTCAAGCCAGGCTGGAGCAAGGGTGGGGCGTGAGTGCTGACTGACTCATTTCAGGTTTGCCAGGTTCGGGTCACTCTTAGAACAGCGGCTGTCACACTCACAACGCCCCGGAGGGCCTGCTCAGACACAGGCTGCTGGGCCCCTCACAGAGATTCTGATTCAGCGGGGCTGGGTGGGGCGGGAGGATGTGCTTTTCCAACAAGCTCTGGGTTGATATGGACGCTGTCAGCCTGGGGACCCCACCTGGAGACCTCCTGCCCTGCCACCACCCCAGGGGGCAGGTAATATTATTCCCCCCTTTATAAGTGAGGAAACTGAGGCACAGAAAAGCTGAAACCAAGCATTATCACAGACGCCAGTCCACAGGACCTAGGAGCAGAGAGTCCGAGAAGGAAGAGAAGCAAAGTCTTAACTCTGGAAACGCTGCAGAAAATCACTAAAATCTTTCTAGAGTGCAGAAGGCACCAGTGACATCTGTGCTTGGGAGGGATGCCTGGAAGACACCTACAAAGACAGCGACAGTGGCGATCTGGGTGGGTGTCACAGGAAGAGAGAAAGATGGGCAGCCCCCCAAACCCTGGGTGACAGCGGCGGGGGTGGGGAAGCTGCTTCGGGGGCCTTCTCTCCGTCCCTGCCCTCCCCAGGCACCTACCAATGGGGCCCCACAATGAGGCCCCTGTCCCCAGCCCACAGGGCATTGCCGTGATGTTCTCATGAATCAGCCCGACAGGGAACACATCCCAGCTGGCTGCGCTGCTCAGGGAGACTGTTTTCTCTTAAAGAGGGTACAAAGAGCTCAGTAAATTGATGCCCTGGGATTTCTTTCCAGCCCAGCCAGGAAATTCCTCCTAATCAGCTGCTTCATTTCCCTCCCATTAAATCAGTGGAATTTCCCTTCATTAAGCTTTTCCCAAACAAAGGCTGCGCGTGCTGAAGGAGAAAACGTGGAAGCTGTCTACTCGGGCTCTTCGGGGCTGCCGACGGCACAGTCACCGGGCAGGGGTCCCGGGAAGAATGGGCACGATCTGGGTACAAGTGACACTGCGGCGTCTTCACAGGGTGAGCCCGCTGCTCAAAGTGCCCAGGAGGCTGGCGGTGGAAGCAGGGGCCGTGTTCCAGAAGGCAGGGACGCTTGAGTGACCAAGGTCCCAGGGCACCTTACAGTCTTGATTTTATTCCTTCTCTAAAGAGCGGCCCTCGAATATGAAATCTTCAACATTGCCCCGTTATGAGCTCACCTGTGGTCCCTCAAAATCCGATGTTAAAGTCCTAAAAGTCCTAACGCTCAAGTGCACCTCAGAATGTGACTGTATTTGGAGATCTTTAAAGAGATAATCACGGCAGCTGAGTGCGGTGGCTCATGCCTGTAATCCCAGCACTTTGGGAGGCCAAGCCAGGCGCATCACCTGAGGTCAGGAGTTTGAGACCAGCCTGGCTAACATGGCGAAACCCCATCTCTAGTAAAAATACAAAAATTAGTGGGGTGTGGTGGCGCATGCCTGTGATCCCAGTTACTCGGGAGGCTGAGTGCCTTTTCTGAAGGACACTCGGGAAATGCCCCACTTAGGAATTTCACTTCTAGGGACTTCTTTTTTTTTGTTTTTTCTTTTTTTTTGAGACAGACTTTTGCTCTTGTTGCCCAGGCTGGAGTGTAGTGGCGCAATCCTGGCTCACTACAGCCTCCACCTCCCGAGTTCAAGCGATTCTCCTGCCTCACCTGACCTCAGGTGATCCACCCACCTCTGCCTCCCACAGTGCTGGGATTACAGGCTTGAGTCAGCACACTCAGCCCACTTCTAGGGATTTAAGGAAACAATCACAGTGTGTGCAGAGATTCCTGGAGAAGGCTACTTACTAGGGGAGGATCTGCCCCCCCGATGGAAAGGACTTACACCAGCTATGAAGAGAAGCATGCTACAGTCATTCGCAGTCACTACCAATGACTTATGGTTGTAGATTTCCATAAAGGTATGGTCTCGAGTGGGAATACGGAGTAATCAACATCACCCTCATTTGCAGAGTGCTTCTTACTGCCAGGCACTAGGTAGGCACCATCTCCGTTCACCTCCCAACAGCCCTGTGGGGCAGGGTCTATTATTATCCCTATTTCACAGATGAGAAAACTGAGGCTCAAGGAAATCAGGTGGCTTGCTCGGGGCCACAAAGCTGGTAAGAAACAGGGCCCAAGTCTGTAGGACTCCAGGCTCCCTGATCTTATTTAACTCTATGTAACTATATTACAATGTAGCTTTATATGACTAGTATGTAACTATCATTTGATCCCATTTTTTGTGGGAAAAAAAAATGCACACACACACAAAGAAAAATAACCGCAAGGACGCACGCCAAGAAATCTAACAGTAATTCTCCCCGCTGATGAGTTACGGATGATTGTTTATCTTCGGGCTTATCTGATGTTCCTACAGATTCTGAATTTTCTATATAAACGTTCATTGATAATAGGAAAAAACGTTCTTTTTTTTTTTTTCTTAATCCTAAATGTGATAGTAGGGAAAAGCATTCCCTATTTTGAAAAACAAAAGAAAGAGAAAAGCAAAGAAGGCTCTTACCTGGGAGTGCCTGGTAAGAATTCATGCAAGTCTACTGGAGTTTTATTTTAAAGGGTAATGACTCTGAGCCTCTTCCCAGGCCCCCGGAGGGACCATTAGCAACCGGGCTTGGGTGTCAAAGGTTGGAGAACACCACCCTACCTTTCAGACTGAACTCCGTTCCTGAGTGAGCCCACGTAGGTCTTCTTTTTATCCACGGGCATCACATCCACATCACCCCCGCTCTCGTTGCTGATGACTCCCGCGTGCACGGCTGTCTTGCAGATGCTCGAGGTCTGGAAGCACAGGAGGGACTGTGGTCAGGGATGGGGGTTCCAGTTCACGGGTCAAGCCAGCTGGGGCTCAACCATTCACTGCCGGGCGCCCCGGCTGGTGGGGTGTCGACCACATCAACCCCTGGGAAATAATCATCACTACCTTGATTCCTCGGTGGTCTCTCCAGAGAGACTGGACATTATGCATTCATTCATTTGTTCAACAAGTGTTTTCTAAGCACCTATTATATGCCAGGCACTGTATGAGGAACTGGGGGAATTCAGCAGGGAACAAGATAAAGACCTTGCCTTCATGGAGTCAAGTGAGCAAATAAATAAATATACAAATGAGGTAGCGTCTGTTATGAAGAAAACAAAACCAGCTAAATGCCTGGGTGGAGGGGGCCTGCCTGAGAGTAGTTTCATCAGGGGGAACTGCTCAGGGAAGGCTGAATGACAAAAAGGAAACAGTCACAGCCGTGGGAATGTCTCTGCACAGAGTATCCCAGGCAGAGGGAAAGGCTCGTGCAAACGCCCTGGGGTGGATGTGAACTCATCACGTCCAAGAAATAGACAGACGGACAGGGCGGTTGGAATACAGTGAGTCAGGCAGAATGTGGCAGGAGGTGTAGGCAGGGGCCATTCATGCCATGTAGACTGGACACGGGGTGGGTTCTGGACTATTCTAGGTACTAAGGGAACAGCTGGGTACCATGCAGAGGCAGGATGTGCTGTTTTCTGACATCATCAAGGAGTTCAATTTCTGGGTGATAAAACCTTCCAGGCTCAAGGGATCCTCCCACCTCAGCCTCGAAAGTAGCTGGGACTACAGTTGTATACCACAACACCTGGCTAACTTGTAAAAGTTATTTGTAGGGACAAGGTCTCGCTGTGTTGCTCACGTTGGTCCTGAACTCCTAGGTTCAAGCAATCCTCCTGCCTTGGCCTCTCAAAGTGCTGGGATGACAGGCATGAGCCACTGCACCCGGCCCCATTGCTGGTTTTGAAGATGGAATAAGAGGCCATGAGCCAAGGAATACAGGTGGCCTCTAGAAACCGGAAAAGGCAAGAAAACTGATTTTCCTTTGAAGCCTCTAGAAGGAACCAGCTCTGTTGCCACCTTGATTTTACCCTGGTGATACCCACATTGGACTTCTGGCCTCCAGAACTGTAAAGATAATAAACCTGGGTTTCTTTAAGCCACCATGTCTGTGATGATTTATTCTAACAGTAATAGGAACTGAACAGCTTCTAACCACTGTCCACAAAACTGTCCCCACTGTGGATAGATCTAGTGATCTGATTTATGAAGTCCCTTAAGTTTGATGACTTCAAATTTATCCATCTGTCTATCTGTCTGTCTGTCTGTCTATCTATCTATCTATCTATCTGTCTGTCTGTCTGTCTGTCTGTCTGTCTGTCTGTCTATCTATCTATCTGTCTGTCTGTCTATCTGTGTATCTGTCTGTCTGTCTGTCTATCTATCTATCTATCTATCTGTCTGTCTGTCTGTCTGTCTGTCTATCTATCTATCTATCTATCTATCTATCTATTTTTTGAGATGGAGTTTCACTCTTACTGCCCAGGCTGGAGTACAATGGTGCAATCTCAGCTTACTGCAGCCTCTGCCTCCTGGGTTCAAGTGATTCTTCTGCCTCAGTCTCTTTTTTTTTTTGAGACGGAGTCTTGCTCTGTCGCCCAGGCTGGAGTGCAGTGGCCGGATCTCAGCTCACTGCAAGCTCCACCTCCCGGGTTTATGCCATTCTCCTGCCTCAGCCTCCCGAGTAGCTGGGACTACGGGCGCCCGCCACCTCGCCCGGCTAGTTTTTTGTATTTTTTAGTGGAGATGGGGTTTCACCATGCTAGCCCATGTTGGGATGGTCTTGATCTCCTGACCTCGTGATCCGCCCGTCTCGGCCTCCCAAAGTGCTGGGATTACAGGTGCGAGCCACCGCGCCCGGCCTGCCTCAGTCTCTTAAGTAGCTGGGATTACAGGCCTGCCCCACCATGCCCGGCTATTGTGTTTTTAGTAGAGACAGGGTTTCTCCATGTTGGTCAGGCTGGTCTCGAACTCCTGACCTCAGGTGATCCACCCACCTCGGCCTCCCAAAGTAATGGGATTACAGGCGTGAGTCGCCGTGCCCGGCCTGACTTCAAATTTATAGGAAATAGAATCTCCAGGAGAATGGCACCATGGATGTCTGGACAACAGGCTCACCCAGGCTCATGGACTCGCCTGATCAGTCCCCCACAGCAACTTGCTAATTTAAGGAAAGATGAAAAGCCGGACCCATTGTCTACAGAGCAGGAAGACAGACTCCAGTCTTGCCTCCATTCACAACTGAGTGACGTCACGGCCGTGGCTGTCAGGGGACTGAGCCCCCAGGCACTCTGTGCGTCAAGGGTGGGGAGGTGAACAGTGCAGGCTCCCGTGTTCTGTCCTCCCCGCGTGTGTAGTGTGCAGACAGAAGCCACCACCAGCAGGTTTGAGCCTGAAAGCTTAACATCCAGCAGTGGGTCACTCAGCCGGAGGGCAGGGCTGGGCTCTGTCACCTCTGAAACCCTCCCCTCTGCACAGTACCCGAGCCCCAGGGGTCACTGGGGAGAAGATGATGAAGTCCCAGCCACTGGTTCACCAAGCTGGCACCTCCTTCAAGAAAAGAGCAAGACATGGTGGAGAAGATGAAGCTGGGATGATTTCATTTATAGGAGGCATCCAAAGAAGTCAAATTCATGGAGACAGAAAGTACAGGGGCTGGCGGAGGGGAAGTAGGAAACTGCAGTTCAGTGGGTGCAGAGTTCCAGATTTGCAAGACGAAACAGTTCCAGAGGTCTAACCCATTACAACGTGAATATGCTTAATACAACTAAGCTGTGCACTTAAAAATGGTTAAGTTTTATGTTACATATTTTTTTTGTGGGGGAGGCAGGGTCTCACTTTGTCACCCAGGCTGGAGTGCAGTGATACCATCTGGGCTCAGCAGAGCTTTGACCTCCCGGGCTCAAGTGATCCTCCCACCTCAGCTTCCTATGTAGCTGGGACTGCAGGCACGCACCACCACGCCTGACTAATTTTTCCATTTTCTTTAGAGATAGGGTTTCACCATGTTGCTCAGGCTGGTCTCAAACTCCTGGCCTCAAACGATCCTCCCACCTTGGCCTCTCAAAATGCCAGGATTACAGGTGTGAGCCATTGCTCGGCTTATGTTGTATTTTTTTTTTAACTACAACAGAGAAGGGAGTGGGGAGCTAAACCCAAGCTTGGGGAGCCTTTCTAGAAATAATCAGTGACCCCTCGAGAGAGGCCAGACCACCACCGTCCCTGGCACAGTCTCGTAGCTCCTTTGTCCCCTGTCCTTACCACTGTCCTCGGCCCATTCGGGGGCCCTGGAAGCATTGCTAAGGCCAAAGAGAGCCTGTGTCTCAGGATCCACTGTAAAAGGACAGTTTGTCTGGAAAATGCACCCTGAGCTGCCCTTTGAATGTGACAAACAACACAATCTAGCAGGTTCCAGGCATGAGGGAATGAACAGAGGTGGACTCTTTGAAAATACCAGTTTGGCCGGGTGCGGTGGCTCACACCTGTAATCCCAGGACTTTGGGAGGCCCAGGCAGGCAGATCACCTGAGGTCAGGAGTTCGAAACCAGCCTGGCCAACATGGCAAAACCCTGTCTCTTTTATTTATTTTTATTTTATTATTATTTTTTGAGACGGAGTCTCGCTCTGTCGCCCAGGCTGGAGTGCAGTGGCCAGATCTCAGCTCACTGCAAGCTCCGCCTCCTGGGTTTTCTCCTGCCTCAGCCTCCCGAGTAGCTAGGACTACAGGCGCCACCACCACGCCCAGCTAGTTTTTTGTACTTTTTAGTAGAGACGGGGTTTCACCGTGTTAGCCAGGATGGTCTCGATCTCGTGATCCGCCCATCTTGGCCTCCCAAAGTGCTGGGATTACAGGCCTGAGCCACCGCGCCCGGCCTGTCTCTTTTAAAAATACAAAAATTAGCCGGGCATGGATCAAGACGAGCCTGGACAACATAGCGAGACCTGGTCTCTACAAAAAAATTTAAAAAATTAGTCAGGCGTCGTGGCACATGCCTGTAGTTCCAGCGACATGGGTGACTGAGGTGGGAGGAACGCTTGGGCCCAGGGGGTTGAGGCTGCAGTGGGCTGCGATGGCACCACTGCACTCCAGCCTGTGCGACAGAGCTCGAGACCCCATCTCAAAAAAAAAAAAAAAAAAAAAGAGTGGATCCAGCATTCCCACATTAACAGTCAAAGGCCTATTCAGAAAAACAAAAAACAAAAGAGAAAAGTGGAGCCAACACACACATTCATATCAAAGACCTGAAAAGTGGATTTCCTGCTTTCCAGGATTCGTTTACTGAGTAACTGAAGGCCACTTTCTAAAAACCCTGTGCTAACATGTCTTCATCTTCTTCAATAAATAAACTAACTGGATGAGGGCAGGTTTCCTTAGCCCAAAGTGGGGTCCTGGGTATCTAGGAGGCCCTGGAGTTGCCGGCAGAAAGCTGTGAACCGGCTGGGGCTGGTGTTAGCACAGGGCACGGGAAACCCCTCAGCCCTCGGCAAACCGGGGTAGCCAGCCCCCCTGCCTGAACCGGGACGCATTTTCCCTCTTCAGAGGAAAGATCCACAACTTCTTAATTCTCAGAGAGCTCTGTGCCGGCTAAGGACTAAGGAGCAATAACTTTGCATCCAACTCAAAGAGAAGTGAGGAGACTTGAAGATGAAGTGACCATTTTAGAATTCCTCTCAAAAGGGGCAAGTTTGGTAAGTGAATACAATCAGGCTCATTGTTCTTTACAGCAGGCGGAGGCCTTGGTGCTGGGATAAGTTCTCACACTTGTGCGGGTTTCAGAATCCACCCCCGCTCCTCCCGGAGGGCTGGAGCAGATTTCTAGGCCCGGGTGTCAGCATTCAGGATCAGTGGTTGAGTGGAGCCAGAGAATTTGCATTTCCAACAACAACAACAGGATGAAATAAGGCCTCCAGGCTCTCTGTCTCTCTGAGCATTGCTCACACTGCCAACGGCTGCAGCACCAGGAGCGAGGCCGGGCTGTTTCCCAGTGGAACGCCAGGAGGGACCCATCCCTTCGGTGTCGAAAGCTCAACCTCTAAAAGCCCTGGCGGGGGAGGGGCACCCTCCTGGCTGAGACCTGCCAAGAGGTTCTGGTCGGCAGCCCCAGAGGCCGTGCTTTGACTCAGTCCCTGGAGGATTTCTGCACACAAAAGTGACACGAAGTTTTCTGTGATAACATCAAGCCGCAGGGCATCAGTATGAAAAGCTCACACCCATGGCGGGATCTTTCTCACGCCACAGGCCCTGTTATCAACAGGCACATCTCCCACGCAAACACCTTTCCTTTCTGCCTTCCTTCCTCCCACACCTCTCCTCTCAGCAGGCTTCAGTAAACGGGACAAGGCGTCCAATTCCTTTTCTCAGGGCCTGTTGCAACAGGAATACCTGAGTATTTATTAACAATTGATATCCATGAGGTTGGTAACCAATCCTGCATCCAGCGCTTGCTGGCTGTGTGACCTGGGGTGACCTGTGTGAACCCCAGAGCCCCTCCTTTCTCCACATAAAGCAGATCAGGTCACATCTTTACGCGTCTTTGTTCTAAGCATTTCACGTACGTTGACACAGTGATCCCAACAACTCTACCAGGTAGGTTTATCATTATCATTCCCTTTCAACAGACAGGCAGACTGAGGGGCCGGGGGCTCACGCCTTGCCCCAAATCACTCAGCTGATAAAGATCAGAGGCGGGACTGCCGTGTGGAGCTGTGGAGCCGGCGGCAATCTGTCCACTGTCCGACATAGGGTGATGACAGTGAGGAAGAAGAGGGCTCCTGGGAAGATTAAAGAAGGGCTGAGCGCGGTGGCTCACACCAGTAAGCCCAGCACTTTGGGAGGCAGAGGCAGGCAGATCACTTGAGGTCAGGAGTTCGAGACCAGCCTGGCCAACATGGAGAAACCCTGTCTCTACTAAAAATACAAAGATTAGCTTGGTGTGGTGGTGCATGCCTGTAATCCCAGCTACTTGGGAGGCTGGGGCAGGAGAATTGCTTGAACCCGGGAGGCGGAGGTTGCAGTGAGCCAAGGTCACGCCACTGCCCTCCAGCCTGGGTGACAGAGAGTGAGACTCTGTCTCAAAAAAAAAAAAAAAAAGATTAAATAAGACCCCAGGCTTAACGCAGGATGGCACACAGCACATGCTTAGTAGGTGTCAGTCAAGACAAATGCCACCGCCATGATTGCCATAGTCACCACTGCCAGAACAGAAAACTCCCAAGGGCTTGTCCTCGCCAGCCCAGTGGTCCTCAACATGCAGTTCCAGACCAGCAGGGTCACCTGGGAACTTGCTGGAAATGCAGATTCTCTGGCTTCACCCAGCCCCACTGATCCTAAATGATTCCAGGGCGAGGCCTGGAAATCTGCTCCAGCCCTCAGGGAGGTGCGGGGGTGGATTCTGATACGTGCACAAGTGTGAGAACGTATCCAAGCACCAAGGAGGACGGGGAGGACAGAAGACTGAGGTTCAGAGGAGGGGAAAGGTTGCCCGGCTTCCCACAACTGGCAAATGTCACCACCGTGGCTCGGCTCCCTGGGCCACACCCCGATGCTTCTGTCTGCAGCTCGCCACACAGCGAGGGGTCTGCCAGGAAATGCAGTCCTGGTGAACAGGCGGGAGCCACAGGCAGGAACAGGCCCTTTGAAGGTCTGGAGGCAACTCTCCCAAAATCAATCCCATAGCTAAACAGACATTTTCCAAAAGCCATCATCATTTCCCAGAATACAGTGACCTAGAAACTAAGGCCAGAAAAGAACCTCTCACACGGAGGAGGCTTTCTTCCTTCCCTCCTTGTCTCCTTCCCTCTTCCCTGCTTCATTCTTTCTTCCTTTTTTAAGAGCTGTGTAAGTACTGACTACTGTACTATCTTCATTGATTTATTCCTCCAACAAACAATGATGGTGTCAAGCCCTGTCATGAGCACTGTGGTCCCCAAAGCTCAAAATCCTAGTGACGCTTGTTCGTGAAGACTGCACGTAGCTCCTCACCCTCATGCCTGTTCATATCGGTGTAACTATGAATGCAGGTAACATTAAGCAAGGCAAGACAGACCAGGGAAGGAGCAGAGTTGAAAGCCGGACACATCTCCATCTGTTTGTCATCTTTGCCACGTGCTTACTGCGTGGATTTGGACAGGTTACGATAAGCCTTGTTTTCTTCCGACAGGGATAAGGATAAAGATACCTAGAAATGGTGTTTTTAAAGGACCTAAAACATAGTATGTGTTGAATAAAAGGTAGCCTTCTGGCCGGGCGCAGTGGCTCATGTAGGTCATCCCAGTGCTTTGGGAGGCCAAGGCGGATGGATCACCTGAGGTCAGGAGTTCGAGACCAGCCTGGCCAACATGGTGAAACCCCATCTCTACTAAAAATACAAAAATTAGCTGGGTGTGGTGGCAGGCGCCTGTAATCCCAGCTACTCGGGAGGCTGAGGCAGGAGACTCGCTTGAACCTGGGAGGTTGCAGTGAGCCGAGATTGTGCCATTGCACTCCAGCCTGGGCGACAGGGACAAAACTGTCTCAAAAAAAAAAAAAAAAAAAAAAAAAAAAAAAATAGCCTTCTATTGTTGCAAACATCCATTAAGTTCTTGCATTTCTTTTTTTTTTTTTTTTTTTTTTTTTTTGCTTTATAGGTTTAGCTGCTATATTGTTTGGTGTGTATAATTTTTATTCCTTTTCCAGTAAACTGTATCTTTTGTGCCATTGTGTAACATTACTTTATCTCATTCAGTACATTTAACTTTAAATTCCACTTTTTCAGAGAGGAATATTGGCACTCTTGCTTTTCATGTGTTTGTTTGTATTTGACTGGGATAGCTTTGCCCAGCTCTTTATTTATTTATTTTTTTTTTTGAGATGGAGTCTCGCTGTGTCGCCCGGGCGGGAGTGCAGTGGCCGGATCTCGGCTCACTGCAAGCTCCGCCTCCCGGGTTCACGCCATTCTCCTGCCTCAGCCTCCCGTGTAGCTGGGACTACAGGCGCCGCCACCTCGCCCGGCTAATTTTTTGTATTTTTTTTTAGTAGAGACGGGGTTTCACTGTGTTAGCTAGGATGGTCTCGATCTCCTGACCTCGTGATCCGCCTGTCTCGGCCTCCCAAAGTGCTGGGATTACAGGCTTGAGCCACCGCGCCCGGCCTTTATTTTTATATTATTTGAAAACCTCAGACTCTGTCTCTTAATGGTAGAATTTGGTTCAAACATTTGGTGTAATAATCGATATATATTATTTTACTCCTTCATAAAAATTCTAACTCTCATAACTCAATTTTAGCTGAATCACTTTCAAGAAGGAAAAAAGACCCATTTAAAGAGGAAAGAAAAAAGATAGGGGGAAAACGCTTAGTCATGAAGCCTGCTCTGACCTTACAGAGCCCAGTGACCTCATATTTACAGGAATCTGGAACAAATTAATGCGGACAGAGGCAAAGATGGTGGTGGGGAGGCGGGGGAGAGCTGTAAAGGAGGGGATGATGACAAGCAGCTGAGTAAAGTACTATCTGCAGGCTGGGTGCAGTGGCTCACCCCTATAATCCCAGCACTTTGGGAGGCCAAGGAGGGAGGATCGCTCGAGCCCAGGAGTTCAAGATCAGCCTGGGGGCAACATAGTGAGACCCTGCCTCTATTCAGAAAATAAAAAAATAAAAAACATTAGCTACGGATGAATGATGCTGCCTTAATCATGGAATTTTAGATCTAGAAGATTCCCTGGATTTGATAATCCCAGTTCTGGGCCATTCAACCACAAGGAAACAGCTTGGCAAGGTCACACAGCCTGCTGGCAGCAGAACTGGGACCACAATCACATCGTCTGTGTCACCATGTCCCCAAACCCTGGACAACCAGATGGAACAGACTATGTTCTGCAGGATTCACCTAAGAAAAACCAGGCTAAAGCTCCTTGGTTAAAATTCGGAGGGAAAAAATAGAGGAAGAGATTCGTATAACAAGAGTGCTATTAACAAGTAGTAAATTAGGGTAGTCTGTATTATCTTCTTTGTGCTTTTAGCTAGGTGTATGCATAACCGAGAAGAAATACAGTGCGTGGACCAGTTTCTATAAATGCATCCAGAGAGCTGGGAAGATGACTAAATAGCTGGAAAAATGAACTATCTGAAGCATGAGAGCCTTCAAACTATGAAAACATTTGAGTAAGGCCAGGCACTCCTGCATCTACATTCATGAGGACAGGTAGGTGGAAGCACTACTATCTCTAGAAATGGGGAAATGGGGGCAATGTTTGCAGAAATGAGTGATGGAAACTTAGCTAAGGGGTTGGCTGGGTGCGGTAACTCACGCCTGGAATCCCAGTGCTTTGGGAAGCAGAGGTGGGCGGATCGTCTGAGGTCGGGAGTTCAAAACCAGCCTGGCCAACATGGTGAAACCCTGTTTCTACTAAAAATACAAAAATTAGCCAGGCGTGGTGGTGCACTGTGTAACCCCAGTTACTTGGGAGGCTGAGGTATGGGAATCATTTGAACCCAGGAGGCAGAGGTTACAGTGAGCCAAGATTACTCCACTGCACTCCAGCCTGGGCAACAGAGTGAGACTCCGTCTCTAAATTAATTAATTAATTAATTAAGCTAAGAGGCACTGGAATAAAGTCTCAAGTATCCAGATTTTGGAGCGTGCATGTTGAGGTCTTAACAGGCTTTGAGAGGCAGTTGTTGCAAATGCATTCTACTCACATCTGCGTAGATGTTGGTTCCAAACACCGGAGCCCAGTAGGAAGGCTCGTCTTTGCAGTGCGCCGGACAACGGACTCTGGAAAACAGGAGGCATTTATGTGATGGGTCTGAGCACAGAAAACCAAACGTCTTAAGCTGGCTCTCTTTATTTGAATTCCAAGATTTAAGCTCTTAGATGAAAGGAAACCGCCATACAGTTTTCCTCATTAAGAAAAAAAACAATACTTCCCCCCACCTCAGCAGAGGTAAAGATTAATATCTTTGCTTCTCTTAAATAGTGTAGATAAAAACAAACACACATCCACAAAAGACATGCATAAACAAAAAGGTAAAGGGAAGAAACATCTAAGGGAGAAGAGTGTGGAATTGCGAGGCCGCCCCTCCCATTCTTGGGTGTTGACCAGTTCATACTGTGGGTACATTACAGAGATTAGCATCGAGAGACTTTTTCTAACGCCGCTTCCCTGTGTGGAGGAGGAAAGGGTGGAGGGCCCTCACCTCAGTGAGTCACAGAATATTCCAAGGACGGGGCACTGATAACCTGTGGTGGAAGGGGTTAGATCACTCTGTGTCAGTCCCCACAGATGCTCCAGGGGGTGAGGAAATGAGTGACTCCTGGGTGGTTTGACAAACTCAAGCTGGGAAAGAGCATGGGCTTTACTTAAAAAAAGACCTTCTTTGTTTATCCGGAACAGTCCACCGTGGGCTGGAGCCCAGGGATCAAGAAACCAAAATGGCAGCTGGAAGCCATAGGGCCCCAGATGGGCAGGATTATGGGAAGGAAGGCCTGGCAAAGGGACTGAGAAGTTGAAACAGTTCTTAGGGGCGGGGAGGAAGGGAAATGAGTGGGTAGAGAGAAACGGTGTGTGTGTGGATTAAAAAAAAAAAAAAAAAAAAGGCCAGGCGTGGTGGCTCACAACTGTAACGCCAGCACTTTGGAAGGCCGAGGCAGGCGGATCACCTGAGGTCAGGAGTTCGAGACCAGCCTGGCCAACACGGGGAAACTCCATCTCTACTAAAAATACAAAATTAGCCAGGCGTGGTGGTGTAGGCCTGTAACCCAGCTACTAGGGAGGCTGAGGCAGAAGAATGGCTTGAACCTGGGAGGCAGAGGTTGCAGTGAGCCAAGATCGTGCCACTGCACTCCAGCCTGGGCAACAAGAGCAAAACTTGGTCTCAAAAACCAAGAAAAAAAAAAAGAATTGAAAAAGAATTGGAGAGACTCTAAGAACATTCTGCATTCTCTCCTACTTCTTCTTTTGGAATGGCAGGTCAGAAATTAACATTTTGGATACTGTACTCTGTCAAGTTTTTCTGTTTGTATTTTCTGAAATTCTTTCCTTCTGCTTCTTTCTAATATTCAGGGAAAATCTACTAAAAGGCTGTTATCCCCACTCGAACATTCAAGAGGGATCAAGATGGTGGTGCGGAGGCAGCGGAGGCCCAGAGAAAGGCTGAAGTGGGGTGGTGGCCGAGGGAAAGGAGTCTGGGCCCCTCCCAACCATTGCCCTCCAGGCCTTTCCCTGCTCAGACCCTGGGGTCACTGCGTATTGTCCCTTGGAGAATCCACAGGTCTCCAGCCCAGTATAAGGGCTCATGAAGGCCACACCACCCAGCCTCCAGGGCAGATGTCTTCATCCTCAGAGCATTTCAACCCAGGGTCCTGGGACTCTCATTCTATTTCTAATTTTACAATGGAGCTAAGTCAGAAAGTGTGCTCTGTTTGAAGGGCAGCTTAGCATTACAGATGTATTATATGATCTGAACCCTGGGGAACATCTACAAAGTGGAGACATCCTGTGGCCTTTTCCATCTGAGAAGGCGCCTCAGCCCATTCAAATGAGAGGATGTTTCCTGTGTTCCCTTCCCAAGAGGATCTACTAGGAACTTCAGTGACAGGTGTTGCCAGGACACCCTTTATTTTGGGCTGGGAGGCATCATCCTCCACGGATCAGTCATTTGGGGTTAGCTGCCTGTAGAACTGATTCCCGGGACGAACCCGTTGTCACGTATCCACAGAATGGAATGCTGCATAAGGATTTGAAAGAATACACAAACACACTCCACAACACGGCTGAGTCTCCAACACATGACACAGACTGAAAGAAGCCACAGACACCCAGGACACCCAGGACCACACCCCACCACGGTGCCATAATTTTGCTGAAAAAGCAAAATCAGAGCAACAGAGAGAAGCTCCCTGGTGGCAGAGGTGTGGCTGGGAGGTGGAGGGAGAGGGACTGACCACCAAGGCAGTAATGACATGGGGTGGTGATAGTGTCCTACGCTTTGATGGGTGGTGGTTGTGACCCTGTATGCCTTGGCCAAAACATATCGTGTACTACTTTTTTTTTTTTTTTTTTAAGACGGAGTCTCGCTCTGTCGCCCAGGCTGGAGTGCAGTGGCCGAATCTCAGCTCACTGCAAGCTCCGCCTCCTGGGTTTACGCCATTCTCCTGCCTCAGCCTCCCAAGTAGCTGGGACTACAGGCGCCTGCCACCTCTCCCGGCTAGGTTTTTTTTGTATTTTTTAGTAGAGACGAGGTTTCACCGTGTTAGCCGGGATGGTCTCGATCTCCTGACCTTGTGATCCACCCGTCTCGGCCTCCCAAAGTGCTGGGATTACAGGCTTGAGTCACCGCGCCCTGCCCACATGGTGTACTTCTAATGGGTGGATGGTATCATGTACCTCAATAAAGCCGATTTTTAATTTTTATTTTATTTATTTTAGGACAGAGTTTCACTCTTGTCACCCAGGCTGGAGGACAATGATGTGATCTCAGCTCATTGCAACCTCCGCCTCCCAGGTTCAAGCAATTCTCCTGCCTTAGCTTCCCGAGTAGGTGGGATTACAGGAACCCACCACCATGGCTGACTAATTTTTTTTAATTTAGTAGAAATGGGGTTTCACCATGTTGGCCAGGCTAGTCACCAACTCCTAGCCTCAAGTGATCCACCTGCCTCAGCCTCCCAAAGTGCTGGGATTATAGGCATAAGCCACCTCAACCAACCTAAAAAGCTACATCTAACATCATGCATAGAAAAGATGACAGATCAGTACATCTAACATCATGCATAGAAAAGATGACAGATCAGGCCCGCCTTACCTTGGGCAGTGAGTCGCTGGCTTTTCAAAAGGGCACAGCTGAGCAACGGTGGTGTAGCAGTCCAAATCCTGCACTGTGAAGAGAAGCAAGGGGGAAAGGGTCAGGTCCCAGCATGCCTGGGCCTCAGGCTACGGGGCTGTGAAATGGGCCACTAGACTACCAGGGCCTATGGATTCCCTGGGCCCTTGAACAGACCTGGGACTAGGACCCAGCAGGCTCCTCGTACCCCACCAAGGGGCACTCAAGAGATGAGACCAAACCCACAGCCTGCGTGTGTCTGCGGGTTGAGGGTGTTGTCACCCCCAGTGGTTTCTCTGTGGGGCTGATGGTGCTTTTCATTGGAATGGTGACTGTCTTATTTGGAAGCTTTTCCTGACTTGACCACCTTTGCTCCTCATAGCAGGTGTTACTCTAAGTATGCAGATGAGGAAATGGAAGCCCGGAGAGCTGGGAGTGCCCCTAGAGGCCTCCCAGGACTGAAGTGGGAGCCCAGGTTTCCGGTGCCTGCTCTAGAGCTCTTGCTGACATGCCACCCACCTCCTGCTGTTAGTCAAGGCACATTCATCCCTGCTGAGGGGCGAGGGTTTTTTTTTTTTTTTCAAGGTCATTTGTTGTGTTTAAACAACAGAGGTAAGGAAACAGTTCTAATACTGGCCACCTGTGATCTTTGACAGCATGTCTTTTTTTTTTTTTTTTTTTTTTTTTTTGAGACGGAGTCTCACTCTGTCGCCCAGGCTGGAGTGCAGTGGCCGGATCTCAGCTCACTGTAAGCTCCGCCTCCTGGGTTTACGCCGTTTTCCTGCCTCAGCCTCCCGAGTAGCTGGGACTACAGGCGCCCGCCACCTCTCCCGGCTAGTTTTTTTTTTGTTTTTTTTGTTTTTTTTTGTTTTTTTTTTGAGACGGAGTCTCGCTCTGTCGCCCAGGCTGGAGTGCAGTGGCGCAATCTCGGCTCACTGCAAGCTCCGCCTCCCGGGTTCACGCCATTCTCCTGCCTCAGCCTCCCGAGTAGCTGGGACTACAGGCGCCCGCCACTGCGCCCGGCTAATTTTTTCTATTTTTAGTAGAGACGGGGTTTCACCATGGTCTCGATCTCCTGACCTTGTGATCCGCCCGCCTCGGCTTCCCAAAGTGCTGGGATTACAGGCGTGAGCCACCGCGCCCGGCCTGACAGCTTGTCTTTATTTAGTCCAGGGCTAGGTAAACTTTTTCTTTTTTTCTTTGAGACAGAATTTTGCTCTTTTTGCCCAGGCTGTAGCACAATGGCACGATCTTGGCTCACTCCCACCTGTAATCCTAGCACTTTGGGAGGCTGAGGCGAGTGGATCACCCGAGGTCAGGAGTTCAAGACCAGTCTGGCCAACATGGCGAAACCCTGTCTCTACTAAAAAAAAAAAAAATTAGCCAGGCATGGTGGCAGGCACCTGTAATCCCAGCTACTCAGGAGGCTGAGGCAGGAGAATTGCTTGAACCCATGAGAAGCAGGTTGGAGTGAGCTGAGATCGCACCACTGCACTCTAGCCTGGGTGACAGAGCAAGACTCTGTCTCAAAAAAATAAAAAAGCAAGGGTGTCCAGTCTTTTGGCTTCCCTGGGCCACATTGGAGAAAGAATTGTCTCGGGCTACACATAAAATACACTAACACTAATGATAGCTGATGAGCTACAAAAAAAAAAGGTCCATGCATAAATCTCATGTTTACAAATTTGTGTTGGGCCATATTCAGAGTCATCCAGGGCCACATGCAGCCGATGGGCTATGGGTTGGACAAGCTTGATTTAAAGGCACAGCAATATATTACACACACACACACACACACACACACACACACACATATATATATATTTTGAGACAGGGTCTTGCTCTGTCACCCAGGCTGGAGGAGGAGTCTAGTGGCATGATCATGACTCACTGCAGCCTCGAGCTTCCAGGCTCAAGCAACCCTCCCATCTCAGACTCCGAAGTAGCTGAGATACAGGTGTGTGCCACCCTGTCCAGCTAATTTTACATATTTTTTGTAGAGACGGGGTCTTACTGTGTTGCCAGGGCTGGTCTCAAACTCCTGGGCTCAAGCAATCCTCCCACCTCAGCCTCCCAAAGTGCTTAGATTACAGGTATGAGCTACTACATCAGCCAGACACATAATTACTTAAGAAAAAAATTAGGTTACCAAATTGTATGTAACTCCATTTCAAGTTTTTTTTTTTTTTTTTTTTTGAGACGGAGTCTCGCTCTGTCTCCGGGGCTGGAGTGCAGTGGCCAGATCTCAGCTCACTGCAAGCTCCGCCTCCCGGGTTTACGCCATTCTCCTGCCTCAGCCTCCCGAGTAGCTGGGACTACAGGCGCCCACCACCTCGCCTGGCTAGTTTTTTGTATTTTTTTAGTAGAGACGGAGTTTCACCGGGTTAGCCAGGATGGTCTCGATCTCCTGACTTCGTGATCCGCCCGTCTCGGCCTCCCAAAGTGCTGGGATTACAGGCTTAAGCCACCATGCCCGGCCCCATTTCAAGTTTTAAAAGTCATCAACGTATATATTACCAATGTACATACTTCTAATACATAGAGAAAACAAACTGAACTATTTGCCAAAGTGCTCACCATGGTTATCTCTGGCTGCTGGAATTTAGGTCATCATTACAAAAAAAAAATGTTCCACTCCATGTTTAAATTATCTGGAATAAACAGGCATTCTTTTTGCAATAAGAAACAAAGGTACTACATATTTTAATAAATATATCTAACTAGAACTTTTGCATGGAGGGTAAATGATAAGAGTTGCTGTCCCAAAACAATGGCATGGTCTGCCGGCAGAGCTCCGGGGAGGAAGCTGGAATGGCTCCTACACCCCTGCTTGCCTGAGATCATTTTAGTCAAGGGCGCCGTGTGGGCAGCTATGACCCATCCCCTCACTTCTGGTTGGAGCGTGCTCACCCATCGTGCATCTCACCTTCCAAATGAATATACACTGAGCAATGTAAAAAGCTGGGCCAGAGACGGCAAGTAAGTGCCACACACTTCCCTTTACCTCCCTCTCTTGTCCATGGCAGACATTACTAATCTATCAAGCTCTGTTTTCCGCTGAGCCCAGATGGAGGCCTCAGAATCCTTCTTAACACTACACTCCAGGTAGCCATTACCAATGGACAGAAAGTGGCACTCCCAGTGAAACGTCTCAGCCACTCTAGCCCCAGGCGTCAGTACGTCTGTGACATTCAGCTGGCAACCTCAGCCCTGTGTTTCTGGTTCAGTGATCTCGGGCCAATTTCAAGTCCAGATATTCTTAGAAGCTGGTTAAAGAAATGACATCTTGAAAAAGCCTTGACAATGATGAGAACCATAATGTTCACAGGCAGGATAAACATTCTATCAGTGACTCAAGGAAGTGAAATTTCCACAAAAATCTGAGATAACCCAGGTATTATGGTTGCAAAAGAGACTGGCCAGCTTACCTTTCACTTTTGACACCATGAATGAGCTGGAAGGTTTGTATTTGCTGTTAAGAGAAAAAAAAAAAAAAAAAGCCATTAGGTAAATGCAAATAGAATCGCTTCTACAAGTGAACACTTGCTCCTATACTTATCTTATCTGCAATCTTGACTTGACACTTTTCTACTTGTTTCCTATCGGCCTGAGAGCTCTTAGAACGTTCTAGAGCAGGGTAGCTTAACTTTTTTTGTATCACGGACTCCTCTGGTAGCCTGGTGAGGCCTATAGACCCCTTCTAAGAATAATGGTTTTCAAATATATAAGATAAATTTAATCTAAGCACAGCTGCAAAATAAACGAATTTTAAAAAGATAAATTTAAACATTATAAAGGAAGTTAGTTATTATATTAATATCATGATCAAATTATAAAACCACATTTGCGTTAGAGTTAGAGCTGCGGGTTTGGTTTTTTTTGTTTGTGTCGCCCAGGCTGGAGTGCAGTGACACTATCTTGGCTCACTGCAACCTCCGCCTCGGGCTCAAGTGGTTCTCCTGCCTCAGCCTCCTGAGAGTAGCTGGGATTACAGGTGCATGCCACCATTCCTGGCTAAATTTTGTATTTTTAGTAGACACGGAATTTCACCATGTTGGTCAGGCTGGTCTTGAACTCCTGACCTCAGGTGATCCACCTGCCTCGGCCTCCCAAAGTGCAGGTGTGAGCCACCATGCCCGGCCTGTGTGATCCTTTTCAAACTTTCAACAACACCATCATAAACAGGAAAGCCATTTCACAGAGCCCCGATCACAAAGTAGTTACCTGAGGGACTGCACGCCATGTCTCTCGGACTTCACGAAGAAGGGGACCTTCCCGTTCCTGGTAATGTCCACCAGGCCTCCCTTGTCATCCAGGACTCCGTAGTGGATGGCGGCGCGGCATATGCTGGACG
Source organism: Chlorocebus sabaeus (assembly GCF_047675955.1). Lineage (NCBI taxonomy): Eukaryota > Metazoa > Chordata > Mammalia > Primates > Cercopithecidae > Chlorocebus > Chlorocebus sabaeus. Next base: position 81,505,166 of record NC_132908.1, on the reverse strand, counting down.
ACTAGCGGGAAGGGGAGGGAAGACCAGAGTCATATTCTCAGCCTCTGTCAGCAAGTTTCACCAGAAATACCCAAACATTTGTCCTCAACTCACTAAAAGCCTGAAGGACAAGCCAAAACTCACCCTACTCCTGCCTCTCACCTCTGTCCATAACCACACATTTGTTCCTGGGGTTGCTTACCTTAAAAACTCATCCGAGTTGCTTTACAAACTAAGAACAGTGACAAACAGCCTTTTCTCCCCGCTTAGTTCGCTGTGCGAATGCTCCGTCTAAGACGGAGACTGGCCTTCAGGAGGATTGGTCCCCGAAAGTGGCTTTGCTAGTTTGTAAGCCCATAAATATAGACCCGCCCCAGTTCTAGAAATGCCAGGTTTGACTAAGGAGTGGAAAGAAAATCTTTTCCTACTAAAGCCAACCACCTGCTTTAAACATATGCAACGGGATCCCACACAAGCCATGGAGAGGAGGACTGGCCACACTCACGCTTTCATAGAACAGAGTTCCAAAGATCTTCGCCTTGTGGTTCAGGCAGCCTGCTGGGCACTGGTACCTGACAAGGAAGAAACAAAATGATGTTCAGAGATAAGCACGTTGATTACATCTCACAATGAGTTTATCATTTTTTTCATCGATAGGTCTATTGCTAAATATAGAAAAGCTTCATTTATGCAGATTCCATTGTTTTTGGACAAGTCAGAGTTTACCCAGGCACAGACTGAAGTTCATATTCACACAAGCACAATACAGTTGTGTATTGTGGATACACAATATCCACATGGATACTGAGGGGTATCCATGGGGGACTGGTTCCAGAACTTCCCTAGGATACCAAAGTCTGCAGATGCTTGAGTCCCTTATGTAAAGTGTCCTAGTATTTGCCTATAACCTTTGGTCTTTTCCCGTATGCTTTAAAGCATTTCTAGATTACTTATAATACCTACCACAAGGTAAATGCTATGTAGACGGTTGTTACACTGTATTGTTTTTAAAATTTGTACCAGTTTTTTATCATTGTATTGTAATACCATACACTTTAAAAATATATATTTTTGATCTGCAGTTGATTGAATCCGAGGTTGGTTGAATCGGAGGCTGGTTGAATCCACAGAAATAGAAGGTCAACCATAGTCTTTTTTTTTTTTTTTTTCATTAAAAACAAACAAGGCCAGACGTGGTGGCTCATGCCTGTAATCCCAGCACTTTGGGAGGCCAAGGCAGGCGGATCACGTGAGGTCAGGAGTTCGAGAGCAGCCTGGCCAACATGGCAAAACCCTGTCTGTTCTAAAAATACAAACATTAGCTGGGTGTAGTGACAGGTGCCTGTAGTCCCAGCTACTTGGGAGGCTGAGGCAGGAAAATCACTTGAACCCGGGAGGCAGAGGTTGCAGTGAGCCAAGATTGTGCCACTGCGCTCCAGCCTGGGCAACAGAGCAAGACTCAGTCTCAAAAAACAAACAAACAAAAAAACCCCAAGATAGAGTCTCACTCCATCACCCAGGCTGGAGTGCAGTGGAACGATCACAGCTCACTGTAGCCTCAACTTCCTGGGCTCAGGTGATCCTCCCACCTCAGTCTCCCAAGTAGCTGGGACTACAGGTATGCACAACAACACCCAGCTAACTTTGGGGGTTTTGCCATGTTGCCCAGGCTGGTTTTGAACTCCTGGGCTTGAGCAATTCACCCACCTTGGCCTCCCAAAGTGTTGAGGTTACAGGCACAAGCCACCATGCCTGGCCTGCAAGGATGTTTTAATAGGGTAAAACTCAGTGATGGTGCTGCTATTCATGGAAGTATAAATCACTCTGAAGTTTAAGAAAACCTTTAAGAAAGACTTAAAAACATTCATATCCATTAGCTCTTCAGTTTCCCTTGTAAATATATATTCCAAGCAAAAGTCAGAAAGCCAGACCTGCAAGCATATCTCAACTGTTTATTTATTTATTTATTCTTTTTTATTTTTGAGACAGAGTCTCGCTCTGTCACCCAGGCCAGAGTGCAATGGCGCAATCTTGGCTCATTGCAGCCTCTACCTCCCAGGTTCAAGCGATTCTTGTGCCTCAGCCTCCCGAGTAGCTGGGTCTATAGGGGTGTGCTATCATATCCAGCTAATTTTTGTATTTTTAGTAGAGACGGGGTTTCACCAGTTGGCCAGGCTGGTCTCAAACTCTTGGCCGCAAGTGATGCACCCGCCTTGGCCTCCCAAAGTGCTGGGATTACAGGCGTGAGCCACTGTGCCTGGTTCCAACTGTTTATAATGGTGAAAAGCTGGAAATAAGCCAGCAGATAGCAAAGTGATGGCTAAACACGTTCATGTACGGTCATATGTCAGAGTATCACGCAGTCACTGAGCATGAAGTCTGTGAGGAATACTTGGAAAATACTAAGTGAAAATACATAAGCAGGTGAGGCACAGTGGCTCATGCCTGTAATCCCAGCACTTTGGAAGACCAAGGCAAGTGGATCACTTGAGGTCAGGAGTTTGAGACCAGCCTGGCCAACATGGTGAAACCCCATCTCTACCAAAAATACAAAATATGAACTGGGTGTGGTGGTGTGAGCCTGTAGTTCCAGCTACTCGGGAGGCTAAGGTGGGAGAATCACTTGAACCCAGGAGGCAGAGGTTGCAGTGAGCTGAGATCATGCCACTGCTCTCCAGCTTGGGTGACAGAGCAAGACTCCAACCCCCCCCCCCCAAAAAAAGAAAAGAAAATACATAAGCAGCATTAGCCTCATCTGTGCACAGAAAAAAAGACTGGAAGGAAATACATCAAATTGCTAGTGGTATTGATGAGATTTTGGGACACATTTTTTTCTTTCTACTTTTTTGTTGTTATTGCTTTCCTGAATCATTATTAATGAGCATAAACACCTTTTCAAGTCAGAAAAAAAAGCCCACTGACTCTTATTTTTGTGAAATGAACAGAAAACAGGTGTGCCAGACTGTGGGCGGCTTCTACAGTGAGACTCAGGATGCTCCCACCGTGGCAGATTGGGGCTGAGTAATTCTTCTTGACTGGAGGCCTCTAACAGCCTTCTTGTGGACAGATTCCCGCCTCCTCCCTGTGTGGGGAGTGCCCCACCCACCCCAGCTCTGGAACTGCCTCAATGTTTTCTGACAAGGAATGTTCTCTAACATGTGCCCACCTTTTCCCACTGAGTACTACTCAGGGGAGAAGCTCTCATGATGCGCTTAACGTTCAGAAAGATGCATCGCCACAAAAGGACAACTCCACCTTCTTGGCAGCCCACACTGGGCAGTGCACACGGCGGAGGCCCCTGCCAGGCGCTGCCTGCTTTTCCCCAATTCGCCCAGCACGGAGACATGCAAGTGCTACCCTAACACTGAGTGCGAGGTTTTAGGCACTGTTATTCCACCACTGACTGTTGACACATCGGGCTCATTTCACCAACAAACAACAGCACCACATGTGAGCCCACTGAGCCGCCTCATCCTGGCTGCTCCAAGCCCCTCTCATCACAGTCCTGCCAACGTCTAAGTGAAGTGTGCTCCTGGCAAACTCAATTCCAAACCCTTGTGATATAAAACCGAAGATTCCACCTTCCCTTTTTAACATGTGCTTTAAATAACTTGATTCAGCTTTTGGCAAACTGATGCCAGAATTCGTAGGAAGACGAGCAAGGTCCCCTCTCCCAATGACATGGTTTTCGCATTTGACTCTGAGGGTGTGCATGCGGCGGCTGCACCTGTCGGCTGCTTACTACCACAAAGCCCGGCAGTCACACCGCCAAGACCAAACTCGTTCTTTTTGGCAGACAGTGTTCATCATCCGGATGACTGCATCGGCTAGATGGATTTATTCATCTACCATGGGGGACATGCAGGGGTGGCCCATCCGTCCAGTGGGGCCCACTGGGAGCAGCCTGCTCAGATCCTGCAGCATTCCCATAGGATCTGCCAATGGCCGAGGCGAGCACGTGCCCGGACACTGCTCAGCCTTAACCCCTGTTCTGCTTGGTGAGAGTAGCTTGTTAAATATGCAACAGCAGGACAGCCCAGCACAGGCTCAGAGGCCGCAGTGGCAGGACAGCCCAGCACAGGCTTACCTGTTACACGTGGACCCTTTGCACTTGTCCTTCATCTTGGTGTCACATCTGACGACTTGGGCTAGGAGAGAAATGCAGAAATACACGTCACGGCACGAAAGCAGGAGAGTGAGAAGACCCTTCCCCATGCTGATGGACATTTTGGCACATTCCGCAATCCAATCCGTGCTATTCTAAGAGCAAGGGCGATGCCTGATGGTTGAAGGCTTCCGCTGGGGGCTCAGACCCCAGGCCCACCGCTTTACAGTAGCAGTGTGACCTTGGGCAAGTTACTTCCCCCTGAGGTTCAATTTCCACATATGAACAATGGGGACGGCGACAGTACCCACCTCCAAGGGCTTCTGTGAGCACTGAGAGAGAAAGTGAACTCTGGCCTTGGCAGGGTGCCTGGCATACACTATGTGCCTGTGGTCCCACAGGGCTCTGCGGGGCAGGCCTCCTGAGTGGGTAGGGAGGACGTTGCTCCGAGTCTGTGGGGCGGGGCACCCAGCCAGGCTCACCCAAGTCATCTCCCCCATTGCCAAGATGCCTTTTGCAAAGCTTTTTGCTTTACTTTATGGGAACATATCAGTCTTGGAGTCTGTTATAGTTTGGAAAGGGATGTAAACGTATGTTATTAAAAGAAACAATGGCACCATTTTGAACTCCTGGACGGACGAGGCCTCCGCATATTTCCTGGTCAAAGCAAGCTACAGAATGCTTCAGCATCATAGGGAAAGACATCTGAAGAGGACAGAAAGCCTGGTGGGGGCAGGGGAGACAGTGGTTATGAAAAGAAGAGAGGGGCTCTGAGAAGGCGGGTGTGAGGCTGTTCCTCAAAGGGGCCTTTGAGGCTTGCGGGGCAAACGGGGAGAGCCAAGGGCATCCAGCCCAGGCCTCTAGCCCCACCTGAGCGAAAATGCCCCTCCACAGCCCCAGGCCTGTAGAAACAGCGGCTGCGAATGAGGTCCCGCAGCAGTGTCCGGGGAAATTGAAGGTGAGCTGAACTCCACCCTGGGGAGGTGAAGGCAGGGAGAACAAAAGCTTGGGGAGCTGAGGTGCCCGGGGAGCCAAAGGGCCGGAGGTGAGCAATCTCCAATATTTTGGGGATTCCTGGAAGTCTCAGGGGGAAACATCTCCCTTCTCTACTAAAAATACAAAAATTAGCTGGGCATGGTGGTGGGCACCTGTAGTCCCAGCTACTCAGGGGGCTGAGGCAGGAGAACTGCTTGAACCATGAAGGTGAAGGTTGCAGTGAGCCGAGATCGTGCATTGCACTCCGGCCTGGGTGACAAAAGCGAAACTCCATCTCAAAAAGGAGTTGTAGGCAACTCTGCAAGTATCTCAATGTACAGGGAGGCCTCAGTTGGCACTGGGTGACCCGCGTTGCTGCAGCTCATCCTCCGGGCAACCCTGATGTGGCATCACTATCCCCTACTTCATGGATGTACCAACTGAGTCCAGAGCCAGGACCTGGTGAGGAAGGAGTGGAACCTGCCAGAGCCAGGCTGGATGGTGCCTGCCCTCTGCGGGGCCAGCGCCTTCCAGAGGAACCCAATTCAGCCCAGGTCCCTTTTGAAAGGACAAGGGAAGGTCTAACCTTAAAATACCTGTTTGGGGGGAAAAAAAATGCCACCCAAGCGCAAGTCCTATAATGCTTGCTTTTGAAATGACTTAAAAATATCGTTTTTGAAAAATGTCTTACGGTTGTGCCTCCATGAGCTTCGCCGCACCCTGTTTCCCACTGTTTGTGGATTTGCAGACCTAAATCCACTAGCTCCCCTCCTCCACCCACCCTGTCCCCTTTGGAGGTGGCTGGGAGGGCAGGCAGGGTGGAGGAGGGCCCGGACTCACTCATGTAGTTGACCGCAGAGGTTTTCTTGGGCTTGGTGGGTCTCATCACCCTCGGTTGGAGCCAAACATGGTTTTCTTCAGGAATGGGAGCTGTTTCCACCTCATTCATCTCGTCCGTTTCAGGTTTTAGAGTGTAGGTTTCTTCTTAATATTGGAGAGGGAGGAAAAAAAAATAACACACTGGGATTCAACAAAAACGCACTTTGGGGAAAAAAAAAAAAGCAATTTGAAAACTAAACGTGTTTGAGGTTTGGTTTTACAAAGAATCATTTCAGTGGCAAAGAGAAAGTTATATTTCAGAACACACCTGGCCAGGTGGAATTCTACCAGCCCAGATGAGATGGGGACGCTCTCCGCTCACTGTGTTTGCTTTGGACCCAAGACCAGCCAGGCTGCCCAGAGGTTAACAGGCCTCCCGCCCACACCTGGGTTATCATAATGCTTTCTTGTCCCATCTCCTCCTCCACCTGACCCTCTGCCCCCACGAAGCAACTTCAAGAAGCTGCCTCAGGCCGGGCGCGGTGGCTCACGCCTGTAATCCCAGCACTTTGGGAGGCTGAGGTGGGCGGATCACCTGAGGTCAGGAGTTTGAGACCAGCCAGGCTAACATGGCAAAACCCCGTCTCTACTAAAAATACAAAAATTAGCTGGACATGGTGGTGGGCACCTGTAATCCTAGCTACTTGGGGGAGGCTGAGGCAGGAGAATCGCTTGAACCCGGGAGGTGGAGGTTGCAGTGAGCCGAGATTGCACCATTGCAGTCCGGCCTAGGTGGCAAGAGCGAAACTCTCTCAAACAAAACAAAACAAAAAACTTCCTCAGCCACTGGCCCAAAGCCATGGCGGACTCCCAGGAAGTCCCCTCCCTGTCCCTGGGTTTTCACTGGGGAAGGGTCTTCCTCATCATGCACCCATCATGGCGCACAAAAGCCAGCCTCAGTGCTCCTAGACCCCAACTGCATCTCACACCAGCCCATTTTCATCCCTTCTCTCCCCCTGCCAGTCAGGGCCACTTAACCAGCTCCACTGTTACTTCTGTACTGGAGTTTTCCTGTCCAATAATGTCACACTCAACACGTAGAACTATTCGACTATCCGAAAGAACCATCTTTTCCTTATTCAAGGACATGGTATATTATTATTTCTCCAACTATGACTATGACCCATGTTGTAAAACATTTTAACTAACCAAACAGATTGCACTTATTAAACCTCAGTTAGCTTATCTTCCAGTTTTCATCTTGAAAGACAACTACAAACTGCTCACCAGAACCTGCAGTCAGACCAGCAGGATACCAATCTGTAAACTCCAGCTAAAGCAAAGAAACTGCTATTTTCATTTGCCAGAGCGGCCCTGATCAAAGACAAATTCAGGAGCGTCTCTGCTGGGGACCGTGAATACCTTCACTTATGGCCCGCACCTCCCGTGCCCCAACAGATGTCTTTGGACCAGAGTTGGAAACCTGTGGCCTCCAAGCTCCCCAAGCAAAAAGGGCAATAGATGTATCTGGGTAACAACAATTTCAAGGAGAATAACTAGAGCGCCCTCGCAGGTCTCTTTGTGGTTTTGGATTAAAATCTAAGTTTCAGGGCCAGGTGCGGTGGCTCATACCTGTAATCCCAGCACTTTGGGAAGCTGAGGCAGGTGGATTGCATGACGTCAGGAGTTCGAGACCAGCCTGGCCAAGATGGTGAAACCCTGTCTCTACTGAAAATACAGAATTTAGCTGGGCATGGTGGCAGGTGCCCGTATTCCCAGCTACCTGGGGGGCTGAGGCAAGAGAATTGCTTGAAACCTGGGAGGTAGAGAGGTGGAGGCTGCCGTGAGTGGAGATCGTGCCACTGCACTCCAGCCTGGGTGACAGAGTAAAACTCCGTCTCAAAAAAAAAAAAAAAAAAAAAAAATCCAAGTTTCATCAAGTGTTCCTCAATCCCTAAGTCTTATTTCTGCTTCTTAAAATACACGAGCTTTCTTTGCTAAAGGACAGAGCAAGTGTTTTGTGTCCACACAACACCAAACAGCCAAACGAGGGGCAAATGACTGACTCCCTGACGCCTTCCCAGGCTGGGGTATAGCTGCTTCACTGGCCAGTTTCACTACACTACAACCACCACCCCAGGCTGGTCCTGTCCCACAAGGGGAAGGGACGGGTTTAAGTCGGAAGGTGGGAAGCCATTCTGAGCCCCAATTCTAATCTTGGATGTGCTCATGGGTCACCCTGCACTGTTCCCCAGCAGCTTGCTCGCAGCTGTCATTTCCCCACCACCTGCCTCATCCACCAGCTGCAAACTTCCAGAGGCCCGGGGCCAGCCTGCCTCATACCTGGCACCCAGCACTCAGCAGTTGCTCAACAAAATTCACCAAATGCACGAATTACCAAAACCCCCAGAGAATCCTGTCACCTAAAGAAAAGAGCATATGTCCAGCAACAGAGCTTAAAGACATTCAAAAAGGGAACTCTGAAAACACCTCTGGCAGCAAAAGCTATCTGTGGAAGCTTCAGGAAGACACCGGGTTTGCAGAGGCTGCCTGGGCGCGTGTCTGTTCTTCCCGTCAATGAGGCTATTCAGGCTTGCCCTCACTGAGAGCGGGAGCTGGCTCGAGAATAAGCCGGGTTTTCTTCCACTGGCCTTTAGGATGTTGAGACCTCATAATCGCAGCTTTATTTAGCTGAAGAGAGTTTGGTAAAGCGGTCTAAAGCATTTGAGGACTCTCTATTTAAGAAAATGGGGAGGCAGACAGTCCTGGCTCTCACACCCACATGTGAAAAGTAGAAGGCTCTACCCGCAGGATGGGCTGGATCCGAGTACCTCCTAATGAAGACACCTTGTATGGCCCAGCACGGGACTGGGGAAATTCCGTGCAGAGGTCACGGCAAGGTTATTCTGTGCCCCATTCTGCTCCGGGCCAGGGTCTCAGGGCATTGTCCATGTCACTCTGCAGATTCCCTCCTGGTTCTAAACCTGGTGACCACACACACTCAGAGCTAACGTTCACCGAGCACTGGCCAGATGCTGGCTGGGCCCTCCCCGGCATTTTCTTTCTTTCTCTCCTTCTTTCTCTCTCTCTCTCTCTTTTTGAGACAGAGTTTTGCTCTTGTTGCCCAGGCTGGAGTGCAATGGCGCAATCTCAGCTCACCGCAACCTCCGCCTCCCGGGTTCAAGCGATTCTCCTACCTCAGCCTGGGATTACAGGCATGTGCCACCACACCTGGCTAATTTTGTATTTTTAGTAGTGATGGGGTTTCTCCATGTTGGTCAGGCTGGTCTTGAACTCCCGACCTCAGGTGATCCACCCGCCTCAGCCTCCCAAAGTGCTGGAATTACAGGCATGAGCCACCACGCCCAGCCATCCCTGGCATTTTCTCCTGTCAGCCTCCCATTTGCCTTCAGAGGCATGATTGGCCACATTTCACAGATGAGGAAGAAGGCTCAGAGATGGCAAGGGCCCTGCCCAGGCTCACACAGCTGGGAAGTAGCTGGGCTGGGAGTCAAACCACCTTTCCCCGGAGCCTGCGCCTTCTATCACCACACAGGCGGGGGTGAGAGGGGAGAATACCTCTTTTTTATATCCTTATCCCTGCTCCATCTCCGTTAGAGGTCAAGGCCTTACCAGGCCTCCTGGATATGCTCTTGGTAAGTAGCTTCTACAGGGAAGCTGCTTCAGAGGAGACTTGCTGCATGATTAGCTAGGGAAATTGGGTACCTGCCAAGGAAAGTTGGATACTTTCCACCAAAAATTTAAAAATTAGTACATGAGGCTATGTTGGTGGAGGTAAACTAGCCTCTAAGGTCTCTGTGCACATTTGTTCTTTGAAAATGCCCCTCTGTGGCTATCAGCATATTTATTCAAACAACACACAAGACACCCCTGCCACGCGCCCTGGAGGCCCTGGGGTGAGCTGGCAGCTAAGACAACAGGACGATCAAGGTTCCCAAGGAGTCTGGGGGTGGGGGGTGATGAACATGGGGCAGGTGCACTGTCTGTCTGTGAAGTCCAGGAAGGCTCCCTGGAGGCGGGGGTTACACCAGGACTGCCACAGGTGATACATGATCCAGACCCAGATGGTCTGTCTTAGTGTTCAGATCGCTCCTTCTTCCAGCCCCATCCCCATTTAGGATGTCTCCTCTCCCCGGTGGGGAGTCAGCCATGAACAGCTGGCTGGGACAACAGAGGACCTGGGTCCTGAGGGTCTGGGACCCCTGATCTAGCCAGCCCACCTGTTCTTCACTCCAGAGCCCACCAGCCTGATCCCACATCTACCCCACCCTCCCCTGCCAGCAGAGCCCACCCAACTCTCTGCAAGTCCCCTCGGTCATGACAAGGCTGCCAATGGAGACACACACACACACAAACACACACAAAGCCTGAGCCACAAGAGCATGGTCAGCCCCATGGCCCAGCCATGCCCCGTCGGGGACATAACTTCTGGGAGCCTGAGGAAGTATCCCAAAACATGACAAACGTTTTAGGCACCAGAAACCTGTGTTATTTATAGTAGCAGAAGTGGAAACATCCTAAATGGGAACCAGTGAAGAAATGGTGGGTGGGCGTGATGGCGCACGCCTGTAATCCCAGCACTTTGGGAGGCCAAGGAGGGAGGATTGCTTGGGAGTTTGAGACCAGCCTGGGCAATATAGTGAGATCCCATCTCTACAAAAAACTTAAAAAATTAGCCATGGTGGCATGTGCCTGTAGTCCCAGCTACTCGGGAGGCTGAGACGGGAGGATCCCTTGAGCCCGGGAGGTTGTGGCTACAGTGAGCCAAGATTGCACCACTGCACTCCAGCCTGGGCAACAAAGGGAGGCCATATCTCAAAAAACAGGCGAACTAGGTAGAAAATCACACCGCCTCCAACAGCTCCAGTCCTGAGAGCTTAGGGAATGGGGACAAGAAACCTCTAGCACAGTCAGGGAGCATGAGCAAGACACACACATGAAGGAGAGGCCAATGGGGGCAAGGACACAGGAGTAAAGGGCCAAACAGCCCGGGAGGACTGATCCTGCCCAGCTGTCCATGTTGCAGGTGCTTCCCACTAGTGAGCTCATTTGGAATATCACCTTGTTTGCTTTTACATTCTTGTTCAAATGTCTGTTTTATATTTTTAGAGTTGGGGTCTGGCTGTGTTGCCCAGGCTGGAGTGCAGTGGCGCCATCATGGCTCACTGCAGCCTCAAACTCCTGGGCTCAAGCGATCTTGCCACCTAAGCCTTCCAGGCCATAGCCAGGACCAGAGAGCGCGTGACCACACCTGGCTGATTTTCTATTTTATTTTTTATAGAGATGGGTTCTCGCTATGTTGTCCAGGCTGATCTGGAACTCCTGGGCTGTGATGGTTAATACTGAGTGTCAGCTCGACTGGATTGAAGGATGCAAAGTATTGATCCTGGGTGTGTCTATGTAGGTGCCGCCAAAGGAGATGAACATTTGAGTCAGTGGTCTGGGAAAGAGGCCCACCCTTAATCTTGGTGGGCACCATCTAATCAGCCACCATAGCGGCTAGGATATAAAGCAGGAAGAAAACTGTGAGAAGGCTAGACTGCCTTAGCCTCTCAGCCTACATCTTTCTCCCATGCTGGATGCTTCCTGTCCTCGAACGTCAGACTTCAAGTTCTTTAGCTTTGGGACTCGGACTGGCTTCCTTGCTCCTCGGCTTGCAGACAGCCTATTGTGGGACCTTGTGATTGTGTGAGTGTAACACTCCTGAATACACTCCCCTATATATATATCCTATGAGTTCTGTTCCTCTAGAGAACCCTGACGAATACAGATTTTGGTACCAGGAGTGGTTCTAGAGGAACAGAATATTACGGATGGAGTTCTTTCATTGGTTTTAAGGTTTCTGGAGTTGGCTGCTTAATATGACTGTACCCCAAAATGCTAAGGACTCTACTTCTAATAGTATGGAGAACACTGGGAGTCCTTGGCATGAGTTATTTGGAGAGTTATGCAAAATAAGTGCATTTGACACTCCTGATTCAGCGCTCGTGAGAGGGAAGGAGTTTGGTGACTCTAGACATAATACCTTTGACTATACATGGAGAACCAAGGAAAATAATGAGGCTGGTTGGTTGCTTCTACGTTCACTGGACAAAGTGATGAAAGAAAATGATGAACTCAGGGATTCTAACTTCCAGCTTCAGAAGCAGATACTGAACCTCAAATCTGCTAAGATTGCCCTGAGTGAGTCTTATCTCCTACAGAGAAAGAGCTGAAATTGTGGAAAAACAGACACAAGCTCTTCTCATGCAAGTGGCTGACCTGCAATGAAGGTGCATGCACAGACACCTCGCTAGGTATCTACTTATTAAACTGAGGCCATTGATTGGAAAAGAATGGGACCCTGAAACTTGGAATGGGGATGTGTGGGAGGACCCTGATGAAGCTGGGGACACTGAGCTTATAAATGCTGATGAACCTTTTTTGCCAGAAGAAACAGGTTCCCCATCCCCAGCAGTGGCAACATCTCCTCCCTGATGCATGCTGCCACCAACCTTTCTACCTTTGTCTGAGGGGATAAACCCTGCACTGCCTGAGGCAACAGTGCTGGCCTCCCCTGAGGCAGCTGCCAGGCAAGATAATATTGATTCTCCTTAGGAGCCAACCCCAACATCCCTGTTTGCTTCTAGACCTATAACTAGACTAAAGTCCCGGCGGGCCCCTAGAGGTGAGGTTCAGAGTGTGACACACGAGGAAGTATGCTACGCTCGAAAAGAACTGCTTGAATTTTCTAATGTATATAAGCAGAAATCTGGAGAACAGTCATGGGAAGGGATACTAAAGGTGTAGGATAATGGTGGAACGAACATAGAGTTGGATTAGGCTGAATTTATTGATTTGGGCCAACTAAATAGGGATTCTTCGTTTAATTTAATGGTGCAGCTCAGAAAGTTAAAAAAAGGTTCTTCACTGTTTTTATTTGCGTTATTTGCTTGGTTAGCTGAAATATGGATTACAAGGTGGCCCACCGTGAGTGAGCTGGAAATGCCTGATCTCCGTTGGTTTAATGTAGAGGAAGGGATCCAAAGACTTAAGGAGATTGGGATGGTAGAGTGGATTAGTCACTTTGGATCTACTCATCCCAGTCAGGAGAATCCCCAGAAGATATACCCTTGACTAATGCTTTGTGAAATAGATTTGTAAAGGCAGCACCTGCATCTTTGTAATTGCTTTTCTCTGTACATCAGATCTAACAGTAGGAACTGCAGTCACTCAACTACAAAATTTAAATGCAATGGGAATGATTGGATCCCAAGGTGGCAGGGGCCAAGTGGCAGCACTCAACCATCAAAAGCAAGGTGGGCATAGCTATCATAATGGACAGCAGAGGCAAAGCAGCAATCAGAATAGTCTGACTCGTGTAGAGCCCTGGCATTGACTAATTAATTGTGCTGCTCCTAGAAGTGAAATTGGTAGGAAGCCTACTGTATTCCCACTTAATTTACATAAGCAGAAAACTTCCAGATCGAGTGGACAGAAGAGTAATTTGAATTATAAAAACAGAGAATCACGGCCCCTCCATCAATTTCCAGACTTGAGCCAGTTTATAGACCCAGAACCCCTTGAATGAAGGGGAGGCCAGGTCCCCTTGAGGAAGGACCCCACTATGTTACCAACAATTTATGCTGTTCATCTTTCTGCCATCCTTCCCCAAGGAGACCTCTGGCCTTGTACCGGGGAAACTGCACTGGGGAAAGGGAAATGATCAGACATTTTGGGGACTACTGGACACTGGCTCTGAGCTGGTGTTGACTCCAGGGACCCAAAACATCATTGTGGTCCTCCAGTTAAAGTAGGTGCTCATGGAGGTCAGGTAATGAATGGAATTTTAGCTCAGGTCTGGCTTACAGTAGGTCCCGTGGGTCCCTGGACTCATCCTGTGGTCACTTCCCCAGTGTCAGAATGCATAATTGGCTTAGACATACTTAGCAGCTGGCAGAACCCCCACTTTGGCTCCCTGACAGTTAGGGGAGGGCTATTATAGTGGGAAAGGCCAAACGGAAGCCATTAGTGTTGCCTCTACTTGGAAAAATAGTAAATCAAAAACAATATCACATCCCTGGAGGGACTGCAGAGATTAGTGCCACCATCAAGGACTTGAAACACGCAGGGGTGGTGATTCCCACCACATCCTGGTTCAGTTCTCCCATGTGGCCTGTGCAGAAGACAGATGCATCTTAGAGAATAACAGTGGATTATTGTAAGCTTAACCAAGTGGTGACTCCAACGGCAGCTGCTGTACCAGATGTGGTTTCATTGCTTGAGTAAACTACCACATCTCCTGGTACCTGGTAGGCAGCCGTTGACTTGGTAAATGCCTTTTTTTCCATTCCTGTCCATAAGGCCCACCAGAAGTAATTTGCCTTCAGCTGAAAGGCCAACAATATATCTTTACTGTCCTACCTCAGGGGTACATAAACTCTCCAGCTTTGTGTCATAATCTGATTCAGAGAGAATGTGATTGCTTTCGCTTCTGCAAGATATCACACTGGTCCATTGCATTGATGACATTTTGCTGATTGGATCCAGTGAGCAAGAAGTAGCAAACACGCTGGACTTATTGGTGAGACATTTACATACCAGGGAATGGGAAATAAATTCGACTAAAATTCAGGAAACTTCTACCTCGGTAAAATTTATAGGGGTCTAGTGCTGTTAAGGTATTCCTTCTAAGGTGAAGGATAAGTTGCTGCATTTGGCCCCTCCTACAATCAAGAAAGAGGCACAATGCCTAGTGGGCCAATTCGGATTTTGGAGTCAACACATTCCTCATCTGGGTGTGTTACTCTGGCTCATTTATCAAGTGAACCAAAAGGCTGCCGGTTTTGAGTGGGTCCAGAACAGGAGAAGGCTCTGCAACAGGCTGCTATGCAAGCTGCTCTGCCACTTGGGCCATATGACCCAGCAGCTCCAGTGGTGCTTGAGGTGTCAGTGGCAGACAGGGATGCTGTTTGGAGCCTCTGAGAGGCCCCCATAGGTGAATCACAGACGAAGCCTCTAGGATTTTGGAGCAAGGCCTGCCATCTTCTGCAAATAACTACTTTCCTTTTGAGAGACAGCTCTTGGCCTGTTACTAGGCTTTGGTGGAAACTGAACGTTTGACTATGGATCATCAAGTCACCATGTGACCTGAACTGCCTATCACGAACTGGATGCTTTCTGACCCATCGAGCCAAAACGTGGGTCGTGCACAGCAGCATTCCATCATCAAATGGAAGTGGTATATGTGATTGGGCTCAAGCAAGTCCTGAAAGCACAAGTAAGTTACATAAGGAAGTGGCTCAACTGCCCCTGGTCTCCACTCCTGCCGCCCTGCCTTCTCTCCCCCAGCCTGCACCCATGGCCTCATGGGGAGTTCCCTATCATCAGTTGACAGACGAAGAGAAGACTAGGGCCTGGTTCACAGATGGTTCTGCACGATATGCAGGCACCACCCGACAGTGGACAGCTGCAGCCCTACAGCCCCTTTCTAGGACATGCTTGAGGGACAGCAGTGAGAGGAAATCTTCCCAGTGGGCAGGACTTTGAGCAGTGCACCTGGTTGTACACTTTGCATGGAAGGAGAAATGGCGAGATGTGCAATTTTATACTGATTCATGGGTTGTAGCCAATGGTTCCGCAGGATGGTCGGGGACTTGGAAGAAGCATGATTGGGAAATTGGTGACAAAGCCATTTGGGAAAGAGGGATGAAGATGGGCCTCTCTGAGCGGTCAGGAACTGTGAAGATGTTCGCATCCCATGTGAATGCTCACCAAAAGGTGACCTCAGCAGAGCGGGATTTATTAATTAAGTGGAGAGGATGGCTCATTCTGTGGACACCACTCAGTCTCTTTCCTCAGTCACCTCTGTCATCGCCCAATGGGCCCATGAACAAAGTGGCCATGGTGGCAGGGGTGGAGGTTATGCATGGGCTCAGCAACATGGACTTCCACTCACCAAGGCTGACCTGGCTACGGCCACTGCTGAGTGCCCAATTTGCCAGCAGCAAAGACCAACACTGAGCCTTCGATATGGCACCATTCCTCGGGGTGATCAGTTAGCTACCTGGTGGCAGGTTGATTATATTGGACCTCTTCCATCATGGAAAGGGCAGAGGTTTGTCCTCACTGGAACAGATGCTTACTCTGGATACAGGTTTGCCTATTTTGTGCGGAATGCTTCTGACAAGACTACCATCCGTGGACTCACAGAATGCCTTATCCACCATCCTGGTATTCCACACAGCATTGCCTCTGACCAAGGTACTCAATTTATGGCTGAAAAAGTGTGGCAGTAGGCTCATGCTCATGGAATTCACTGGTCTTACCATGTTCCCCATCATCCTAAAGCAGCTGGATTGATAGAACGGTGGAATGGCCTTTTGAAGTCACAACTACAATGCCAACTAGGTGACAGTACTTGGCAGGGCTGGGGCGAAGTTCTCCAGAGGGCCATGTATGCCCTCAATCAGCATCCAATATATGGTATTGTTTCTCCCATAGCCAAGATTCATGAGTTCAGGAATGAAGGGCTGGAAGTGGAAGTGGCATCACTCGCCCTCACCCCTAGAGACCCACTAGCAAAATGTTTGCTTCCTGTTCCTGAGACATCACCTTCTCCTGGCTTAGAGGTCTTAGTTCCAGAGGGAGGAACGCTGCCACCAGGAGACACAACAATGATTCAATTACACTGGACGTTAAGATTGCCACCTGGACACTTTGGGCTCCTCCTACCCTTAAGTCAACAGGCTAAGAAGGGAGTTACAGTGTTGGCTAGAGTGATTGACGTGGATTATCAAGATGAAATCAGTCTATTGCTCCACCATGGAGGTAAGGAAGAGCATGCGTGGAATACAGGAGATCACTTGGGGCATCTCTTAGTATTACCGTGTCCTGTGATTAAGGTCAATGGGAAACTACAACAGCCTAATCCAGGCAGGACTACGAATGGCCCAGTCTTGTTAGGAATGAAGGTCTGGGTCGCTCCACCAGGAAAAAAGCCAAGACCTGCTGAGGTGCTTGCTGAAGGCAAAGGGAATACAGAATGGGCAGCAGAAGAAGGTGGTCATCAGCTATGACCACGTGACCAGTTGCAGATATGAGGACTGTAATTGTTATGAGTATTTCCTCCTTTTGTTAAAAACATGTTTGTGCATGTATACACTTGTACTAAGAAAATATCTTCATGTTATTTCCTTTTTCCTTTATCATGGGATGTAAGATTTATTTTTTATTTATTTATTTATTTATTTATTTTATTTTTTTTTTTGAGACGGAGTCTCGCTCTGTGGCCCAGGCTGGAGTGCAGTGGCTGGATCTCAGCTCACTGCAAGCTCCGCCTCCCCGGTTTACGGCATTCTCCTGCCTCGGCCTCCCGAGTAGCTGGGACTACAGGCGCCCGCCACCTCGCCTGGCTAGTTTTTTGTGTTTTTTTGGTAGAGACGGGGTTTCACCGCGTTAGTCAGGATGGTCTCGATCTCCTGACCTCGTGATCCGCCCGTCTCGGCCTCCCAAAGTGCTGGGATTACAGGCTTGAGCCACCGCGCCCGGCCGGGATGTAAGATTTATTAACTTCATATCAGCATTTAAGTATTGTTAACTTTATGTCGTAGCATTTGGGTTGGGGACTGGTGGTGAGTTTCCAGTTTTACGAAGGGTAGTTGTATTATGTTAGGTGTAATTAGGATCTTATTACTGTCTTTATTTGAAGATTATAAATGATCTCAGGAGCTGTGTGTGGGTTCAAGTTGACAAGGGGTGGGCTTGTGATGGTTAATACTGAGTGTCAACTTGATTGGCTTGAAGGATGCAAAGTATTGATCCTGGGTGTATCTGTGGGGTGCTGCCAAAAGAGATGAACGTTTGAGTCAGTGGGCTGGGAAAGGCAGACCCACCCTCGATCTGGGTGGGCACCATCTAATCAGCTGCCAGTGCAGCTAGGATATAAAACTGGCAGAAAACGGTGAAAAGTGGGAGGCTGAGGCAGGAGAATGGCGTGAACCCGGGAGGCAGAGCTTGCAGTGAGCCGAGATTGCGCCACTGCACTCCAGCCTGGGCGACAGAGCTAGACTCCATCTCAAAAAAAAAAAAAAAAAAAAAAAAAAAAAACACGGTGAAAAGACTAGACTGATTTAGACGGAGGCTGGGAGCAGCTTCCATCTTTCTCTCGTGCCGGATGCTTCCTGCCCTCAAACATTGGGCTTGAAGTTGTTCCACTTCCAGACTCGGACTGGCTTCCTTGTTCCTCAGCTTGCAGATGGTCTATTGTGGGATCTTGTGATCATGTGAGTTTAACACTCCTTAATAAATCATATATATATATATATTTTTATATATCCTATTAGTTCTGTCCCTCTAGAGAACCCTAATACATGGCCTCATATGGTCCTCCTGCCTCAGCCTCCCAAAGTGCTGGGGTTACAGGTGTGAGCCACCGTGCCCGGCCCCTGGCCTATTTCATATGAAACTGTGAACACTAATGAGGGTGAGCAGTACGTCTGTATTTAATGCTGTGTCCAGCATCCGCAGAGCCTGGATGCCCATGGGAAGTCACGTCTCGGGGCAGTGGGGCTCTCCAGGGGCCTGGAAGCTGAGCCCAGACCCTGGAGATGAGGCTCAGCTCATCATGGAGGCGGGAGGAACGTGCTGAGAGCGTCTTCAATAGGGCCGGGTGGGGTGACTCTGACGTCTTTAATTCCCCCATTTTATGTAATGCTGTCGCATGACTCAGACTGAGGGAAAATTCATTGCAAAAGTGTTGGGAGTGAATTTCCTACCTCGGTAACACAGGTTGTTCCTGCAGCCGCCTCCATAGCTGGGTGGGCACTCAGAGCAGGGCCGGCCATTCTTGTAGGGGGCTTCTCCAATCCAGTTCCCCCTGAGGACAGACCAAAAACAACCATCAGAGGGAACTACCATGTGAGGCCTTGGGACTGATCCTCTTCCAAGGCCCACCTGAGTCCCTGAACACCATCACTGACAGGTCGGGGGATAGGAGTGTGCTGTGGGAAGCGGGAAATGTGACTGTCCCAGGCCCTCCCATTCACACAGAGTCTAGAGAGCTCCAGAATCCCAGCGATCCTGCAGAAGGGAGGTGCAAGATGCTCTTCCACCCAGTACCTTTGCCTTGGCTGGCTGTCAGCCCCGTGGCCCCCTTCCACCAACACGGCTCTGAACACTGTCAGGGCCCCTGGATCCTAACACCTTAGCACTGAAAAGCTGTCAGGACTCCCTTTTAAGCCGTTTCTCAAATGTGTAAAGCCAGCCTGTTCTGGAGATGGCTTGTGTTTCCCAGTTTTTACCACATGCCATCCCTGGTCTATGCCTTCACTGTGCTCCTCACCCCATCTCCCCAACACCCTAGGAGGGAAGAGCTGGAATTCAATACTTTTGCAGAAGAGGAAACTGAGGCACAGTGAGGTTAAGTGACTTGCCCCAGGTCACAGAGCAAGTAAGTGGCGGGGCTGGGATTTGAACCCAGGCTGTCAGGCTCAGAGCCTTAGTTAGGCACACTCTATTCTAGGGGCTGGGTCAAAGGTCCCTCTTGGGTCACAGTTGCCCTCTGCCTCCCTCTGGAGTTCCCAGGGGCAGGAAAACTGGAGGCTGCACCAAAGGCTTTCTCCAGGGGCCAGGTAGCGGTGGTGAGTGGAATCCCAAGCCCCTTCCTGCAGCTCCTGGGCTGTGAAGAGCAGGCTTCCCTAGTTGGGCCCCAGGCTGCCAGCGTGTATCCTCAGCCAGCCTCCTCCAGCCCCAGCCTTGGTCTCCCTTTCTGTAAAATGGGGTCATAGCAGCAGGGCTGCTGCCCTGCTGTGAGACTGAGGGAGTGACCGTGGGGAAGCCCTCGGACCCGCGCCTGACTCATGGGCAAGGCTGTGCTCTCAGAGTTGGGGAAATCCACAAGCTTGTGTGGGGAATGCTCTGACGCTTTCCAGGGAAGAAGGGGAGGGGCCCTGCCAGTGCTGGCCGAAGACAAATGGCAGGAAGCACGCTCTGGGTTTGACAGGCATCTGTCCTTACCAGAGTGGTCTAGAACCTCCCGCGGCCCCAGAAGCACCCTGGCCTCCCCAAGGGGACTGTGGGCAGGGGAGGGGCAGTGGGCCGTGCAGTGCAGGAAGGACAGGGCTGGGCACCGCCTGGGGTTATGACCCGCACACAGCCTCTCCCACCCCCTCACATTCTAGAGGCAGAATGACCGTGTCTGTGCCATGCCACAAGACATCCCCACTCAGATACCCTCTGCTCAGATCCCCAGGAGCCTTTGGGATGACTCCCCCAAAAGGAACAGCACCAAGGGACCGAGAGGGCCCAGAGCCCATCCTGTCTCTGGGTGAAGCCCAGTAGGTTTCTCAGATGACTGTGGTCCTGTCATGGCTACGTCCCATTGCCCGTGCCATTTTCCCTTGTGTCTGGGGTTCTCTATTTCCTGAGACAAACCACACCACCGACGCTCCCAGCTCAACCCTAATACTCAGGGTTGGCATTGATGGAAGGCCGGCTGGGCATCAGGTCCTGCAGATGAACAATCTCCTTAATTTTTGAGACAGGGTCTTGCTCTGTCACCCAGGCTGGAGGGCAGTGGTATGACCACAGCTCACTGCAGCCTCAACCTCCTGGGCTCAAGCAATCCTCCCACCTCAGCCTCACAAGCAACTGGGAATACAGGCATGCACTACCACGCCCAGCTAACTTTTTGTATTTTTTGTAGAGATGGGGTTTTACCAGTTGTCAAGACTGGTCTTGAACTCTTAGACTCAAGCGATTCTCCTGCCTTGGCCAAAGGAGGCTGGGATTACAGGCATGAGCCACCGCACTGGCCAGTCTCCTTAAGTTTTGAATAGCACTGTGAAGTACCTTCCCTCACGTGCAAGTCCCTCTATGTACACACCTACCTCATCTCCTGTCGGGCTGGGAATCCCCCTTAAGGGATCTGACCTCCCACCACACCCAAACCCACCCTCCCAGCCACCCTTCCCACCCTGGTGCCTGGGACAGTGTCCTGCATAGCCCTGGGGCTCAAGCCCTCTCTCTAAGAAAGAGGCCATGGACAGCACGCAGTAATACGCAGCAGACAAAAGGAAAGAACCAGTGAACACACAACACCATGGGGAGACCTCACCAATGTGATGTTGAGCAAAATACCATTTGGGGGCACCATTTGGGAGTGTGCTGTGTAGCCCCCCTCATGTGAGGTCCCAAACCAGACACCACAGACTGATGGGAAAGATGCTAGAATGGTGGTCACTTCGCAGGGCACGAGAGAGCCTCTGCGGCACGGGAGATACCGTCCATCTCCATCTGGATGGTAGTTACATGGGTAGAGGGCTATTGCCATAGACTTTCAGTATGTGTCTCCGCAAATCCCAGTGTTGAAGCCCTCACCCCCAACGTGACTGTACGTGGAGATAGGGCCTTGATGAAACTAATTAAGGTTAAATAAGGTCAACAGGTGAAGTCCTGATCCAATAGGATTGGTGTCCTCATCTCTCACCACCATGTAAGAAGGCGGCCGTTGGTGAGCCAGGAAGAGAGCCCCCGCTGGAGCCCGATGCTGCCACATCTTGATCTGCCACACCTTGATCCAGGGGACTTCCAGCCTCCAGAATGGTGAGAGATAAAAGTCTGATATGTAAGCTGCCCAGGCTGTGGCATCTGTTGTTGCAGCCCCAACAGACTAATGCATGTGAAACTGTGTCACGCTGTATACTTAAGATGAGTAGATTTTACCATACATGGGTTATTCCTTTTTTTAAGGAAGCAAGGGGTTGCTACAGAAGGAAAGAATTTCATTTCTGATAGGACCTTCTAATGTCTATTTTTTTTATATAGAATCAAGTCAAATGATTCCTCATTCCCCAACTACCACTGGGCCGGGAATTCCACCACCTTGGACCAGTCTGCTGCCCTTGCATGGGGCCTGCGTCCCTCCCAGGCAATGACACACCCGCTGCGCTTATCCATGTGGGCTGCTGAGCCACGCCACCGCAGGCACGCCAGATGGTTTTGGGAGAGCTTCTATTTTTCCTCCCAACCTCAGCGATTCCCCCTTCATCCCACCTTTTCATAACCACTCCTGACCCAAGACAAATACATGAGGTCATTGCCGTTTCATTCAGTCACTGAGCAAACATGCCCCGGGGCCATGCTACACAGGGCACAGGGCGAGCACAGCAGTGGCCAGCGGCCAGCATGCAAACCTCAGGCCGTGAACTGGGGGAGCGGCTCTCCAAGAATCAGCACATATTTGTCCCATGAGCAAATGAGTCAAGGGCTGGACACCACACGGACAATCTGAGCATGCTATAGGCGGAGGAGGCACCATGATCGGGAGGCCGCATGAGGACCCTCTTCGGAGGGAAACAGAGAAGCTAGGCTTTGTATGAACATGTGTTTTCTAGGGTGCTGTCTACTGCACATTTTCAGAGAAAAATAATCATATTGCCAGGGCAGACCATGCTGGCTGCCCAGCCAGCAGCTATTCCCGCTCTGACTTTGTTCAGTCGGTCTCAGAGGACGTCTTGCAAAGCCAGTTGGGGCAATCTTGTTCCCCCTCATCTATGATTGGTCTAATTCTGGCCAAGAACATAAGGAGAGAGTGTGCCAGTGTGCGAAAGACCTAACGAGAGAGCCCTTTGGCCCTTTGACCATCTTTCCTTCTGCTTGGGGAGATGTGATGTGGGTGCTCTGTGGCCATTTCGGGACCCTGAGGAGAGAATGGTACGGCAGGAAGACGGAAAGGACCCGGGTCCTTGTTGACATTGCTGAGTTTTTAAGCAAACCCAGATGCACCAAACTCTAGATTCCTTGTTATGTGAGATAATGAAGACTTCGCTGCTCAAGCCAGTTTTCACTGGGTGCTCCACGGCAAGCAAACACATCCCAACCCCTACCCCATACAACCGCATCAACTCGTCTTACTTTGGAGAATAATTGCAGACAAAGTAGACCGCGTTCTCCCAGACTTCTCCCCAGACAGTCATCCTCCGGCAGGTGTTCACAGCACAGCCGACCTTGTTGGTGGTGGCCCAAACTATCTGAAAAGATGACATCTGTGTGTCACAGCTCGAGGGACAAGGCACAAAAGGGTGATACACTCTGGCCTGGATGTATAAGGTGCTGGCACTAAAGGGTGAAGTGTTGGGGAAGCAGATATTAGTCCCCAACCCATTGAAGATACATGCATTTCATTAAAAAGCAAGCAAGTGGGCCGGGCGCAGTGGCTCATGCCTGTCATCTCAGCACTTTGGGAGGCTGAGGCGGGCAGATCACGAGGTCAGGAGTTCGAGACCAGACTGACCAACATGGTGAAACCCTGTCTCTACTAAAAATACAAAAAGTAGCCAGGCGTGGTAGCGTGCGCTTGTAGTCCCAGCTACTCAGGAGGCTGAGGCAGGAGAATTGCTTGAACCTAGGGGGCAGAGATTGCAGTGAGCCAAGATCATGCCACTGCACTCCAGCCTGGGTGACAGAGGGAGACTCCATTTCAAAAGAAAAAGCAAGCAAACAAACTCCCACACAATGAAAATGCCCCGCAATATCAAATTGCCATAGATTTCTCGGTTGGGTGCAGTAGCTCACACCTCTAATCCCAACACACTGGGAAGCTGAGCGGGGAGGATCACATGAGCCCGGGAATTTGAGACCAGCCTGGACAACATAACCAGACCCATCTCTTAAAAAAAAAAAAAAAATACAAAAATTAGCCAGGCCTGGTAGTGTACACCTGTAGTTCCGTACTCAGGAGGCTGAGGTGAGAGGATTGCTTGAGCCCAGGAGTTTGGGCGCTGCACTGAGCTAAGATCATGCCACTGCACTCCAGCCCTGGTAGCAGGGAGACACTGTCTCAAATTAAAAAAAAAAAGAGTTTGTAGTGCTCACTCAGTTTCTGGCCTTGCTGGTAACAAACAGCGTATTTTACCAGCTGTACTTTGCATAGAACTGAATTTTTAAAAATTAAGGCAATAACAGCACAGAGGTTTAACAGATTTGGCACCAATCCCCCAGAGGCAGGGGAGTGAATGACTGGGATTGGGGTGCAGGGCTGAGGGGGTGGCCAGTTCCCGAGTTACCTGTGTGTAGTGCGTGCACATGGCCCCCGAGCACCTCTCCGGACACCAGGGATTGCACTCGCTCGGGTAGGGGTAGGTGTAGTCCTTCACCTCGTCATACCAGGACTGCACGTGGAACCCGGGAGAGCGATACCTGCAGGGCAGAAGCAGCTCACTCAGTCCCGGCCCCTCACCCCACCCGCCAGCGGAAACAGCAGCAGCCAGGGGCAGGTGGGGGGGGAGGGAGGCCGAGGAGGGGGATAGCCCCCAATTCCAGGAGCACCTGGTACCGGTGATTAAAACCACTGTCATTGAGGAGCTCACCTGGGGCCTCTAGTAGGCTCTTTGGGCGGCTCACATGCAGAAAAATCTTAACCTGGCTCTCAATGAGTCCTTTTTTACGTCAATTAGGTGTTTATTTTCAGGCACATTGGAGAAAAAATACCCAGCCCATGAAGCCCATGTTTCACAGACGTTATTGTCTAAGACAAAACCTGATGAAGACGTGAGTGCAGTTAAGGCCGAACATGGTAGTTCACGCCTGTAATCCCAGCACTCTGGGAGGCCGGGGCGGGTGGATCACCGGAGGTCAGGAGTTGGAGACCAGCCTGGCCGACATGGTGAAACCTCGTCTCTACTAAAGATACAAAAATTAGCCAGGCGTGGTGGTGCCCACCTGTAATCCACAGCCACCAGCTGCACCGGTCCCTGGACATCCTCTGTGGGGTCATCGCTTCATGCCCACCACCCCCTTGCTTCAGACTCAGCTGCCAAGGTTGGCACCTTTTTTTTTTAACTAGGGAAAAAACCAAACTGGAGGCAAGTCCACAGTCACACTGTCACCAGCAAGTATAAACAAAGTGGTTTCGATGAAGAGAAAACGCTCACGGGGGAAATGACCATTTTTAAGGGCAATGTGGTCAGCGAGGCAGTTAGAGGTCTTGTAACAATTACTGTCTGGAAGCAGAACGCACAGCAGTGGTCAGCGGCATCTGCAGAGATGCGTGCACACAGTGAGGAGGCAGGAGCAGAGGGCTGCTGGCCACTCATCCGCTTCCCA
The DNA here is from genome assembly GCF_047675955.1 of Chlorocebus sabaeus. Classification (NCBI taxonomy): domain Eukaryota; kingdom Metazoa; phylum Chordata; class Mammalia; order Primates; family Cercopithecidae; genus Chlorocebus; species Chlorocebus sabaeus. The sequence continues at coordinate 81,480,184 of NC_132908.1, read as the reverse complement.
GCAGGCTCAGGGTCACGCAGACTCAAGGCTGGCACTGGCACTGGCACAGCTGTGGGGAAAGGAACGCGTGGCTGCCCTGGGGCGCTGTGCAGAGTCAGGGGCTGTTTTGCAAAGCAAGTTAGCAAAATTCCTTAAGAAGTGGGGAACTCTCTGTGCCCTTTGGCCGAGCAATCTTACTTCTCAGGAGTAATCCTAAAGAAATCATTCAAGTGAGACAAAGCGAAAAACAAACAAAAAAAATGAATCTGCAAGAGCCAACGGGTCAACTTTGGTCTGTCCACAGAGGGACCACTGGGGCATTTGCAGGGTGACACTCATGACAACTGTGTCACTGAAAATTTCCCGATATTGTATGGAAAGGAAAAGAAAAAAAGATTTCAAAGTGATCCAGGCTATAGTCGCAAGGCTGTAAAACTATGTCGGCACCCAGCCAAGTGCTACAAAGGAGCCCAGAAAAATGAAAAGAGCCGAATCAGGCTAGTGGAATTACAGATCTCCCTGCTCTAGACACTTGCCTTTCATGTTATTGTAAGATTTTTTTTTTTTTTTCCAAGACGAAGTCTTGTACTATCTCCCAGGCACAATCCCGGCTCACTGCAGCCTCCGCCTCCGGGGTTCAACCAATTCTCCTGCCTCAGCCTCCCGAGTCGCTGGGATTACAGGCGCCCGCCACCATGCCCAGCTAATTTTTTTGTATTTTTAGTAGAAATGGGGTTTCACTATGTTGGCCAGGATAGTCTTGAACTCCTGACTTTGTATTCCGCCCACCTCGGCCTCCCAAAGTGCTGGGATTACAGGCGTAAGCCACCATGCCCGGCCTGTAAGACAGTTTTTATAAAAAGCTAACTTCACCAAAGAAAAAACCATGGTGTGGATTTGCCTCTGTGAAGTCACAGCTGTTGATCCACCATGACACCTGCCCAGGTTCATCCTGAAAAACCACAGATGCAGAGGAAGGTGTGGCTGCCCGTGGCCTGATGAAACCCAGGCTAGGAAATCCCTCTCCATTCAAAAGAATGGGAAGTGAAAGCAAACCCTCACCTACATTTTAAGAGGCTGTCTAAAGCCCAGTCCAACTTTTCAATAATTAGGGCAAAATGGAAGTCAATCTAGGTCCTGGATGGGTCTGAGGACGTGCACTCCGGCCTTGGGCGTGGCACGGTCACAGGTTGGTCGTTAAGTCTTATGTGGTCATTAGTTGTTATCCTGGGCGTAGTCAAAAGACATTTTCCCACTTTCTCCAATGAAACCAGCCCTCAGCCCCTAGGAGGGGACTTCTGGCCTCTTTGGGAGCATGGATACATGGTCCAGGTTACTCTGGGGAAGGCCAGTCAGCTGCATTTAACAGACAACCATCAATGCCTCCTACGGGAGAGGTGACAAACCACTCCCAGACAGGGAAGGAGAGGGGACAGACCACTGCCAGACAGGGAAGCCCCGGGGGTCTGGAGAAGTTAGTGAGCTTCCCGACGCCCGGATGACGCGGGGAAGGCAATGGGCATGTTCCCAGCAGGGTGGAACCTGGCTCAGCCTTAAACAGTGAGCAGAACCAGATAGAAATGACCCACCGCGAACAGAGCTGTTCACCCCACAGGAACGGGGACTCAGGAACCCTGCACAGGAGATGGAATGGGAACCCCATCTACAGGCTGGGTGGGGTGGCTCGTGCCTGTAATCGCAGCACTTGAGGAAGCCGCGGTGGGTGGATCACTTGAGACCAGGAGTTCGAGACCACCCTGGCCAACCTGGTGAAACCCCGTCTCTACCAAAAAATACAAAAATTAGCCAGGCATGGTGGCACATGCCTATAGTCCCAGCTACTCGGGAGGCTGAGGCTCGAGAATCACTTAAACCCACGAGGTGGAGGTTGCAGTGAGCCGAGATTGCGCCACTGCACTCCATCCTGAATGACAGAATAAGACCCTATCTCAAAAAAAAAAAAAAAAAAAAAAAAGAGAAGAAAAAAAAGAAATAGAGAAAGAAAGAAAGCCCAAACTACAAACTTTAATCAATCATCAGTGTCTGGGGTCAGCCAACCAAGCTTGAATACATTTTGTCAGTTACTCAGGAGTGTTCCTGGGTGCCGAGCCTCAGTTACCCAGAATATGGATGGAACTGGTGGTCTCTTTCACTCTCTTTGCAGGCTAAACTTGATAATGGGCAAGTGCTGAGCCCGGCACACAGCAATGGGGGCCCGCAGCAGCTGGAGAGAAGCTTGTGGCTCTTACCTGCCCCAGTGGGCGGCCAGGTTCTGCCCGATGGACACCAGCAGACTGGTGGGCCCGTGCTCCCAGATGCACTGACTGGCCCATGCTGCCGCAGACTTCTCCAGCTCGTCATCCCAGGTCTGCAGCAGGAGGAGAAACAGGCACCAGGAGGTGAGGGTGAGGTAGGGGCGTAAGAACCATAAATGCAGCAATGCCCCAGCCTGGGCTCCCGCGGAGCCTACAGCCAATGCTCTGCTGCTGTGTGGAAGAAAAGCGAAGGTCAGCAGCCATCTCTAGGGATGGTCTTGGCCTGGAACCTGTCCCAATGACCCCGGTTTCCTCTCCTTACGCATGTTCCAAGCACACCAGGCCTCAGGCTTTACCCCAATCTTTTCATTGCATTCTAACAAGGGGCCTCTGAAGTAGACCCTTCTTATCTCCACTTCACAGGCAAGCAAATCAAGGCCTGAAGAAGCAATGCCATTTTCCCTGGGTCCCACAGTCGGCCAGTCGCAGAACCAGGATTTGAACCCGGGTCTTCAGGACGTTGGAGCCTGAGCTGTCTCCACGTACGCAGTTATGTGTGGGCCGCAGCAGGTAATAATCGGATGCTATTCCTAGGCCAGGGGCTAGAAATAAGTTATTCGTGTGGCATTGGATCGGTGTTCTCAATGCTGGTCCTGGAATGGCGGTGTGAGCCTAGGCATGCAGTTATCCCGTCTGAGCCTCAGTGTCCTCATCGGTAATGTGGGCATGTCCACAGCCCTCACTGTTGGCAGTAATGGGGAGGGGAAGCCCACGAGGTGCCCAGCCCAGGGCCTGCCTGCAGTCAGGGAGGATTTATCCACATCAGCCACACTCAGGCCTGCAAGGAAAAGCAGCCAAGGGCCCCTGCAGGGGATTTTAGATTCTCACTGGCTACCCGCGGGGCAACACAGCAAGAAGGGCCCTAAGATGAATGGGTGCCGCATTTCAGTCGGAAGATAGAAAGTGCCGGAGATGGGCCCGGCTCAGTGGCTCACGCCTGTAATCCCAGCACTTTGGGAGGCAGAGGCAGGCGGATCACTTGAGGTCAGGAGTTGGAGACCAGCCTGGCCAACATGGTGAAACCCCGTCTCTACTAAAAATACAAAAATTAACCAGGCGTGGACAAAATAAGACTGTCTCAAAAAAAGAAAGAAAGAAAAGAAAAGAAAGTGCCAGAGGTGGATGGTGGGGATGGTTGCACCACAGTGTGAATGTACCTAGTGCCACAGAACTGCACACTTAAAAATGGTTAAAATGGTCACTTTTATAGTCCGTATATTTTACCACAATGAAAAGAAATTGACAAGAGACGTCTTCGGCTTGCCCAGCCCTGCTCACCTCCCAGCACGGCCCAGCCTGAATCAGTGGGGCCTGAGCAGCGGTCTGGGCAGAGACTCTGAAGACAGGCTCTGCAGCTTCGCCTGCCACAGCTGGCCCCAGGAACACACAGGACTCCTGGGGAGAGAACCCCATGAGCAGAGCAAGCGTGTCCTTTCTCCTCTGTGGAGGAACAGACGCCAGGCAGCCCCCGCTCACAGCTGGCAGTTGACGCTGCCCTTCCTCCCTGGAGTCCTCCCGACAGGTGCTCCAGCTCTAAGCAGGCAGAGGCTGGCCTCCCTGCCCTCCGCACACCCAGCCCCGGGCACACAGCAGACGCTCATGGAAGACAGTCCTGTCTTAGTCCTGGGACCCCCCAGCAGGGAGTACCTGCCCAACACAACCGCATGCCTCGCTTCCCTCTCTCCCCGTGTCCCACCAAGACTCCTCGGCGGCCAAGGGGCAACAAACCTTGAGTCTTGGAGAGGTTAAGTAACCTGCCTGAGGTCACACAGCCAGGAAGCCTCTCGCAACCCCCTCTCGTCTGGCTACAAAGGTGACTCTTCCTGCCTTGCATACTGTAACCAAGTGCCAGACCCATCTCACTAAAATAAGAAGTTGCTAAATTATGCTACTGCAATATGCTGACTATGCAATATACTAAATGATAACAGCATCATTCATATTTACTTAGAACGGGTCATGCCTTATCTCTTCGCCTCCGTCAAACAACCCTACGAGAAAGGGTTTCTTGTTCCCATTGTGTAGGTGAGGAAACATAAACAGAAAGGCTAAGCAATCTGCCCGAAGTCACAAAGCTGGCCAGTGACAGAGCTGGCTGGAGGCAGGCAGGCTGGCTCCAGAGCCTGTCCACTCATAAAACCTCAGAACGGGCTGCTCGACTCTTTGAGATTCCAGAATCCACCTTTCAGTGCTAAGCCTATTTCAAAGGACTGTGGCTTGAAGCCACAGCAGGCAGGGTTGAACAGGAAGCCACGTTTCCAAGACGAATTCTCAAATCTGCGTTGCTTGTTTGGGTGTGAACCAGAGCCGAGGGGCAACGCAGTGCAGTGCTGAGGGCGCCGGACTGAGTGGCAGGGGCCCTGCCTTCCCTCTCTTCCAGCCTCCCTGCTCCGAGGTGGCCTCAGTAGCATCCACAAAGGCTCAGCCTCCCCAGCAGGCCGGCCTTTTAGACCAAAGGACCCCGATCTCAGCTCCAATCCTGAAACAGCACCAAGTAAACAAATAGGAAAACATGAAAGGCCTGCTATGGGCTGCCCGGGCGGCCTGACTTTCCCTGCTGCAAAGAAGCTCCTTTCACCGGCGCTAAGTCTTGCATGAAACTGGGAGGACCACACGGTGCAGGGAGAAGAACATCCACAAGAACCCGGCCTGCTGCAGACTGGGAGGCGGGAAGCATCTGGGATCCTGGAGCTCAGTCAAGCTCCAGTCCCACATGCCCCAACCTCTCCAGAGAGACGTGGGGCCTCCTCGGTCCCATGAGGACGAAGGCCAAGCCACCAGGGATGCGCGGATGGGACATTCGGTGGGTCTCAACGTTCCTGGGGCCCCTTTCCTTTCATTTCTCATAAAGCAACTCTCCCAACAGCATGTTCCAGCAAGCCCCCTCTGATCTTAGAGATTGAGGGTGAAAAAGAAAAACTTAGGCCGGGCGCGGTGGCTCACGCCTGTAATCCCAGCACTCTGGGAGGCTGAGGTGGGTGGATCACCTGAGGTCAGGAATTCGAGACCAGCCTGGCTAACGTGGTGAAACCCCACCTCTACTAAAAATACAGAAATTAGCCGGGTGTGGTCGTGTGCACCTATAGTCCAGTTACTCAGGAGGCTGAGGCAGGAGAGTCACTTGAACCGGAAAGTGGAGGTTGCAGTGAGCTGAGATCACGCCACTGCACTCCCGCCTGGGCGACAGAGCTAGACTCTGTCTCAAAAAAATCAAAAAGAAAAAAGAAAGATGAAAGAAAGAGAGAGAGAGAGAAAGAAAAAAGAGAGAGAAAGAAAGAAAAAAGAGAGAGAAAGAAAGAAAAATAGAGAGAGAGAGAGAAAGAAAGAAAGAAAGAAAGAAAGAAAGAAAGAAAGAAAGAAAGAAAGAAAGAAAGAAAGAAAGAAAGAAAGAAAGAGAGAAACTTAGAAGAGGAGGGGAGCGTGTTCAGGCTAAAGCAGGCACCAGGGAAAGCCAGTGACTCCGAGGGAAGCCTTGCAGGGCTTCCTGCCTCTGCTCTGCCCCTTCAGAAACAGCCCCCGGGCAGAGTGGCTGCCTCCAGGAGCCTTTCTCACAGTGCAGTGCGTCCAGAGCTTGGAGAAAGACAGAAAGCCCAGCCAGAAAGCCAGTGTAGCCCTGACCCATGGGCAACGCCTCCTAGGTCTCAGAACGGCTCTTTGTTCTTCACTTCCCGCCTCCCGCCCAAATCCCACCCCTTCCCTCCTCACCTGCCCGTCACCTGCTGACTGAGCCACCTCCCAGCAGCCTCCCTGCTTCCTGCTGGGCCCTCCAATCCCCAACATGCACAGCAGCAAAAGTGTTTCACGGCGGGGCACAGTGGCTCACACCTGTAATCCCAGCACTTTGGGAGGCCGAGGTGGGTGGATCAGCTGAGGTCAGGAATTTGAGACCAGCCTGGCTAACGTGGCAAACCTCGTCTCTACTAAAAATACAAAAATTAGCTGGTCGTGGGGGTAGGCACTTATAATCCCAGCTACTTGGGAGGCCAAGACAGGAGAATTGCTTGAACCCAGGGGTCGGGGTTGCAGTGAGCCGAGATCACGCCACTTCACTCCAGCCTGGACGAAAGAGTGAAACTACATCTCAAAAAAAAAAAAAAAAAAAAGTGCTTCACAGTCATAAAAGTATCCTCGCCTGCAAATAAACCCTTTTTCTTTTTTTTTCTTTTCACCCCCATTTCAGCAATAACAAAACCATATTCCTCATAGAAAAAAGGCAGGCTCCTCAGCTAGCCTCAAAGCCCTGTGTGCTTTGCCCCTGCCTGCCTCTCTGACCTCTTGCAATGGCCTCACTCCCTCAGAAATGAGCCGTGGTCCCACTGGCTTTTTGAGAGCTCCTCTGAGACCCGAAGCTTTTCTCCCATTAAGGAAAGAGATTCACGAGGTGGTGGTGGTTTCACACCTTCTGTTCCTTCTGCCCAGAACACCCTTCCCTGCACGCTTGCTCACTCAACCATGCTCACTCTTCAGGTCTTAACTGAGATGGCTTCTCCGCAGAGTGGCCACCCCGACACCTCCATCTCAGTCAGGTTTCTCCCACCTGTAATGTTCTTTCTTGCAGCTCCCATATTTCTTCTTCTAACTCTGCATAACTCATAATTATGCCTCCTCCCGGAATCCAGGACAGTGCCAGGCACATCGAAGGTGCTCCACAAATCCTTCCTGGCTACATGAGTCCAGAGATGCGGTATGGACGGGGACCTTATCTGCTTTGTCCACCTCTTTATAACAAGAATCTCACAGGGTACTGGACTCACGTGAGACACTCAAAAATACATAGAATTCACCAGTTGATTAAATCCCAGCTGTGTGGAAGGCAGAGAAGCAGAGCCGGGAGGCCAGCCTGCCTCCTACCCACACATTCAATAAATATGTAGAGGCCGGGCATGGTGGCTCACGCCTGTAATCCTAGCACTTTGGGAAGCTGAAGAGGGTGGATCACTTGAGATCAGGAGTTTGTGACCAGCCCGGCCAACATGGTGAAACCCTATCTCTAATAAAAATAAAAAAAATTAGCCTGGCATGGTGGTGCATGCCTGTAATCCCAGCTACTCAGGAGGCTGAGTCAGGCGAATCACTTGAACCCAGGAGCCAGAGGTTGCAGTGAGCTGAGATGGCACCATTGCACTCCAGTCTGGGCAACAGGGCAAGACTCTGTCTCAAAAACAAACAAACAGGCCGGGCATGGTGGCTCACGCCTGTAATCCCAGCACTTTGGGAGAGAGAGTTTGTCTCAAAACAAACAAACAGAACAGAGCCGGGGTCCTCCCCTGCCAGAGGAGACCCTGAGCCAGCCACCACACGCACCGGCTGGGGCACAGAGCAGGCTGGTGGCCTGGGCCCCACCCCCAGTGCCAGCCCCTGTGGCCGGAGCCGGCGCTCACCATGTACTCCATGTTGGAGGCCTGAGGCTGCACCTGGCCCCGAAGCTTGTTGTGCAGCATGAGGATCTCCTCCTTGTCCTCCCTGGGGATGGCTCTGCGGACCCGGGAGTGAGAGTCGTTGTGCTGGTATTTGCTGAGCAGCTCCTCTAAGAGAGTGACGTTGGGCAGGAGGTAGCCTTGGGATCCGCAGACCAGGAACAGCAGCCCCAAGGGGATGACACTGCCCAGGACACAGCTCATGACTCCACTCCTGCAGCAACTATGGGACTCACAGGACAGCCTGGGCTCCTGGGACAGAGCTGGGCACTCGAGCTCTGAAAGGAAGCAGAGGGCGGTGGGAGAAGCTGCATTAGTAGGAGCCGGTCACAGCGCTGGCTCGAGCAGCGAACGCAGCACACATGACTCTCTCCATTTTACAGATGTGGAAACTGAGGCCCACAGAAGCTAAACAAGCAAGGTGCCACAGACAGGAAGTGGTGGAGCTGGGATTTACGCCAAGGGTTCCCGGCGAGGTGAGCTGTCGGGATTCCAAAGAGGATAACCTAGAACAGTTCCTCCTGGACTCGAGTTTTCCTGGAGCGAGTCCCTGCATTTTCTAACTAGGAGTCAGCATCTCTTATTCATTCAGGATTCAGGTGAATCTCTGGCACAAATTAGCTTCTATCTCCTGCCCCAAGGGGATTGCTAAAGTCATGCTCCGTGAACCAACATTGAGAGCAAACTTCTAGTCCCTGCGAAGTCAAACTCAGTTTACCAAAAGTGGTTGACATATGGCTTCTCTTATCACGGCCCTCGCCCCGGGCCCCACCCGCACATCTGTCCCACACTAAGACACAGCTGCCCAGAACGAAGTCCAACCAAGGCCTCCGCCTTTTGTTCCCTCAGAAAACCCTTCATAAGCACCTACGCAGGCCGGTCGTTTATGTTATTCCCAGTCACCATGACAACCCAGGAGGTCAGGCCGTTCTCATCCCCATTTTACAGATAAGAAAGCTGTGGCTTAGTGTGGCAACAAGACAAGCCCAAGGCCAGCCTCCTGGTAAGCAGAGACGCTGAGGTCGGAAATAATGATTACAAAGACCCAGAATTTTCCAGCAAGCTACCTTGGCACCTCTGTCTCTGGGGGCCAACTACCTCCCCTCCATTATAGGGTCACGAACTGCAGACCTCCACCTCCTGGCTTCATCTGAAGAATGTATGTTACTGGCCCAAGAAGACAAGGAAGGGCTTGAACAAGTGCGTCCACGCACAACCCTCCTCTCTGCTTTCCTCCCAGGGGAGAGTCTGGGCCACCCAGTCACCTCCATCGAGTGCCTTATTTTGTGCTGGACTCTGAGATGGAGACTGGGGATGTGAAGACGAAGAGGACTCTGTCCCTGGCCTCAAGGAGCTCACAGTTAGGTCGGAGAGATGGAGGAGGAAACCCACAGTCCCCACATGGCAGGACAAGGCTGACTCTAAAGACAGTGCCAGGCCCTCAGGGGCCAGAGGAAGCAGCTCTGTCTGGAGGGTTGGGTGGTGGCCGTGCCTCAAGCTGACCTATGGGAACTCCATGGGGCTCAGTTCTTCACATGAGTCCTCCCTGGTCTTCACCCCCATAGCACTAACCTGGTGTTTACCGATCAAGTTGGCTGGGACAGTGGCAGTGCAAGGTGGGCATCCTCGGGTGGGGCGGGGGGAGATGTAGATCAAGGCACAGAGGGGATGGATGGAGGCCAAGATGGGCATCCCAGGAAGCAGAAACATTGGCACCAGACGACAGAGGCTGCGCCAAAGAGCTATGGGAACGCTGAGGTTCCCATTCCTGACCCCTGGAAACTCTCCAGGGTCCTGACTGAGCCTGCGCCTCAGACAAGAATAACGCCATGTGGAGAGGAGGGGCTTGGCTTGCTCTGCAGCAGGCCAGACGGGTTGCCCTCCTCCGAAGCCCAGCCTGGGGCCGTGCAGGGAGGACCTCTGCGCGCTCACTCGTCCTGCTGGGAAGCAGACCAAGAATGCAGAGCTTCTCAGGATCCCTGATCTCTCCCTCTCAGGTTAGTCACACCACCATATATGAGCATTTCCAGCTGTAGGCGGCCAGCCTCAAAGAAGAGACGCCAGAAAACTCTGACGCTGGCTGAGGTGGCGAGTGCGGTCATCGGCGTCATGGACGTCCCTCTGGTGTCACGACGATGCTCCGCTTGTTTTGCTCCACACTTGAGCCACAGGAGGAGCAGGGACCCCAAAGGCACGAAGCATAAACTGCTGATGCAACTCTGTTGTGAACCCATGAGATGAACACCCCGCTCTGGTCTAAATCACTGGTGGGCACCACTCAGATGGTTATCAGTAGGGGGACTGGTAAACACAGCATGCCTAGGGTTGGGGCAGGAGCACGTGGTGGAATATTACACAGTGGGCAAAAGGGAGGGCTGGGGCTGTGTGAGCATTGGCACAAAGAAATCTTGGTGTGGTGGTGACTTTAAAAAGCAAGTTGTAGAACATTATGCTAGTGCTACTATTTGCGCAAATTAAAAACATAAAACTATTTTGTCCCATATATGGACATATACGTACATATACACATAAACATGTATGTGTACGTGTGTGTGTATGTATATGGTGTGTATGTGTGTGTCATAAAACCGGGACTGAATTCAGAGCAAGTTCATGGTAGGGATTGACTCTGAAGTAGAGGATGAGTAGGGAGGAGAACATGAGAGGTTTCATCTTTACCTTTAATATCTTATTTCAATTTTTTTTTTTTTTTTGAGACAGGGTCTCACTCTGTCACCCAGGCTAGAGTACAGTGGTGCAATCATGGCTAACTGCAGCCTGGACTTCCTGGGCTCAAGTGATCCTCCCACCTCAGCCTCCTGAGTAGCTGGGACTACAGGTATGCACCACCACGCCAGGCTAATTTTTTGTTTATTTTTTGTAGAGATGGAGGTTTCACCATGTTGCCCAGTGAATGTTGACCAGGCTGGTCTTGAACTTCTAGGCTCAAGCAATCACCTATCTCAGCCTCCCAAAGTCCTGAGATTACAGGCAGGGGCCACTGCGCCTGGCCCTTATTTCTATTTTTTTAAATCTCAAGCAAATATGGCAAGATGCTGACATCTGTTCATGTAAGGTGAACAGGCAGAGTTGCCAGGAACTATGAAATGGTGGCCACAGGAGGGTGTCTTCAGGGCCTCTGTGCTGGGCCTATGCTTTGTACTTGTCTATTTTCTTTTCCTTTTTTTCTTTTTTTAAGGATTACAAGTTGAGTATCCCTCATCCGAAATGCTTGGGTCCAGAAGTGTTTCAGATTTTGGATTTTTCAGGTTTTGGCACATCTGCATGTACATAATGAGATCTCTTGGGGATAGGACCCAATCTAAACACAAAATTTGTTTATCTTTGAGATACACCTTATACCCGTAGCCTGAAGGTAATTTTATCCAACATGTTAAAATAATTTTTCACTGTATTTTGACTGCAACCCATCACATGAGGTCAGGTGTGGAATTTTCCACATGTGGCTTCAGGGCAGTGCTCAAAAAGTTTTGGATTTTGAAGCATTTCGGATTTTGGATTGTCAGATTAGGGAGGGCCAACCTGCGCGTAACAAAATAAAACAAAATGCCAAAGCAAGGAAACAGGAGACAAATGCTGTCTTTAGATGAGTGCTCTGGCATGTCCTCCCGAGCCAGTGTGGGCTGCCCCAGGAGAGCTGACTGGCCGCCTTCATTCTGAATGTTAAAAGGACTTCCAGCCTTTAGAGAAAAGGACTTTCCAATCCTTAGAGAAGGCTGGTGCTTCTCTAAGGATTCCAAAGAGAAGTTATGAAGTCTCAGGTGAAGCTTTAGAGTTGGGAGAACCATGGGGTTTAGTGAAACCTCCACGTTGGAAGAGAACAGGAGGAAAAGGGGAGAGGAATGGAGGGGGGGTTCTCCAAGTGCCCTCACGTGCACCACAAAAGCCGCCAACCTGGGAAACACAGGTCTGCCATTCTTGGTGGCATGCCAGTACTGCTGGCTCTGAAAGTGGTTGGGTCTGACTTCAGCCCAGAGGGCCTGGGGGTTGGGGGGTCCCTGCTTGGGAGGGGACGAGGCTCCTCCAGATCTGGATGGCTCCTGCTACGTTTGGGGGGCAGGAGAACACAGGAGATTTTAAGCAGAAAAGTAACCACAGGCTGGGCGTGGTGGCCCACGCCTGAAATCCTAGCACTTCGGGAGGCCGAGGCAGGTGGATCACCTGAGAAGTTCGACACCAGACTGGCCAACATGGAGAAACCCCGTCTGTGCTAAAAATATAAAATTAGTCGGGCATGGTGGCGCATGCCTGTAATCCCAGCTACTTGGGAGGCCAAGGCAGGAGAATCACTTGAACCCGGGAGGTGGAGGTTGCAGTGAGCCGAGATCATGCCACTGCACTCCAGCCTGGGCGACAAGAGTGAAACTTCATCTCGAAAAAATAAAAAAAAGAAAAGTAACCATAAAAGGGCCAGAACCTCATTCCGGTTTGCACTCCCAGAGCCCAGTGCTCGGTACACAGGAACAAACACACAGCTATGGGTTGAGCTGGGTTTCTCCAAACTCACACATTGGAGCCCTAATGTCCAGGACCTCCAAATGCGATGTATTTGGAGACAGGGCCTTTGCGAAGGTGACTAAGGTAATGTGAGGCCATGAGGTTGGGCCCTAACCAAGCTGACCAGTGTCCTCACTAGAAGAGATTAGGACCGAGACACGCAGAGGATGACCACGTGAGGACACAGGGAGAAGACGCCATCTGCCAGCCACTGAGAGAGGCCCCAGGAGAAACCAGCCCGGCCAGCACCTTGATCTTAGACGTCTGGCCTCCAGAACTGTGGGAAACTAAATTCCCATTGTTTAAGTCTGTGGTACTTTGCTGTAGCCGGCTTAACAGACCAACACACATCAGATAACACATGGGTGGACAGGACAGTTTCCAAATATGCCCCTGGCTATTGTAAAGAGGAGACATGAGGGAGGCAGACAGGCAAGTTAGGAGGCCGAGGCCAGGGTCCTGGCCGGAACCTGGTTGGTGCCATCTGCCAAAGCCACAAACCAATCGGCCGAGGCCCAGTTCACAGGGGCGGTGCCCGGCAGCCCTGGCCCACACCGCCCGTTCTACCCCACTGCTGAGACAGCTCAGTCAGAACCGGGGCCGAAGCACTTCCGCCCCTTTTCCATTGACAATGAAAACACACAAACTCTTTCCAAACGGGATGGCACCTCCAAGTGCCCAGGCTGCCTGGGCTTGCCAACGTCAAGAAGGAGCTCAGGCCAGCGACCCTCAGGGTAAAGGGGGCTGCCAGGGAAGACCTGCCCTGCGCCAGTTGCGGTGTGAGTGCCTGACCTCCATGACCTCCTCTCACCCTCCTGACTTTCCAGAGTCTGGGCTCCATCACCCCCACTCTACAGATGAGGAGGCTGAAGTCCATGGAATTGAAGGAACCTGCCCAGGGTGAGCAGCAAGTCTGGAGCCAGAATGCAGCTCTTCTAACCTCGAGGCCCAGGTGTGCCCTTGGCTTAGTGCCCTGCTGCCTCCCCCGGAGCGGGCTTCCCTCTGGATTTGAAAATCCCAAGCCCCTCCCCACCCATGCAGGGGGAAGGGGACTCCCAAACAAAACAACCGAATCTTGCCCTAAAGTTCTCTTCCACCATCTTCTGCCTCTTGGGAAGGCTGCTGGGCTGGGGGAGCCAGGGCACGGGCCTCCCGGGTCACATGGTGCCTCTGTTGATGAGAAGGCACCAATGTGTCACCACCATGGGAGACGAAGGAGATCCTCGCATCATGGCAACATTCCACCAACACAAACACGACCCCCCACCATCGGTGCTGCCCACTCACCTTTGACCCAGATTTGATTAGCTGACCTCTGACCTTTAACCTCTGGCAGATGGATGCCCCCTGCAGAGTACCCTCCTAGCGTCCTAAAAGAGCTCACGCTTTGGTGGCTGCCCTGAGTGCACTTCGGTACCTAGGGAGTGAGGCTGCCACTCTAACTCTGCTCTTCTACCCCTGATGCTCCCAGGAAGGGCCTGGGTGCATTCGCCACTCCTAGAGAGATGCCCCCACATCCTGTCCACTCGGCCACTCACTGATAATGAAATTTCACTGGGGACCACGGGACAACACAGCAGAAATTCTCTCTGGCAGATTTTGTTCTCTTTTGCCAGAGTTGCAAAACTGAGCCCATAAGACCACAAGTAAGATAACAGCTCCAAGACCTCATGAAAACACACCAGACTTCAGCACACAGCAGAGGCTGGGAGGGGAATGGACAGAGCTTTCAGGTCCCAGGGTCAATGGGGAGACCCACGGCTGGCAAATCAAAGCGACGGGAGCCACATTTCTCCCGCACTGCCCAGAGCTTTGAGATGCATTTGGACTCTAGCAGAGAGGCAGCTGTTTTCAGTCCCATTTTACAGAAAGTGCAACTGAGTCCGAGAGGCTGACATTTAGGAGGCTGTGTGGCTAGTTTAAAGTGGAACCAAGACTTGAAATCAAACTTGCCAAAAGTTTGGGGGACTTTCAACACAGCTTGTTTGCACTATGAGCTCTCCAAACGCACCCCTCTACCCTGGCCAAGGCTTTGTGGACATTTAGGGGATCAGCAAACCATGTGTCCAAGTTTAGCGAGGGGTCTACCTGATGGTTATCTCTCGGGCGCCATCGTACTCAACACTCAGAAGTGAGTGAGGGAGAGGGAGCTGGGCTGAAGCTCATTGCGTCATTGGCCTGTGCTGCAAGTGCCTTGTGTTTAGGAGAATCTGCCAGAAAGATGAATCTCGGGACTTAGCCTGTCAGCCTTCGGCATCTAGCCTGTGCCAAGCTCCCTGCTTTTGCACATGCTGTTCCCACAGCTCATCCCATGACCCCAACGTGCCCCGCTTCACTGGCCCAGGCTGGGGAGATGGATTCCTGCTCATTGCTAAGACTCAGTCCGAGGATCACAGCTTCCTAGAAACCTCCAGCATAACCACACTACAGACCTGCGGGTCTCGTTCACCACCGAAGCGTCGATGTGTAAGTCAGTGTTCGATAAATATTTACGAGATGACTGTGTGGACCCCTCCTCCTCCCAGCTAGATCAGAAAAGCCATATAAGAGCTCTGCCTGATTTGGGCTGCTTCTTTATTGACTGCAGCATGGGCTCTCGGGGAAGAGAGACCTGGGTTCATGTCTTGACCTTGCCCCTCACTGGCCCTTGACCATGCCGAAGGCTGTGTGGTCTTAGACACGGCACTGAGCTTGTTGAGTCCACATCTGTGGGTGGAGGGGAGTGACAGGCCTGTTATAATAATGAGGATGTGCCAGAGCCTCCAAAAATGCATCGTTTGAAGGGATTTTAGTAGGCTGGAGTTAATAATGTGGAATGCTATGAAGAGACAATTCTCTCTTCATATTATTTCAAAGCCCACGTTTGCCTTAACAAAATCCAATGTTTAAAAATCTGGCTGGGCATGGTGGGTCACACCTGTAATCCCAGAACTTTGGGAGGCCCAGGTGGGTGGATCACCTGAGGTCAGGAGTTCGAGACCAGCCTGGCCAACCTGGTGAAACCCCATCTTTACTAAAAGTACAAAACTTAGCCGGGTGTGGTGGTGCGTGCCTGTAGTTTCAGCTACTCGGGAGCCTGAGGCAGGAGAATCGCTTGAAGCTGGGAGGTGGAGGTTGCAGTGAGCTGAGATTGTGCCTTTGCACTCTAGTCTGGGTGACACAGCAAGACTCAAAAAATAAAACATTAAAAAATTAAAAAATTACAAAAATAAAAATCCTATTAGGCCAGGTGTGGTAACTCACATCTATAATCCCAGCACTTTGGGAGGTTGAGATGGGAGGATCACTTGAGCTCAGGAGTTTGAGACCAGCCTGGCCAACATGGTGAGTCCCTGTCTCTACTAAAAATAATAACAATAAAAAATTAGCCAAGCATGGTGCCAAATGCCTGTAGTACCAGCTACTCAGGGAGGTGCTGAGATGGGAGGATTGCTTCAGCCTAGGAGATGGAGACTGTAGGTTGTGCTACTGCTTTCCAGCCTGGGCAACTCTATCTCAAAAGAAAAACAGGAAAAAAAAAAAATCTGTTAAATGTCCAATGCTTGGGGGATGGCAGGGGGACCCTCTACCGAATTTGAAACGTATATTAGCTCAGTATATGCCTTGAGCGTTGGCCATTTTCCCCCAGATGTCCAAGATGTCATGCGCCAGGTCTGGAGGATTCATGTCACCACCTGGCCAGGTGTCACTCATGCAAATGTATTTGGTGATTCATGCTGAGTTTATCCTGTCAGATGTCATTTTCTATCATGGAGCTCTGTCCTCTTCCATGGCTGGGTCTCAGCTGACTTGACAGGCCCATGGGCACCCCCGGCCCTGGGCTCCCCACCCAGGATTGTGGCTGCTCTGACTCTCAGCCTCCCTCGCTGGACCCCAAGCTTCTCAAGGGCTGGAATAGTGGTGGCATGGTAAATCATTCACCACCAGCTTCCAAAACAAAAACCAAGCAAAAACCACCCTGCCTTGTGGTGTTTGCCAATTCCCTCAGTGTAAATACTCCCACTGTGGCCAACTTCAAGCAACCAGTGTGAAGTCACTGAGCATGGAGGTTCTGAAAAGAGATCCCCGGAAGCACACAGTCATGCAGCCTTTCCATCACGCAGATCCCATAGAACAGAGGCCACAGTAAAATGCAGGAAAAAAGTCAAAAATGATAGGTTTTAATTATTTATTACCTTCATTTAAAATAAAACTTTCTTTTTATCTTTTTTTTTTTTTAAAGACAGAGTCTCACTCTGCAGCCCAGGCTGAGGCTGGAGTGCAATAGCATGATCTCGGCTTACTGCAATCCCCACCACCTGGGTTCAAGCAATTCTCCTGCCTCAGCCTCCCGAGTAGTTGGGACTATAAGTGCATGCGCCACCACACCTGGCTAATTTTTGTATTTTTAGTAGAGACGGGGTTTCACCATATAGGTCAGGCTGGTCTTGAACTCCTGACCTCAGGTGATCCACCCGCCTTGGCCTCCCAAAGTGCTGGGATTATAGGCATGAGCCACTATGCCCGGCCTTTAAATATAACTTAACTGTAAGTTTTTATAACATGACGTTTAATGATGGTTGTGTTTAACTGGTTTGCAATCCTCGTGAAAATTTATTTTTTATTGATTTTTATTTATTTATTTGTTTGGAGGCAGGGTCTCACTATTACGCAGGCTGGAGTGCAATGGTGCAATCATGGCTCACTGCAGCCTCAATCTCCCAGGCTCAAGTGATCCTCCCACCTCAGCCTCCCAAGTCGCTGGGACTACAGGTGTGCACCACCAGGCACAGTAAATTTTTTATTTATAGTAGAGACAGGGTTTCACTATGTTGCCCAGGCCAGTCTCGAACTCCGGAGCTCCAGCGATCCTCCCACCTTGGCCTCCCAAAGTGTTGGGATTACAGGTGTGAGCCACTAGGCTGGCCCTGAAAATGTAACTATCAGCTCTCGAGCTGGTATGAGCCAGTCCAAGCTGGCTGCAGTTCGCCATTGGCCGGCACTGAGCCTTGTTCAATCAGCTTTATGCCCCCAACAAATGTTCATCACCAAACCTACGCCATCATGGGGTGAGGAAGGGGCTGCCGCAGGCATGGCCTGGGCCCTCTACTCCTGCCCTGCACATTTCATGTGGTCCACAAACTGATGAGGTCACTGTGATAATAGCCCTATTTTACAGATCAGGAAACTGAGGCTCAAAAAAGATAAGCAACTTGCCTGAGGCCATACAGAAAGCCCGAGGACAATGTCGAATCATTCACCATGCCCTGGTCACTTACCAGTCCTGCCTTGTCCACACAGCGACTCTCCTAAACGTCAGGGCAGTTCTGACCTGCGGCCCCGCACCACTCAGCTGAGGCCCATGGTCCACACGAGGGCAGCTGACCCCAGCAGCGTGGGGGTCGGGGTGTTCTCTAGACTCTACTCTTCCTCAGAAGTACCAAAGGAGAACTCAGATCTAAGCAAGAGGCCAAGGGCAGATCAGAGTCATACCCACAAACCACCCAGAAATTCCAGGAATGAAGCCGTGGCTGGAAGGAGGGGTACTCCACTCCCCCCGCCTGTGTCTCTGGCAGAGCCCTCGACTGAGCGGAACATCCCGTTAGGAGCGCCTGGGTAAGCACCACACAGGCAGCGGGGGCCCTCTCCCCCACTCACTGCAGCCTGGCAGTTTTCCTTAAACCCTTCTCGGCAGGATTAAGGCCCGTCCCAAGGGAAGCCACAGCCCAGCTCCAGCTCCTCTCCTAGCTGCTGCACCACACTGAATTCCTCATCTCCCCAGGACAGCCAGCAGTCCACTCAGCTTAAAGGCGACACCAGCCCCACAAGGCACCTTCTCTCCTCCTCTCCCCTCAACAAAAGATATACGCCTTTTGTTTTTTGTGTTTTTTTTGAGACGGAGTCTCGTTCTGTCCCCAGGCTGGAGTGCAGTGGTATGGTCTCAGCTCACTGCAACCTCCACCTCCTAGGTTTAAGTGATTTTCTTGCCTCAGCCTCCCGAGTAGCTGGGACTACAGGCGCACATCACCACGTCCAGCCAATTAACAAAAGATATATTCTTATGGGATTTCTGAGACAATATGTCTGTATACTTAATTGAACAAAAAATCTATACAATGCTTTTCATTGTTTACATGCTATGCTAAGAATATACAAAATTCTGGACAAAAACAAAATAGTCATTCAACAAACTCTTATTCTACTATGTGCAAAAAAAAAAAAAAAAAGAAAAGAAAAAAGAAAGAACTGAAAAGCAGGTGCATTCGATGCAAGCCAAGGTGATATACAAGAAAAGCCACTTTTAAGGGACCAGGGACCAGGTAATAAATTAATACATTCTTTAAAACCCTAGGACATAACTCCTGGGGCACCTTTCTCCCTTCTTGAAGATGTGTGGATGTTTCCCTGGAAACAATGTTCCCAGCAAAGCTTTAAACGATAAACAGCAGGAGCCCTCCGTCTCCAAAGGGAAAGGAATTTTGGACTCCCAGAAGGCAATGCAGAAAGGCATAGAGAAGAATGGGCAGCTCTGGGTTCGAATTCCGCCTCCACCGCATGGAGCTGGGCATGCCTCAACTTCCCCAAGCCTCCAATTCCTCGCTCATGCATGAGGCCCTGAGTTTCTTCCATGGCTAGGGGAGAGAGGGTGCTATGATTACCCAGGATCATGTTTATAAAGGGTCCAGTGACAGAATCCCAGGAAATTCATGGTGTTTAATGATGTTTCTTTCCCTTCTCCTCCTGAGTAAATTCAGGGCCCCAGATCATCTCTGCGCTGGGCTCCAAGCCTGGCAGCCTGGGCCAGTCTCCCTGCCTGAGGAGCGTGATTCACTGACAGGTGGCATCTGCAAAGGTGAGTCGAGAGCTGGCTGCGGAACCTCCACAGCACTCTGCAGGTGAAAATCCCAGGATCTGCAAGTGAACAAGACGGAATCTGCCCTCGGGACTGGGAGGAGACAGAGAGTAAACGTGGCAGCAGAGAGGTAAATACAGAAGGTGTGAGCAGGACAGCCCGGGAAACGGCTGGTGAAGATGGGTAGAGGAGGGGGACAGAACCACTCTGGCTGGGGTAGACGGCAAGGTCCTGCTGAGCTCTTAAAGAAAGGGCACTGTAGGCCCCGTGCGGTGGTACACGCCTATAATCCCAGCGCTGTGGGAGGCCAAAACGGGCAGATCACCTGAGGTCAGGAGTTTGAGACCAGTCTGGCCAACATGGTGAAACCCTGTCTCTACTAAAAATACAAAAATTAGCTGGGCGTGGTGGCACACGCCTGTAGTCCCAGCTACTTGGGAGGCTGAGGCAGGAGAATCGCTTGAACCCAGGAGGTGAAGGTTGCAATGAGCCGAGATCACACCACTGCACTCCAGCCTGGACAACAGAGTGAGACTCCGTCTCAGAAAAAAGAAAAACGAAAAAGAAAGAAAAAAAGAAAAAAGAAAGGGCGCTGCAGGCAGCAGGAAATGCAAGGACAAAGGCTCAGAGAGGGTGACAGTCGAGGCGTGACTGAGGACAGGCGAAAAGCCCGTGAAGCTGGGAAGGAATGGGGTCAGGAGGCGGCCAGGGCCAGGTCACAGTGAGGGGCCTTGAAGGCCACAGTGAAGACTCTTGGTTTTGCTCTAAGTGCAAAGAGGGCCCTCGAAGGAAGGAAGTCGGGCGGTGACAGGGTCTGATTTGAGTCTCGAAAGCCTTGCAACACACAACAGCACAGACAAACCCCGCAGACACGGTGCTCAACAAACAAAAGGGGCCAGACTCCAGTGATTCAACATGCATGGTTTCATTTAGGTCAAGTCCAAGCCAGGCGAACCCAGCCTGTGCCCTTAGAAGTCCGGAAATGACTACCCTTGGGGGGTGCGGGACCGTGAAAGGGGCCTGAGGGGCTTCTGGGAGCCAGCCAGGCTCTGCTGTGACTGGGCCTACGGCGCTTTGTGAAAATCTCTCTGCTGGCACAGGGATGGCTGTGCCCTCTTCCCTGGTATGTTAAGCATCAACAAGAAATTTAAAAAAAAAAAAATTTGCTGTTGCTCTGACCTCTGTTTGAAGACTGGATTAAGAGGGCGGGAGTGGTCCAAGGAGAGCACACCATTATTCAAGAGAAAATCCCAGGGCCTTTCCCTCAGGAGTCTCAGAGCTGAAACAGGCCTGAGGCCCTGGCTCAGCAGCCTTCAAAGTGAACTGTGATGTGTCCAGGACCCAGATAAAGTCCAGCTGGCGGTAGGGCCTCCCCCCTGGACCCGCACACGACTCTCCCAGACAGGGCCCGGTTCATCCCAAGTCTGACAGAGTACTTTGTCCTGCAGTGCCAAGGCCCGGCTGAAAATACCTTCTCAGTCCCAGGGCAGCCCCAGCCTCGCAGGTCCCAGGGAATAAACAGCGTCTTCCCTCCCGGGGGAACGGACTGGCTGGGTGGGGAGCAGGCCTGGGGCAGGAAAGAGGGATGGCAGGGAAGATGGACACACATCATAGAGGTGTCTTCAATGCCCTTGAGGACACAGTTCACCCCTTCAGGGGTTATAAATAAATGTGCGTAGCTGGCTCTTCCCAGGCACACAGGGGCATGAAATGTGCTCTGAGGAAGGTGCCGGCATCCTCAGGACACTGGCTCAGGCCCCGGAGCATCAGGGAGTCACAGCCTCAGCACAGAGTGCCAAAGGGCTGAGTGTTCTTCTGGAAGAAAGCCTTCCAAATATGCCAACGACTTGTTCTCAAGGGGTCTCCCCGATTCTGGAGGGAGGTGGTCTTTCAGCTCTCAGGTCACTCGTGACTTCTTTCTGGTCACACCAGGCCCTACGATCAGAACCATCCACATAGCTCAACGTTGACCCCAGTAACCAGCTCTCCATGCCCCGCATTTGTGCCAGGGCCCCAGGGCAAGCCTTCTTTAGCTTTCTAGGGCAGCAGTTCCCACAATTGACGCTGCATCAGGAAGGGCTGGAGGCTTTGTTACAGCAGACTGCCAGCCCCACCCCAGAGTTTCTGATCCAAGTCTCCGGGGGAGCCTGAAAACCTGCATTTCTGTGAGTCCCCAGGTGCTGCCAGGCCAGGAACCGACTTTTTTTTTTTTTTTTTTTTTTGAGACAGGGTCTCACTCTGTTGTTCAGGCTGCAGTGCGGTGGCGTGAACACTGCTCACCTGTAGCCTCAACCTCCTGGTCTCAAGTCTCCTACCTCCCAAGAAGCTGGAATTACAGGTGTGCACTACCACGCCTGGCTCATTTTTTTTTCTTCTTTTATTTTATGTATTTATTTATATTTATTTGTTTATTTATTTATTTGAGATGGAGTCTTGCTCTGTCACCCAGGCTGGAGTGTAGTGTCGTGATCTCAGCTCACTGCAACCTCTGCCTCCCAGGCTCAAGTGGTTCTCCTCCCTCAGTCTCCCAAGTAGCTGGGATTACAGGTGTGTACCACCAGGCCTAGCTAATTTTTGTATTTCCAGTAGAAACAAAGTTTTGTCATGTTGGCCAGGCTGGTCTCGAACTCCCGACCTCAAGTGATCTGCCCGCCTCAGCCTCCCAAAGTGCTGGGATTACAGGTGTGTGCCACTGCGCTCGGCCTTTCTTCCTTTATTTTAGAAACATGGAGAGGACAAGACACATTGAGAGGACACCAGCTAATTTTTAAATTTTTCGTAGAGACAGCATCTTGCTATGTTGCACAAGCTGGACTCGAACTCCTGGGCTCAGGCAATCCACCCGCCTCGAACTCCCAAAGTGTTAAGGTTACAGGCGTCAGCCATGACGCCTGGTTGCAGGCCCCCACTCTGAGAAGCACTTCTCTGAAGTACCTCTCAGTTCTCCTCTTTCCCCCACCTTGATCCAGCATTTCCCAAACCCTGTCCTTTGAATCCCCCACTTCCCAAGTTCTGCCCACCTTCCTACTGTGTACCAGTACTAGTACATACTTTATTTTTGTTTTGAGATGGCATCTCGCTCTGTCACCCAGGCTGGAGTGCAGTGGTGCGATCTTGGCTCACTGCAACCTCCACCTCCTAGGTTCAAGCAACTTCTGTCTCCGCCTCCCGAGTAGCTGGGACTACAGGCACCTGCCACCATGCCTGGCTAATTTTTGTAGTTTTAGTAGAGATGGGGTTTCACTGTGTTGGTCAGGCTGGTCTCAAACTCCTGACCTCAGGTGACCCACCCACCTCGGCCTCCCAAAGTGCTGGGATTACAGGTGTGAGCCACTACGCCTGGCCCCATATTTTGAATTTTTATTTAACTTGGCTTGTTTTTTGGGCTCCAAGAAATTTACTTTAAAAAGGTAACTTTCTGTCACTCCCATTGGCAGAGAATCTGATCACTAGTGCCGTGAACAGACAGCAAGAGTGAAATTAAACAGTAAAAACAACCCAGTTATTTTCTCCCAGCCAGGCGCTGATACCAGCCACAGGCTTTGTTGTAGAGGATGCTTGCTCTTTGTTGTAAAAGGAGATCAGGGTGTGGGAGAGGTGTTAGGGACAACTCCACCTGTGACTTTCACCTTGTCATAAACAGAAGGACCGAAAGAACAGAGAACAGAAAGAACAGCTCTTGGATTGGGAGGATTTGCTGCTGGATCTGTGCACGTGCTCAGTCACCTTGGGGACCACTAGGTATGGGCTCTGCACACTTTGGGGGACACAGTTCATTCTAGAGTGAGCTGTTCTCAAGTGCAATGCCACTGTGTTACTTTCTGTTCATCTTGATAGTGCCCACTAAGTGGTACAGCTCATCACAACACCTGCAGGGCAGACCTTTGCCACCCTGAGCCTGACTCATAGACTGCAGGCTCACCAAACATTCTGCCATTCTCCAAAAGTCCCAGGCCCTTCTCCACCTCCAGGCCTTTGCACACACACAGTGCCTCTGCCTGGCACACCCTCGCCAACTCCCCACCCACCCACTACCATCTTCCCCGGCTCGCAAAACCCTGCCTGTTTCCTCTAGGAGTTATCAGACTCTTCTCAAGTCAGACTCAGAGGATGCCAGCTCCCAATCCTTAGAGGGGTCCAGTGGAGTCTTTTCCCTATTCAAAAAAATTGGGGGTAGGGTCAGTTTCAGCTCCCTTGATTACAAGCAAAATGGGAGCATGACATTTTTTCCTGGGATGTTGCCATTCTGTGCTCAAAATAAAACACGTTCCAGAAATTGGGATTGAAAATGTGGGATTTCATAATTTATCATTTTTTTTTAAATGATGGACCGGAAATTGCACAATCCTCATCAGGACGTTTTTTGTTTTGTTTTTTTTTCCCCCTCTGACTCTGTGGTTTTTGTCTAAGCTGACGCAGCACTCAAGACAATCAAAGATAAATCTCCCTCGGCTGGACCATGATGTCCTCGCAGCCTTGCAAGAGGGGTCTTTGTCCAAGAGTACCCATCATTGCACAGCCTGGGGTAGAAGGCAGGGTGATGGCTCAGGATGCCCTGCCGGCTGCCGCTGTGACCCAGGTGGCATGCCAACACTGCCCACCAATGCCGACTGCCAGGGCTTCCCTGCACCCATGGAGAAGGCCAGCAACACATTCTGGAAAGACATGGCCTGAGTTGATGCTTCAAGAAGAGAGTCAAAAAAGAGGACACAGTCTCCTCAATAAGTTAAACATAAAGTTACCATATGACCCAGCAATTCCTCCCGGGTAAACACTCAAGAGATATGAAAACATATGCCCACACAAAACCTTGTACGCAAATGTTCACAGCAGAAGCCTTCGTAAAAGCCAAAGGTGGAAACAGCCCAGATTTCCTTCAGTGGAAGAATGGATAAACAAAACGTGGTCTATTAATACAATGGAATATTACTCAGCCATAAAAAGGAATGAAGGTCTCAGACACATGACAGTGTGGATGGACCTTAAAACCATGATGCTGAGTGAGAAGAGCCAGACACAAAAGGCCACACATTGTGTGATTCCATTCACATGAAATGTCCAGAATAAGCAAGTTCAGAGAGACAGAAAGGAGATTAGTGGCTGAAGGGAGGAGCATGGCGAATGATGCCTAATAGGTAGGGGGTTTCCTTATGGGATGATGAAACGCCCTGGAATTAGTGGTGGTGGCTGCACAATACTGCAAATGTACTAAATGCCACTGAATTGTGCACTTCAAAATGGGTTAAATGGTACATGTTATGTTTATGTGTATTTTTACCACCAAACATTTTTTCAGGAAAAAGAAAAACAGAACATGGACCATCCTATTACCACCACCCAGATCGGACTGTCCCTTGCCTGTCCCAGAACTCGGCGTGCTCCATTTAAGACTTTACAAGGTGCTCTGGGTCCCCGTCCCAGGAAGGTCTGAGCATCCGTTCCACTCAATGAACTCAAGACGAAGTGAAATAAATTATGCCCAGATTGAATTTTCCTTTCTTGACAAGCCATCGGCCCCTTTGAGAGATCCTGGGTTTGCACATCTGGGACTGATCAAAAAGCAGCGCGTTTGCAAAAAAAGAAAAAAGAAAAGAAAGAAAGAAAAAGCCTCCTGAGTCAGGCGCAGGCAGACATGCAGGCAACTCCCACACACAGCAAATGACGCTGGTGACAGAGGAAAGAAAAGTTCCAGTTCCCACAGGCCAAAGAGGTCAGTGCCCTGCCTCCAGAAACTTTCTGACCTCCAAAGACGTCAGAGGATCCTGCCTCCAAAAACTTGCAAATGCAACCTACAAAGGGCCACATACTTAACTTGGGGTCTTTTGAGGGATGAAGTACAGAGGTTTTAAGGGACTCACAGTCTTCTTCCCTAGCTCAGGCCTTCCCAGTCCAGCCAACTCTCCTCTCCAGGCTGGAGGCAGGACTCTGAGAGCCAGCACTGATCTGGGTCCCGGGACAGTGCTCTCAGTACTTGTCAGCAGTGTTGAGTCCAAGCTCAGGGGCAGTTGATCCCCTTCCAGCCTCACCCCAGCCAGGACCAGGGACCCAGATCCCTGCCAACGTTAAAAAAACTCCCACATGGCACGAAAAGCCTCAACTAGTAGCAAGCTCTGCCGTGACAGTCATGTGGCTGGTCATTAGATGGGCACCTTCCCCCAGAATCTGGCTCAGGGCCCAGCCTGGATGGCAGCTCTACCCCGCCCTGGCTGTGTCATGTTGGGCACACACCTTAATAATTCCGAGCCTCGACTTACTCCTTGTAAAAAGTGCCCAGCTCACAGAGCAGGCAGTGAGCTCATCCATGGAAACCCTGGGCATATCTGGTCTGTACTAAACATCATGTAAATGTCAGCTGCTTGTATTATTACAAATGGTATTATTACTATTCCTACTCTTACACCTTAAGAGACTGCAAAAATCAAAATCACCCTCTTGGTTTCTCCTCCCTGGGTACATTGTCCAGTGGTTTTACCTGGAGCCCCTCTAAGACAAAACATCACCAGTGTGAAGGTCAGGTTCACAGGTGGAGCTGGCAGTGGGCAGAGAAGTGTCTTAAAGAAAGCAGGGTCAAGAGTGCAGATAGGACCCACCTGGGGATGATAGCATTCCATACCAGCTGGGGGATCTTAGGCAAGCACTTCACCTTGCTGAGCCTCAGTTTCCTCAGCTGTGGAGTGGGCATCGAGAGATCTACTGCCCACGAGTGTTGCAGCGATGCCAATACAAGTAAAGTGTGTGGTACAGACCGCGCGCCTGCCGCATGGGCAACACAGTCCCACATCCGCTCCTTTTCCTGAGTGGAAACAGCCAGATCAGGGCAGAAGCAGAAAATCAGGTGCATATAACCCAAGGAGCCCTGGGACAGCCAACAGTCACAGCTCATGGCCTCAGTCTACTGGAAAGGGCCACGCCCCGGTCCTGTTCTGCAGGCTGTCTTCACTGTCAGACTCCAGACCCTGGATGGGGAAAGCAGGCACACCCCATTCTACCAGGGCAAGGGGTCCAAAGGCCCAAAGGGGAAACTCACAACCCCACTCTCAGTTGCAAGGCAAGCCAGGCATTTGCACGGGTTCCCGGCTGCTTCTCTCAGCCAGGGCAGCAACCCACATTTTGACTGAGGGACGCCCAATTCCAGTTGGACTGCGATGAGGCGGCATCAGCAAAGTCCTCCCTGGCTTGTCCAGCCTTAGCATGGGAGGCTCTAGGTCTGCAGCACATGAGAGACTAACCCTGGCTCTGTCCACATGGGACGACTGATGTCCCCCACACTCCAGAGCGAGCCCTCAGCTTCCACGGTAACTCCCCACGCAGGAGTTATGCAGGTGCCCGCTCTGGCTAAAGAAACCCAGAAACGTGTTCCCCCAAACTGCAGAACCCTGACATGGCCTCAAGTCTCTACACATCCATTTGAAGCTCTGGAGACAGACAGAGCTGGGTTCCAGCCCTGGCTCTGCCTGGACAACTTACTTCACCTCTCTGACCCTCAGCATCTTCATCTGAAATATGGGAAGAAGGCTACCTTGCAAATGAAATCATAGAGGGGCGTGGCAGCAAACGGCAGCTGAATGCATATGCCACTAGATCACCCTGTTCCTCCAGATATGAGTAGGACATATTCTAATGCCTGCCACATCCATGCCATCAGCTTCCCAGTTATTGACACCCACAACGAACACAGGAATGCAACAAATGCTAGCGCTGCACAAGGAAGGCAAGAGAGTAAACAGCCCCCAAGTAGCAGCATTCTGCACTCAGATCGCGTTGAAGCCCGGCTCTTTGGAGTCCTGGCTGCGAGGTCCTGGGCAAATGAGTTGTCTTCGCTGAGCCTCAGTTTCTCCATCTGCAAAAGGGCCTGTCGCAAAGCTATGTTCCGCGATGCAAGCAGAGCACTCAGTGTGGTGCCCTCACACAGTCAGCCCTGCGAGGTGGCATCTATTCTAGTTATTCCAGCTTCTCGGGAGGGTAACAGTTTGCAAAAGGGAGAGGCATGGAAGTCACACTTACCTTCGCAGGGCTCCAATCACCAGCTCGCTGGCGTCTCCTGCGTCGAGCAGCGGTAGCAGCAGCGACAGCGCGGGCACGGCAGGCACAGCGGGCACAGCGGGCACAGCAAGCAGAGAGCTCAAAGGGGGCGGCTGGAGACGCCCTGGGATGCGAATTGGTGCCGGGGCTCAGCGCACCGCCTCTTGTAGGCTACCAGGAGCCCGGAGGCCACGCCCCCAGGTGGCTGGCGGCGCTGGTAGGACCGATCAGCACCGGCCCCGCCCCCGGCCCCGCCCCGCAGGCTCAGCTGGCTGAAGGAGGCGGGGGCTGAGGCGCGGGCGGCTGGTGGGCGAGGAAGGCGGGGCCGCTGGCCTCCAGGGCCGGCTAGGGACAAGGAGACGCTCAGCTTCCTCGCCACTGGCCACACAAGTATAGTTTTCATTGAGCGCTTACTATGCGCCTGGCGCGGCGCCAAGCGCTTTCCACAAGGGGCTTGCAAATTTACCAACTCCAACTCTCTGCAGCTCAACTGGAAAATAGGAATAAGGAAGCGACCTCCCAGGATTTTAGCAAATGAAATCCGCAAGGGCTGGGCGCTGTGAACTGTGGCGCGGTGCAGAGTACACAGTTATTGAGTTGACTCCCACCCTCTACACGTGCTTAGAAAACTTAGGCACACTCTTCCCAATTTGCAGACGAAGAAGGGGAGACTTGTTACCGGATGGTGGCGCTAGCGCAGGGGTCCAGGCTCCGCACTTTACCTTCAACGACCTCAGGACGCGTTCCCAGGAATCCAGGGAGGTGGAAATATCCCATTTCACAGATCCAGTAGCTGAGGCTTGGAGAAGAGCGTGCCCGAAGTGCCGTAGCTAGGAGCAGTGCAGCATGTTCATACCTCTTTTGCCCGAAGGCATTTAGCATTCTTAACCTGCGCAGGTATATAGGTAAATCAATTTCGAGCCAGACGAAATCACCTTTGAAACAGGTAAATCCACGTTCCTTAAGAGCTAAGGGACTCCCCCGTGCTCCCCCCTCAGTCACAGAATGTGGACGGGTATGCAGGCACTGTGCGGTGAGCTGCTGGGGCCCAAGGGCAGTAGGAGGCCTGTCCGCATTGCTCATCTCCGCACCAAGACACCGGAATTAGCTCCTTCAGTGTTAACTCATTCCCCAAATACCCATCGAGTCGCTCTGTGCTGGGCCCTGTGCTATGCAGCTGGCACAAACAAGACACCTCTGGGATCTCAGAGTCTGGGGCCCCCATGAGCCAGGGCACGTGGGAGAAACAAGGATGGGGAATGGGTGGAACAAGGACTATGGAAGGCTGCCTGCCGGATGTGGACTCAAATGGGGAAACCTTGCCTAAGATTTTGGTGCGGCTCAAATGCAGATACAGAATAATGTAGATTGGCCGGGCGCGGTGGCTCACGCCTGCAATCCCAACCCTTTGGGAGTTTGAGGTGGACAGATCACCTGAGGTCAGGGGTTCGAAACCAGCCTGGCCAACATGGTGAAACTGTCTCTACCAAAAACACAAAAATTAGCCAGACATGGAGGTGCATGCCTGTAGTCCCAGCTACTTGGGAGGCTGAGGCAGGAGGATCACTTGAACCTGAGAGGCAGAGGTTGCAGTGAGCTGAGATCACACCACTGCACTCTAGCCTGGGAGACAAGAACAAAACTCCCTCTCAAAAGGATAATCATAATGCAGATGTTATGCATGTGACCATGAAACCTTGGGTGCAGGGGAATGGAATAAACTGGGTCCCCACTCCATCCCCACTCCAGCAAAGGGGAAGGAAAGCTACACAGAATCAGCCTTTTCATAGGCCCAGCATGTGGATGGGTGGTTGGTAGTTGTCAATAGTGAAATGTTTGCCACTTTGCTAATCCAACCCTCATCTCCTTACAGATCCTTTGTATGGCAACCCTGTAGGCTCCGCACTGGCCCAGGGTGGCTCTGGGGAGACCTATCCCAGCCCAGACGCTCCAAGGACACCATTGGTAGAGCTGCAGCCAAAGACCTCTGCTCTGCAAGCTACGATTGCTGTCCGGGCTGGATCACCCACGGGGCAGATTGAGTCCTTAGCTTGCTGGTTTGTGCCATCATCCGGCATCAGGCTCAATTAAAATCCCACTTCCTCTGCTTCCAAGTTGTTGGCCTTGAGCAAGTCACTTAATGTTTCTGTGTTCCATGCCCCATCTGTGAAATGAATATGGTAATAATGGCATCTCTTCTCTCTCGGGGCACAAATGGTTAATAGATGAGAAGTAATATATGGCCTGACACACAGAAAGTGTTAGTTAATATCGTTATCATTAGAGCCAGCGAAGCAAAGAGAGAGAGAGGAGTCTAGTGGTGATCAACCTTTCCATCATGTTGCAATCTCAGAATCTAATTTCCAAAAAATAACATTTGAATTTGAAAAAAAAAAATGATGTTTCATAGGCAAGGGGGACCCCTGGGAAGTCCCAGATGGAAGAGCACCAAGTTGTACCAAGGAAAGGAGCAAGACGGCCAGTCCTGTCCCAAGTGCCCCCTGGGAAGCGACTGGTCACCCTTGGACATCCCAGCAAAGCCTCCTATTTGCTACCCAGGCAGGGAGTTAAGTCATGGACAATTTGAGACAAAGGAAAAAAGTCATCCTTCTGGTCACAATGAAGCCCAACCTGGAAAAACGAACAGGAAAGCCTGGTGGGGCCACCCCGGAGAGCCCAGCCCTCTGCCCACTCTCTCTTGGGAACAAGATGGGCTGACGGAAGGACCACATGCATGTCTGCAGAACAGTGGGTGGGGCCGGCAGTCATAAATGTTTAATTACGTGATGTAAAGATCAAGGTTTTTCTTTCCTCTCGATGTGATTGCTGTAGGGCTCCGGTCCTCACACCTATTTTTTATTCACCATTTATTTTTATTGGAGGCTCTATGAACTGGACATCAAGAGCAAAGGCCAGGGAGTACCAGCTTTTCCTTTGTTCCTGCCACACCCATTCAGCGGCCACAGAATATCACCAGCCCTCAATTTGGCATCAAAGACCACGAACAAGCCTGGGCAACATGGCGAAACCCCATCTCTACAAAAAAGTACAAAAATTAGCCAGGCATGGTGGCGTGTGCCTGTAGTCCCAGCTACTCAGGAGGCTGAGGTGGGAGGACTGCTTAAGCTCAGGAGGTCAAGGCTGCAGTAAGCCCTGATTGCACCACTGCACTCTGCACTCCAGCCTGGGCAACAAAGCCAGATCCTGTCTCAAAGGAAAAACAAAACAAAACAAAACCCATTAACAATTTGAGGCAAGGAGACATAGAGGTGCCATTTTGTGATGGGTAATGTGTGATGTGGTGCCATTTTTCTAAGGCTTTTCCAGAAGACTTGGACATCTTACACTGGCAGGCCACTCTTTGGCGGCAGTGGAGACCCTACCAGTGGGGAGCTCTGGGGGCGAGGTCTTGATCAACTGCAGTTGCAAGTAACAGAAATCCACTCAAGTCAGCTGAAGCAGAGAAGCGGACTGCTTGGGAGGTTACTGGGTTATTTGGGAACCCAAGGCAAGTAAGACTCTCAGACAACTAGAGTGAGTCCTGGAAAGGCATCAGGCCCTCTGGCAGTACTTTCCATCTATTTCCTCCTTCTCTGGACATGGCTCCCTGCCCCCTCTGCAGCCAGGCCTCACCTGTTCCCTGTGGACATGGCCATCCCATCAGCTTGGGGGGTCGCATCTCCTCTGTCCCAGGGCCCAGCTCAGGCTGTGCCTCACCATCTCCCACTTCAACTTCCTACAGAGAGAATCGAATTGTCTGTTGGGAGCAGATGTCCACCTGCAGTTCAACCGAGTGACACCGAGGGATGTTATCGGGCTGCACAAGCATGATGGAATAGTGCCGCGAGCTGGGGGTTGATCACAGCAAAGAGTCTGTGCAGTGTCTGTAGACACAGCCAGAACAAAAGCCCCAAATTTAGTGGGACAAGAGCTTTGGGAAAATAATCTACATCTAGGACTGAAGCTGACTGTCCCCATTCCACCCACGTCCTCACAGATCCCAGCCATCTCTGTGAAGGCCGACCTGACTTCCAACAGCCACACCTGTGTCTTTGCTGGAGGGCTGCCCCCGAGCTATGAGAACCCACACAGCGCATGAGCATGGTGGCCCATGAGTGCCTAGGATTTAACATCCCCTGGGACAATGGCTAATAACAGCAAATGGGGCTGGGGATATAAATACCCCAGATTTCTCGTCCTTGGCTGGGATGATTCAGAGCTGTTTCCTGGAGTTTCCCAGAGGGATTTTCCAGTTGGCCATGTGGTAGCTGGCTTAATAACCTACACTGTATCAGCTCTGTTCCCTTCCCTGGATCATTTATCCATCTCTTTCCTATGTTTATTGCACCTCTCAGATAAACTACCTGCCCTCAAATCCTCAGCTCAAGGTTAGATTCTGGGAACCCAAACTAAGTTAAGGACCCCAACGTTTGCGAAGAGGTACTTAGGAGTCACTGCTGTTCTCATAGGCTGTCGTGCATTCATCCGTGTAGCCAGTGAATATGTGTTGAGCGTCTGCTGCATGCTCAGTAACTCACTGACAAATGTGGGAGAGAAATAGGAAGGACCCAAGGAAGTCTATGCAGCAACAGAGAAGAGGACTTTTTACAAGGAGAGCTTGGGAAGCCAAAGGCTGAGCTGTGGTATTATTAGTATTCATTACTATTTGAGACAGGGTCTCCCTCTGTCACCCAAGCAGAATACAGTGGCATGATCATGGCTCACTGCAGCCTCGACCTCCTGGGCTCAAGCAATCTTCCCACTTCAGCCTCCCAAAGTGCTGGGATTACAGGCATAAGCCACCACACCTGGTCAGTATTATTTAACTACATAAAAACTATGAGTCACATAGGAAAAGTGAACACCAAATTCCAGAATATGATGGGCACCCCCTTACTGTTTAAGTAATTTAGGGCAAATTAAAGGAAATTCTTCATCCAACAGCCGACAACAAATTTATCCAACTCGGGTTACCACACAAGAAGTAATACAGACAGAAAATGTAAATAGATTTTTAAAAATAAATTAATGATGAGGGCTGTGAAATGCAAGTTCATTTTTTTCTTCTTTTTGATGACCTTTATGGAGGACTTTCTTTGGAGCGGGCCTTTCGAGGGAAAAGAGATGAGTAAGGCAGATGAGACAGATTTTGATGGAGGGGCCCTGGGTGACCGGCAGACACCGTTCTCTGGGCTAAGTGCAGTCACAGAAGGATCCAGGGGGAGGGACGGGCTTCAGGCATGCCTCAGCCCAGGACCTCAAACACAACAGCCATTGTGTCCTGCCCTCTCCTCAGCAACCCTCTCCTCCTGGTTCTACCTAGCCATGGCCATATTCCCTCCTGTTACTCTGGGAGGCAGAGAGGAGGGCCCCTGGCAGCTATCAACTCAGTCTCTGCAGCTCTGTGACCAGGAGGGCTGGCAACACTCAACTTTGCTGCAAATCGAGAAACAAAATCCCAGGGAAAGGCACTGATTGGCTGGCTCGGGTCACATGACCTCTCTGGCAGATGAACCTTGACTTCCCACCGCCAGTACACATGTTCCTTGGTATGAGTGCTTTTTCTGTGCACCGGAACCTGTGACAGGCTGAAATCAATGTGGGTCACGCCACTCAGCAGCAGCCTCAACCAATGATTTCACAGGTACAGGGGCACTCGCACCCCAGCTCCCTCACCTCTCTGGGGGTCCCTGAGGTGTGCTCCACGGTGGCTCCCGGAGTCCCCTGTGGGATTGAGCTCCAGGGGCCCGCACTGGCGGCTGACTCCATAGCCCACCCTTAATTGGCTGCCTTTCCTAGCTCATATCCCCACTCTCCCCTGGTATTTCCTGGGATCATCTCTCAAGTGAACTACTTGCACCCACATCCTGTCTCAGAATCTGTTTGGGAGGGAGCCCAGCTTGAGACATCCAGCCATTGGAACAAGCCCATGGCCATGGCCAGGGGATGGGACCTTGTGACCGACTGGCCTGGGTGACATGCTCCCTGCCAGGGTCACATAATGACCCTGTGTGTGAGGGAGGAGCAGCTCCCCCAAGGAAGGGGTCTCGGCAGAGAGACGGGCAAGACAGATGAATCTAGAAGGATGCACAGGAGACAGGCTCAGGGCTCTCCGGGCAGAGGATGGTGTGTACAGACTGGAGGCAGGAAAGCGCGTGTGTGAGAATCCCAGGACGGAGGCAAGGCTGGAGAGGTAGATGCCTACAAAGCATTTTAGACTTGAACCTTCACTAGAGTGAAGCCTGCAAAGGAATTTAGACTCCAACCCACAGGGAACAGAGAATGAAGAGCCCCAGAAAGGCGAGACTTCCATTTTGGACAGATCCTGGGGGATCTGTGGGGGAGTGTTGCTTGAAGGAAGAGCTCCTGGCATCAAAGAGCATGACATCCCCGCCCCCCAGAACAGCATGCTTCCTCTGCAGGCACCTGGCAAGCCCCGGGCTGCCCGGAGAATGGCTTCACCCAGAGAGGCTTCATTTGGTGTGCAGCTCAGGGAGCGGCAGAGACACTGGCCTGCTGAGGCTGTCTCGGGGACAGCGGGACAGCCTACACTATCCGTGTGCTGCTCACTGTCTGAGTAACACATGGGAGGGAACTGGGAATGCCAGGTTCATCACCTGTGGAAGCTTTCCAGGAATCCTACATCCCATCCTCACGTCAATGCTATGAGGTGGGGGCCGCAGGATCCCCATTTAGTCGAGGAGAAAACCGGGGTTCCAACGCATCAAACAAGTGCCAAGGATGGCACAGCAAGAGTCACCGAGGGAGTGAACCCAGCAGGCTCCAAACCCCCACCTTTTCACAATTCGGTCATGTGGTCATTCATTACTTGTGGGCCAGGTGCAGGCCTTTCTCTCCCAGCACCCCCTGAATCTATTCATGTCCTGAGTTCCAACTGTGAGCTTTCTGCTAGAGATGGACATCTGCTCAGGCAATGAGGTGGTCAGAGGGAGGTGTCCTCTTGAATTCTTTGGTTAGAAAGTACTGGAATATTCATGGAGGCTTTAGCCACAAGGCTTAGGATGGAAAAGCTTTTATGGTTTTAATAGTATAAAAAATTATCCTGGAATGCTCGTGAATCCTTCCTCCGAAGCCAAGGAAAGATCTACAAAAAGCGACGAGGCTGCCAAATCATCAACACCCAGGTGGCAGTTGGTGGCTGCCCTGGGACTCTAACGCCAGCTTCCCAAGTCTCTATCTCAGTGCCAGGTCCCTTCTACCACAAAAGTCCCCAGCAGTGGCACAGATGGCTCAAGTGACCTCCCAATATCTTATCTGCTTTCTTCCTTAATAACAGGAAGATTCCTGACTTCTAAATGTGTGCACTGTCACTCAACTAAAGGTGATACTCCCCTGCCTGCCTTGCAGCTTCTCCTGTCCATAGAAATAAGTTTTAGCCAAAGAGAAGTGAGTGGGATAGTCGTGTATGACTTCTAGGACATCTCTTTAAAGGGAGGAGGAGGTGTGTCCTTCATGTTCTCCTTCCTCCTTCCTGCCTGGAATGAGGGTATGATGACTGGAGCAAAGCAGCCACGTTGGACCATGAGGTGCCTTGGGAACAGAAGGTACAAATGGTGGGTCTTGAATCCCTGACACTACAGGTTTCTATACCAGTTCCACTGCCTAGGTCAGACTTCTTCTACATAAAGGAGAGATACATTTCTATCCCCATTTAGGTGAGGGAGAAAGGGAATGGTGTTTGTTACCCACAGTGGCTAAACCTGTTAGTTTAAAAGTGAAAATAGGCCAGGCACAGTGGCTCACACCTGGAATCCCAGGACTTTGGGAGGCTGAGGCAGGAGAATCACTTGAGGCCAGGAGTTCAAGAACAGCCCGGGCAACACAGCAAGACCCCATCTCTACACAAAATAAATTAGCTGGATGTGGTGACATGCACCTGTTCCCAGGTAAACTACAGCATTCCTTTCGGACTTCCCACCTACTCGGAAGGCCGAGGTGGGAGGATCGCTTGAGCCTGGGAGGTCAAGGCTGCAGTGAGCCGTGATCCACTGCACTCCAGCCAGGGCAACAGAGCAGAAAAGAAAAGTGAAAATGGACGTAATGTTAGAACAAGGGAGTTTCTTTTTTGTTATTGCGTCTTGGCTTTCTTTCCTTTGAATCCTCCATCTGGCACCTCTTCAACCTTGGGGGAAAACCACAGAACGGAAGGATGATTGCATCTCTACGAGAAGCTGGGGGCTCCACTGCGTGATGTCGTCAGAGACTTTTTGCTCAGGCTGCTTTGTAACCACTACCCCTGGACAGCCCAAGCTCGTATCTGAAGCACACCTGGGTTCCCAACATCCCCCGAGTTCCCGCCCCTCTCATTTCTTCGTCATCCAAGCTTAGGAGTCAGAGAACCAGGGTGATGACCTGGGAGTGGAAATTCCTCAGAGAAACAGCCCCTGGGCGGCTCCTTTGGCAAATGCTGCGGCTGTGACCACTTTCTCCCCTGGAGGACAGTCAGGAGGCTTCTCCAGAGGAGACGGGGCCCCGGGCTTCACATCCAGGGTGCGGTTTCCAGAAGATTCTAAACCTGTCAGGCCAGGAAGAAGGCAGGCCTCTGGATGCTGCAGGTCCTGCAGATGGTGTCCCTGGCTTCAGGGTGTGTACTGGGTCCACTGTGTGAGCCCAGATCCCTGTGCACCAGGCCAGGACAGAATGGAAACTTCTCCCGCCAAGCTCCTGGTGAGGACTCGGCAGTACCCACGCTGGGTCCCCAGGTTCCCTGTTGGGCGTGAATCCCAGCTCCAACACTTCCTGGCTTGAGACCTTGGAGACGTGCCTTGGCATCTCTGCACCTCAGTGTTGCATCTGTAAAATGGGAATGATAATAAGACCCCTTCCTAACACTGTGTGCCAGGTGGGCTCACTATTGGAAGTTCTCGTTGTTAGTAATCTCCCCTCCATCTTTGCTCTCTGAGTCATCAACACTGTGGTCTCTATAAACACTATGACTCCTATCACCCTGCCATGGGTTGCTCCAATCACCCCCAACCCAGAAAAAAAAAAGTCAAATAAGTAGAGTTTCTGGTCAAAGCTTGATAAGCAGGTAAATGACAGCATTCCTTTCTTAGGACTGCCATAATGAATTATCCCCAACCGGGTGAATTCAACCAGCAGAAATGTATTCGCTCCTAGTTCTGAAGGCCAGAAGTGATGTCAAGATGCTGGCAGGGCTGTACTCCCTCTGAAGGCTCTAGAGGAGGGTCCTCCCTGCCTCTGCCAGCTTCGGTGGTGACTGCAGACCCCTGGGGTTCCCTGAAGTTCCCTGGAGTTCCCTGGAGACCCCTGGAGTTCCCTGCAGGTCCCTGGAGGTCCCTGGAGGTCCCTGGCTTCTGGCTGTACCACTCCAGTCTCTGCCCCCTGGGTCACTGCATTTCTCTCCTCCGTGTATGTCTGTGTCTTCTCTTTTTTTTTTGAGATGGAGTCTCACTCTTGTTGCCCAGGCTGGAGTAAAATGGCACGACCTCAGCTCACCGCCAACTCCACCTCCTGGGTTCAAGCAATTCTCCTGCCACAGCCTCTCGAGCAGCTGGGATTACAGGCGTGCGCCACCCCACCCAGCTAATTTTGTATTTTTAGTATAGATAGGGTTTCTCCATGTCAGTCAGGCTGGTCTCAAACTCCTGACCTCAGGCAATCCGCCCGCCTCGGCCTCCCAAAGTGCTGGGATTACAGGCTTGAGCCACCGTGCCTGGCCTGTGTCTTCTCTCACAGACATATCAGTCATTAGGGCCAATGTGACTTCACCTTAACTAAATATATCTACAAGGACCCTATTTCCAAAACCATTTTCTGAGGATCCAAGTGGACGTGAATTTTGGGTGGCCAACATCCAACCCAGTACAACGAGTTAAAATAAAATAGGCAAATGCTTGTGCACACAGTAAATACCATTATTAAGGTTTAACTAAAGATTAATTATCACAGATATTCACAAAAATAGGATTTTTATTGCCAGGATAGACAATAACGGGGCATGGCACCCAGCCTCTGCCCTACGGTGACCTCCACCATGAGCTGGCACTTGGTACTTGGGGTGGTGCAGGAATTGAGACAGATGAAAACCCCAGGGATGGCCGGGCGCGGTGG
This sequence comes from Chlorocebus sabaeus, assembly GCF_047675955.1. NCBI lineage: Eukaryota > Metazoa > Chordata > Mammalia > Primates > Cercopithecidae > Chlorocebus > Chlorocebus sabaeus. The sequence goes on along the minus strand of NC_132908.1, from coordinate 81,443,006 downwards.
CTCAAGCCTGTAATCCCAGCACTTTGGGAGGCCGAGACGGGCGGATCACGAGGTCAGGAGATCGAGACCATCCTGGCTAAGACGGTGAAACCCCATCTCTACTAAAAAATACAAAAAAAAAAAAACTAGCCGGGCGAGGTGGCGGGCGCCTGTAGTCCCAGCTACTCGGGAGGCTGAGGCAGGAGAATGGCGTGAACCCAGGAGGCGGAGCTTGCAGTGAGCCGAGATCGAGTCACTGCACTCCAGCCTGGGCGACAGAGCGAGACTCCGTCTCAAAAAAAAAAAAAAGAAAACCCCAGGGATGTGTCCACTTAGGGGAGGGAGGATACACAGCACCTGCCCCCAGCAGAGCTAAGGGCTGGCCCACGGAGGAGGGGCTATCCCTCCCAGCATCCCCTCTGGGTGGAGTGCAGGGTTGGAGCCTGGGGCGGGGGTGGAGCAGTAGAAAGGTTTGTCTCTGTGGGAGGGTGTGGCCATCCAGTGCTCTAGGAAGTGCTTCTAGGGAAGACGTAAGTGTCTGAAACAGTCAGATACCAGGGTGGCCCACATGAAGAGAGGCAGGTGGCCCACATGAAGAGAGGCAGGTGTGTTAAAGGCAGGAGTCAAGAGGACCAGGGATTTGGGATCCTAGTGTCCCAAGGCCAGTCCCTCCCTCAGCTCCTTCTGTGTCTTGCTCTTAGCTCGCTCAGTTGGGGTCTATGTACACTTTTAAAAAATGGTTTCAGGCCAGGTGCGGTGGCTCACGCCTGTAATCCTAGCACTTTGGGAGGCTGAAGAGGGGAAATCACTTGAGGTCAGGAGTTTGAGACCCACCTGGCTAACATGGTGAAAACCTGTCACGACTAAAAATGCAAAAAATTAGCTGGGTGTGGTGGCACATGAGTGGTATTCCAGCTACTTTGGAGGCTGAGGCAGAAGAATCCGGGAGGTGGAGGTCTCAGTGACCCAAGATTGCGCCACTGTACTCCAGCCTGGGCAATAAGAGAGAACCTCCGCCTCAATAAAAAAAAAAAAAAAAAAAAAAAGAAGAAGAAAGAAAGAAAAGGTCTCCGGCCGGGTGCAGTGGCACAAGCCTATAATCCCAGCACTTCGGGAGGCCAAGGCAAGAGGATCACTTGAGGCCAGGAGTTCAAGATCAGTCTGAGCAACCTAGCAAGACCTTCATCTCTATAAAAAATAAAAAATTAGCCGGGCATGGTGGTACACGCCTGTAGTCCCAGCTACTTGGGAGGCTGAGGTGAGGTGGGAGAATCACTTGAGCCCAGGAGGCAGAGATTGCAGTGAGCTGAGATCACACCACTGCACTCCAGCCTGGGTAACAGAGCAAGACCCTGTCTAAAAAAAAGGTCTCATGGCCCACCTGGCAGTAGAGGCCACCTTGGCATGTGACAGTCTCAACTCACGCCCCTGCACCTGTGCATCCACTTATCCACAGGGCTTGAGCGCCTGCCCTGTGACAGGCCCCGTTCTGCAGAGCCACGCCACTCTGGCACCCTTCCAGGTGCCCTCTCCACTCTCCAGCTCTTCCTTGGCAGGGGGCTTGGCCCATTTCTCTGCCCTACTAAGGGTCTGTGGAGGGCTGAATAATGGCACCCCATCTAGGCCTGTTCCTCACTCGTGGAGCTTGCAAATGTGCCCTTATACGGTGCATTTGGCTCCTACGGCTGCTGTAACTAAGTACCAGAAACAGGGGGCTTCAAACAACGCAAACGCATTCTCCCACAGTCCTGGAGGCCAGGAGTCCAAGATCAACGTGTCGAAGGGGCCATGCTCTTCCCGAAGGCCCTGGGGGGATCCGTCTGCACCTATCTCAGCTTCTGGTGGCCAGCAATGCCTGGTGTCCCCGTCTGTGGCCATTCCAATCTCTGACTTCCTCTTCACGTGGCCACCTTCCTGGTGCATCTGTGTCCAAATTTTCCTCTTCTTATGGCACTAATCTAGTTACCATCAGGCACTAGATTAGGGCCCATCTTAGTTGAGTGTGACATCATCTTAAATGTGATTACATCTGCAGAGACCCTAGTTCCAAATAAGGTCCCATTCTGAGGTCCCAGGTGGACATGGACTTTTGGGAAATGCTATTCGACCCAGCACTCATTCTAACAGGGCCTCTGCAGATGTGATTCTGCTAAGGGTGGTAACATGGGAAGAGCAGCCTGAATTCTCCTGTGGGCCCCACGGAATCACAAGCATCCCTTGTAAGAGGGAGGCCGGATGGTCAGCATCAGAGGAGAAGGTGCTGTGATGATGGAAGCTGAGTTTGGAGTGATGCACTCTGAGGATGGATGAAAGGGCCACGTGAGTCCAAGAGCACAGACAGCCTCTAGAAGCTGGAAAAGACAAGGAGATAATTCTCCCGTGGAGGTTCCAGGAGGAACCAGCCCTGCCCACACCTTGACTTTAGCCCAGTGAGGCTGTTCTCAGACTTCTGACTTCCAGAACTGTAAGATGGGATACTTATGCTGTTCCCAGCTGCCAACCTTGTGGTCACTTGTTACCGCAGCCATGGGAAACCAGACAGATCCATGAAGAGCTGTGTCTGTGACAGGGCGTCGGCGGGGCTGCAGAACTGGGCTCCTGTGCCGCCTTTCCAAGGGAAACGGCCATGAATGACCCCGCAGGCAGCCGACTGTTTCCCTGCAGAGCACCGGACCCAGCAGGCAGCCGGCTCCCAGACCACACACGCTCCACAGTCCTGAGTCATCTGACCTGAAGGTGCTTCCTTAGAGCCTCTTTACCGGAAACGGCCTGTGTTCGACCTGATTATTTTTCTAGGAATCGATGAACAGACGCAAAATTGGATAGCGGCCAGTTCCAGGCTGTGCATGGACCAGGAAGACCCGTGCAAGAGCCTCCGTGGGGCGTCACTGCATTCCCGCTGTCCCCGAGCACCCACGGCATCACCGCCACCATCAGGGGAGCCCGAAGTGCCTGCAGAAGCTCTGGCCAGGCCCAGGTGATGGACAGGAAGCCAAATCATCCTTGGCATCCTGTGAACAAGTTCTTGCATTTTGAATCTCGGTGGGCCCCACTTGGGTATCTGAAAATGCAACTTCCTTATTTTCCCTAACAGGACAGTTGAGGGGTGGGGTAGTACTTAACCTTGACAACAGGACATCTCTCGGTTTCTTTTTTTCTTTTTTTTTTTTGAGTTGGAGTCTTGCTCTCTTGCCCAGGCTGGAGTGCAGTGGTGCAATCTCAGCTCACTGCAACCTTCGCCTCTGGGGCTCAAGTGATTCTCCTGCCTCAGCCTCCCCAGTAGCTGGGATTACAGGCGTGTGCCACCACGCCCGGCTAACTTTTGTATTTTTAGTAGAGGCGGGGTTTCACCATGTTGGCCAGGCTGGTTTCAAATCCCTGATGTCAAGCGATCTGCCTGCCTCAGACTACCAAAGTACGGGGATTACAGGCCTGCACCACCATGCCCGGCTATTTTTTGTATTTTTAGTAGAGATGGGGTTTCACCATGTTGGCCAGGCTGGTTTCAAACTCCTGACCTCAAGTGAGCCGCCTGCCTCTGCCTCCCAAAGTGCTGATTACAAGCGTGAGCCACCGTGCCCAGCCTCAGTCTCTCTATATCATCTCTGGTCATTTGCAGTGGTTTCTGCAGCAACTGGTCCACCCATGTGTACTCGGAGCCACTCAGGGCCGCCTCTCTTTCCCTCCTTCCTCTCCTCTCCCCCTAGGTGAATGGGAAGGAAGTTTAGGGTCTTCATGGTTTTGCAGGGAGGCAAACGGGGAGCCCACCCACAAATCTTTTTACATGACTGGAGCCATGATTAATTTCCTGGGGTTGCCCTAAAAAACACCGATGCAAACTGGGTGGCCAATAACAGAGACGTGTTCTCTCCCAGTTCTGGAGGCCAGAGGTCTGAAACCAAAGCGTCTGTAGAGCTGAGAGAGGGAAGATCCTTCCTGCCTCGCCCAGCTTCTAGGAGCCCCAGGCGTTCCTTGGCTTGTGGCCGCATCACTCCCATCGCTGCCTCTGTCCTCACGTAGCCTTCTTAAGGCCATTTATGGTTGCACTTAGGGCACACATGGTCATTCCAGATGGCCTCATCTCAAGACCTTCTGCTGATTACAGCAAAGATACTTTTTCTTTTTCTTTCTTTTTTTTTTGAGACAGAGTCTCACTCTGTTGCCAGGCTGGGGTGCAGTGGCATGATCTTGGCTCACTGCAACCTCTGCCTCCCAGGTTCAAGTGATTCTCCTGCCTCAGCCTCCCGAATAGCTGGGACTACAGGCATGTGCCACCACACCCAGCTAATTTTTGTATTTTCGGTATGTAGTACATACTGGCCTTGTTGGCCAGTATGATCTCGATCTCTTGACCTTGTGGTCCACTCGCCTCAACCTCCCAAAGTGCTGGGATTACAGGCGTGAGCCATCGCACCCAGCCTCTTTATTTATTTATTTATTTATTTTTATTTATATTTATATTTTTTGAGATGGAGTCTCGCTCCATCACCCAGGCTGGAGTGCAGTGGTGTGATCTCGGGTCACTGCAACTTCCACCTCCTGGGTTCAAGTGATTCTTGTGCCTCAGCCTCCCAAGTAGCTGGGATTACATGTGTGCACCATCAAGTCCAGCTAACTTTTGTATTTTTAGTAGAGATGGGGTTTCACCATGTTGGCCAGGCTGATCTCGAACTCTTGATCTCAGATGATCCATCTGTCTCAGCCTCTCAAAATGCTGGCATTACAGGCAGGAACCACCACGCCCAGCCAGATTCTTTTTCCAAATAAGGTCACATTCATGGGTTCTGGGCATTAGGGCTTGGATATATCATTTTGGGGACCACCATTTAACCCCCTCCAGCAAGCTTGGACATACCAGGCCACACCGGCCCATAGGGCTTGGGGCACCGCCCAGGCTGGGGCTGCTCCACTGTGCACATGGGTTCTCCTCCATCTTGCACTGGATGGGGTTGCCTCTTAACACTTTCGCTGTCAGCCTCCTCCTTAATCCGCCTCCTCCCGTGACTCCAGGGTCCTGACCAGGGCAGAAGCTCTTTTTCACCTGTGCCTTCACCTTGCTGGAGCTGGGAGGGAGGATTTTCCACCTTCTTATGTTTGGGGTGTTCCTTCCATGAGGCACTGGGTTTTACATCCCCTCTGGCTGATAATAAGTTTGAAGTTCAATAGGCCTGACTTTTTTTTTTTTTTTAATTTCTCACTGACTTTTTAAAATAATGGGTTTGTTTGTTTGTTTGTTTTTTTGTTTTTTTTTTTTTGTTTTTTGTTTTTTGAGACGAAGTCTTGCTCTGTCACTCAGACTGGAGTGCAGTGACCGGATCTCAGCTCACTGCAAGCTCCTCCTCCCGGGTTTACGCCATTCTCCTACCTCAGCCTCCGAGTAGCTGGGACTAGAGGCGCCCGCCACCACGCCCGGCTAATTTTTTGTATTTTTTAGTAGAGACGGGGTTTCACCGTGTTAGCCAGGATGGTCTCGATCTCCTGACCTCGTGATCCGCCCGTCTCGGCCTCTCAAAGTGCTGGGATTACAGGCTTGAGCCACCGCGCCCGCCCAAGAATGATTTTTTTTAAACTTGTAAGTTCAGGGGTCCATGTGCAGGTTTGCTACATAGGTAAACGTGTGTCATGAGAGTTTGTTGTACAGACTATTTCATCACTCAGGTATTAAGCCCAGTATCCATGAGCTCTGTTTCCTGATCCCCTCCCCGCTCCCACCCTCCACCCTCCGACAGGCCCCAGTGGGTGGTGTTCCCTTCCATGTGTCCATGTGTTCTCATCATTTAGCTCCCACTTATCATTGAGAATGTGCAGTATTTGGTTTTCAGTTCCTGCGTTAGTTTGCTGAGGACCACGGCCCTGACTGTTGATGCAAAAGGGGTGCAAAGGATGTGGGCAACCCCATTCCCCTCTTCATTCCTTCCCAGGGCTCTGGTCTCACGAGAACTCTAAAAGTTAAACAAGATGCTTTTTTGCTGAGGTCCTGCTAAGATTTCTTAGTCCCCCTGAGGCAGGTAGGGGCTCCAGCTGAGGAGGTAAAAGGTCAGCTAGCTGGAAATTCAAACTACGGAAAGACATCCCTGTGTTCTAAGAAATATGATCCCCCGACATCCACTGACCTGAGCAATGTCACCAACAGGAGACCTCAGAAGCATTTTTAACATGAACCTTATAGGGGGTGGGGTTTCTACACAAGAACGTGTACCCATTTAAGTGGACAGCTGCATGAGAAACATGTCTACACCCGCCCAACTACCACCATGAAACAGAATGTTCCCAACACGCCCACGCCCCAACCCAGTTAGTCTGCACCTTCCATCTGCGTCCCACCTCCCCCAGCAACCATGGATCTGCTTTCTGTTGCTTTGCTGTAGACTTGCTTGCCTGTTCTAGAATGTTCTGTAACTAGAAGCATATGGCATGGTCGAGGACTCTTGACTCCTCTCTTCCCCTCCTGCTCCCCTGAAACTGGTCCCGCACCCTGTCTACTTGACACAGGTAGAAGTCACATCAGTCCCTCCTTTCTCCTGCAGCCCATCTGCCATTTGGTTGGGGGCTCTGGACTCACCCTACGGGGAGGCACCATGGCCCAGTGGCCAGCTGCCCACCTCCCAGGTTTGGATTCCAGCCCGCCATTTTCTCACTTGAGACACTGGGCATGTGGCTCAGGCTCTCCAGGGCTCAGTTTTCTTCATCTGGGGAATGGGGATGAGAACATCAACCTCTGTGCTTCAGGAGCAAACAACACTAAAAGTCAGCTGTTCTGGCTGGGCGCGGTGGCTCATGCCTGTAATCCTAGCACTCTGGGAGTCTAAGGCGGGCAGATAATCTGAGGTCAGGAGTTCAAAACCAGCCTGGCCAACATGGTGAAACCCCATCTCTACTAAAAATACAAAAATTAGCCGGGTGTGGTGGTGTATGCCTGTAATCCCAGCTACTGGGGAGGCTGAGGCAGGAGAATCGCTTGAGCCCTGAAGGCGGAGGTTGCAGTGAGCTGAGGTCGCACCACTGCACTCCAGCCTGGGTGACAGAACGAGACTCTGTCTCACAAAAAAAAAAGTCAGCATTTCCTGAGGGTGAGCACAATGACCTCCCAGCTAGTCAAGTCTGACCAATGAGGAAAGATGTTTTAAATGAATGCAAATATATTTCTTTTTATGCTAAAATTAATAATGTCTATTTCACGAGGGTGCTGTGAGATTCAAGTTAGGCATGTAAAATGCCTGGCTTTATTTTTTTTTTAAAGAAAAACCTACACATGTTAATTATTTTCATTGTTCCTCTTCTCTGCAGTTTGCAGCCAGAATCATTATCTGAAAACCCAAGCCTGACCAGACACTTCCCTGCCCATTAATGACCTTGGTTAGCTTCATTACTGGCAACTTTCTGGGTCCATCTCTCTCTACTGCACCCAACTCCCTGCCCCATCCCCTCCCCACCCACCTGCAAGCACATGCGCGCCTCTGTGCATCAGCAGCACTAAGCTTTCCCCTGCTCTCTGAGCCCACAGGGGCCTTTTGTGCCACTGGGCCTTTGCACATGCTCTCTCTCCACCTGGGAAACCCCACCTTTCAAGACCCAGCAACGATGTCACCTTCTCTGTGAAGGCATGTGGTTGGCAAGGTAGGCAGTTGCTTCTATCTTCCGTCTTCCTTAGCAACATCTTGCTGTCATGCAAATGGCTTTGCTCACCTGTTAAAATAAATGAGGTGAATTGAATGATCGGTCCTAGTTCTCCACTCTGCTGTCTGTTCTACAACCCCATGGCCTTGGGGCTTACCTCGGCCTCATGGTGGGCAGAGAGGACTTCCCACCTCTTGACTTTGAGCTTAGCCATGTGACTTGCTTTGACTGATGGGCTTCTGTCATCGCCACAAGGAGAAAATGACCCAGGCAATCCACTGGTCACAGAAGAAAGTGTGGAGTAGAATTGGATCCATCCTGTGGCTTGAGCCCAGCATAGATCAGGTGACCCCACCCCACCCTCATTTCCCAGATGATTTGCAGACAGAGCAAGAATAAAGCCACAGAGTTACAGGTGGTTTGTTACTCAGCATCACCATGGCAACAGCTAACTGTGACAATTGTTCCATCTCCACTTTTACTTAAGCATCTATAAACTGGAGACCATGTCCCACTCCCTGGGTATCCCCAGTACCAGCACAAGGCTGACACTTGAAAAAGAAGGAAATTTCAGAGGTCCCTGTGAAATACCGATTGTTAACTTCAGCCAGCAGGGAAAGAGACAGAAACAGGAAATCCAGGCACTGGCAGGCCCTCCCAAAGACAGCTTAGGGGCCAAGATCATAGGCCTGGTAATTGGACAGCACAGGTTGGAATTCCAGCAACTTCCTTCAGTTCACTGAGATGCCACTTCATCAGCCATGGAGGGGAGCTAAGAATCTTGTCAATCTCACAATGTTGTTGGGAAGATTCAATGAACAAATGTAGGCAAAGCCCTGCGTATAGTGCTTGGCACATTGCCAATTCCTCAAAGATACTCCATAAAATTGATACTGGAGAGACATGCAAAGTAACCCAAGAACTGTACTTAGCAATGACAAGAACTGGAAAGCATTCATTAATGAAAAGTATCCACTGGCAAGGGAAGTTTTGGAGCAGAATACACAGCTTTAGAGAGAGGGCTGAGCACAAGGATAAGGAAGGTGAAGACACCATTCCTGATGGAACGCTCACCTTCAGGACCTTCCGTGACCTTCCATGACCTCATGTCTCCTAAACTACCAAGTTTAGTCCTTTGATGATTCAAATCATAGAAACTACAATTGTGAGCTTAAGAAAAAAAATACTTAACTTCTAGTCTAGGTTTTATTCTGTTTCCTAATGGTAACCAAAGGTAAGTCCAAACATGCATTTTTTTTAATTGATCTTTTCCTTAACCAGTCGTCTCATGAATGGCCTCATTATTTTAGAAAAATCATCTATTTGATGTATATCCCTAATGAAACTTCAACTTTTTAAATATCTGCAAGCAAATAATATAGATGAATTGGAACCAGACAGGCAATGCAACTAATCTAAAAGAAGACAAGAAAAGGGGGAGAAAGTAACAAAGGAGATAAGACAAGTTGAAAAACAAATAGCATGATAGCAGGTTTTAACCCAACTATTTTGATTTATATTAAATGTAAATGTTCTAAACATTCCAATATAATGTAAGGTGGTCAGATTTTACAAAAAAGCAAGGCCCAACGATATGCTATCTATAAGAAACCAACTTTAACTACAAAGATATAAATAGGTTAAAAGTAAAGAGATGGAAAAATGTATACCATGCAACATGCTTATACTCAACAAATGAAAGCTGCAGTGGTGATATTAGTAGTAGACAAAGGAATATTTCCAAGGACGAAGATGGGTTTGTCATAACTACAAAAAGGCCAACTCATCAAGGACATATAAAATTCCTAAATGTAAATATGCCAAATAACACAGCTTTACAGTATATAAAGAAAAAACTGATAGAACTTGTAGGAGAAATAGACAAATCCAAATGACAGTTGGATATTTCAACACCCCTTTCTCACTAATTGATGAAATAAGAAGACAGAAAACCAGTAAGGTTATCGAAAGCTTAAACAAACTTACCAACTAACTGACCCAATTAATATTTATAGAATACTCCACCCAGTATTCTAGAATATACATTCTTTGCAAACGCATAAGATATTCACTTAGACCATAATCTGAACAAAAAACTGTATCTCAACAAATTTTAAAAGATCAAAATATTTTAGAATATTTTCTTGGCCAGGTGCAGTGGCTCATGCCTTAATCCCAGCACTTTGGGGAAGCCAAGGCTGGTGGGTCACCTGAGGTCAGGAGTCTGAGACCAGCCTGGCCAACATGGTGAAATCCCATCTCTACTAAAAATACAAAAATTAGCTGGGCATTCTGTCAGGTGCCTGTAATCCCAGCTACTAGGGAGGCTGAGGCAGGAGAATTGCTCACGCCTGGAATCCCAGCACTTTGGGAGGCTGGGGAGGGAGGATCACCTGAGGGTGGGTGTTTGAGACCAGCCTGGCCAACATGGTGAAACCCCATCTCTACTAAAAATACAAAAATTAGCCAGGCAGGGTGGTAGGCACCTGTAGTCCCAGATACTTGGGAGGCTGAGGCAGGAGAATCTCTTGAACCCAGGAGGCAGAGGTTGCAGTGAGCCAAGACCACACCACTGCACTCCAGCCTGGACAACAGAGTAAGACTCTGTCTAGAAAATAATAATAATACTAAAAATAATTAGATTATAACTCTAGGAGGATTCAGGAACTCTCTTAGCTAGCTTTGTAACTTTTCTGTAAAACCCAAAATTATTCCAGGTTTAAAAGTTTACAAAATCAGTCAACATAAGTCATGATATAAACAGACTAAAGAAGAGCCATGTAATCATTTCAATAGATTCAGCTTTTGACAAAATCGAGCATCCATTCATGAGATAAACTTACCACAAACTAGAGAGGGAAGGAAACTGCCTCAACCTAACAAAGGACATTTATAAAAAATCCACAGCTAACATCCTAATTGATGGTGAGCTCCCACCCACGTCTGGAGCAAGGTAAGGATGTCCACTTCACCACTACTACTCAATGCTGTAATGGAGCCTCCAGCTAGTGTAATAGGCAAGCAAAAGAAATAAAAGGCATTCGGATTGGAAAGAGAGAAGTAGGACTCTCCTCATTTGCAGGCAACATGAAAACCTGGATAGAAAATCTTGTGGAATCTACAAAAAAGCTCCTTGAACTAAGAAGTGAGTGTAGGCTGGGCATGGTGGCTCACATCTGTAATCCCAGCATTTTGGGAGGCCAAGGTGGGAGGACTGCTTGAGGCCAGGAGTTCGAGACTACACTGGCCAACATAGCAAGACCCCATCTCTACTTTTTAAATTTAAAAATGTTTTAAAAAGTGAGGGTACTAAGCTTGCCAGATAAAAGATCAATACACAATAATCAATTGTGTTTCCATATGCCAAAAAATAACAATTATAAAATAGGATTTTAACAATACCATTTACAATAGTATAAAAATATGAAATCCTTGGGCTCAAATCTGATGAATCAGTGTAAGACCTATACACTGAAAACTACAAACATACCTGAATGAAAGGAAAGACCCAAATAAATGGATAAATACACTGTATTCAACAAGCCAGAATTTGAAGGTCTCCCCAAAGTGTAATCCCAGTCAAAATCCCAGCAAGCTTTTTTTTTTTTTTTTTGGTAGAAATTAAGTGAATTTTAAAATACATATGGAAACATGAAAAAATAAAAAACAGTTGAAACAACTTTGAAGAATGATTGAAGTTAGAAGATTTACAGTCCTCTTCAAAGTTGTTATAAAACTTAGTAAGTGACACAGTATGGTACTTGTATCGAGGTCAATAAATAGATCAATAATATAGAATGCTGGCCAGGCATGGTGGCTGACACCTGTAATCCCAGCACTTTGGGGGGCCAAGGCAGGTGGATCACCTGAGGTCAGGAGTTGAGACCAGTCTGGCCAACATGGTGAAACCCTGTCTCTACTAAAAATACAAACATTATCTGGCTGTGGTGGCACAAGCCTGTAGTACCAGCTACTCTGGAGGCTGAGGCAGAAGAATCGCATGAACCTGGGAGGCGGAGGTTGCAGTGAGCCATGATTGCACCACTGCACTCCAGCTGGGGCGACACAGCGAGGCTCCATCTCAAAGAAAGAAAGAAAGAGGCTGGGCAGAGTGCACAGTGGCTCATGACTGTAATCCCAGCACTTTGGAAGGCTGAGGTGAGTGGATCACCTGAGGTCAGGAGTTCATGACCAGGCCGGCCAACATGGCAAAATGTCATCTCTACTAAAAATACACACACACACACACACACACACACACAAATTAGCTGGGCATGGTGGCGAGCACCTGTAATCCCAGCTATTTGGGAGGCTGAGGCAGGAGAATTTCTTGAACTCAGGAGGCAGATGTTGCAGTGAGCTGAGATCGCACCATTGCACTCCAGCCTGGGTGACGGATTAAGACTGTCTCAAAAACAAAACAAAACAAAAAGAATACAGAGTCTAGAAATAGACTCACATGGTCAATTTTTTCGCAAGGGGCAGAGGCAAATTCAATGGGGACAGGAGAGTATTTTCAACATGTGGAAGAACAGATATCATTCATATGCAAAAAGTTACCTTCAATCTCTACCTCCTTCCATGCAAAAGTTAACTCAGTCAAATCAGAGACCTAAATGTAAAGACTAACACTATAAAACTTCTAGTAGAAAACACAGAAGAACATGTGTGAGTTTGAGTTAGGTAAAGATTTCTTGAGTTTTTAATGGGTACAGAAATTGGCCAGGTGTGGGGGCTCACACCTGCAATCCCAGCACTTTGGGAGGCCAAGGTGGGCAGATCACTTGAGGTCAGGAGTTCGAGACCAGCCTGGCCAACGTGGTGAAACCCCGTCTCTACCAAAAATACAAAAATTAGCTGGGTGTGGTGGTGCACACCTGTAATCCCAGCTACGCGGGAGGCTGAGGTGGGAGGATCACTTGAGCCTGGGAGATCAAGGCTGCAATGAGCCCTGATAGTGCCACTGCACTCCAGCCTGGGTGACAAGGCAAGACAACGTCTCCAATAAAAGAGTAAGCGTGCCTGCACCTGCAGGGGTGAGGTGCTTCTGACGCATTGCCGCGCCTGGATAGGGTCCTGCGGCTGCCCTGTGTGGCCGGTTTCTGAGATGAATCCTAGTGACAGGGAATTGGGGAGTTTCCACCTCCTTTCCAGCACTAAGGAAGGGGTGGGAACTCGGACCTCTCTGAGTCAGTCTGGCTTCCCAAGACACAGACGAGGTCAGCTGAAGAGAAGGTTAGAAAGTTCCCATGAGTGACGCAATCCTGCTCCATCTTCAGAAGGAGCCAGCCTTGCGGAGCGGGAGAGATGGCAGCTCTCCACGCAGGAAGACGTCTGTGCCTTCCCAGAATTCCTAATCAAAACAACACACTATAAATGTGCAGACTTTTCAAGGAAACCGTTCTTTAGTGACATTTCCCACCACGATGTCGCAGTCGTCTGAGACAGCACTAACTCAGCCTTTACGTGAGGTTTCCGTGAAGGGTGTCTGCTGGCACAGTGGCTGGATCTGTCACCGTGAGGAAGCACTATCAAAACGGGCCCAGGTTGGAATCCTTGCTGTGTGTCCTGGGGAGTCTGTTCCCTCCTCCAGGACTCACTTCCTTCCTCTGCAAATGAGAATAATAAACACTATCGGCCTCGCAGGGCCACAGGGAGAGAAAGGAGAGGTGGTAGGAAGTGCTTCATAAATGCTAAGTGCTTAATGGTCAGTGTGCAAGCGTTTAATCCATAGGAGTTCTTCTTATTATTATTAATATTAAATATTAATATTTAAAATACAGATTCTTGGCTGTGCACGCTTCACCCAAACACTTAGACTCCCTGGATGAGTGGCGCCCAGTTGACCGAGAGCCCCAGTGCCCTCCAGCATTGTTCGGGCTGGCTGGGGTTCCACTCAGATCAGTGCGTGATGCCCCAAGCGGCAGGAGTCCGGGAGTGACTCTCAGCTCTGCCCCCTTAACGCCTCCCTCTTCCTCCTGGCACTGCAGCTTCTCCACGTGTAACATGGCCGGGGGCGGCTCTGCATTTCCAACGGAGCGCGGCACTGATGCCAGCAAAACACGCAAAATGGAAAAGGAAGGTGAGGAGCACACATGTGCCCCGGAGAGCTGAGGCCTTGGAGGGGACTCCTATGACACTGTAAGGGAGGAAGTTCCTGTGTGGAGACCCGCTGCCTTCCCGGGTCTCTGTGATGTCAGGATGCGCTGAGCCCTGCGATGCTCTCAGCCACTGGCTCCCACACAGCTTAGTGTTACGAAAATAAAAGCTGTGGCCGTTTGGCTCTACAGAATGGATAAGCCCATCCTGTCCTGTCCTGCCCAGCCTGCATCTGCCACTGAATGCAAACAAAACCCTGAAGAGAGTGCGGGAGCTGCCATTGAGGGCCTCTGGAGAGTACACGCAGCAGACAGATTGGGGAAAGCACCAGAACTCGGGCATCCCAGGCCTTCGGAGCTCCCAGGCTCCTCCCTCCCAGCCTACACCCCAAGGCAGCTGGAAACCTTCCCAAAGAGCATCTTCAAGCCCAGATGCTTTCCCTGGCAAATTCTACCAAACATCTAAAGAAGAAACAACCAAATCTACACAATGTCTCCCAGATGATAAAAGAGAAGAGGGTACTTCCCCATCCATCTTATGAGGACAGCATCACCCCATCCCAAAACCACACAAAGACAGTCCAAGAAAAGAAATGCATGCAGACCAACGTCCATCAGGAACATAGACATGAAAATCTTCACCAGTCTGCTAGCTGGCTGTATTCAATAATATATATATTTGCTAATATTTTGGTCATAGGTCATACAACCCCATGACCAAGTGGGGTTTATTTAGGGAAGACAAAGCTGGTGGAATGCTTTTAAAAAATCAATCAAAGTTGGGTGCAGTAGCTCACGCCTGTAATCCCAGCATTTTGGGAGGCTGATGTGGGAGGATCACTTGAGGTCAGGAGTTTGAGACCAGCCTGGGCAACATGGCAATACCCCATCTCTACAAAAAAATTTTAAAAGTGAGCTTGGCATGCCCTGTAGTCCCAGGTACTTGGGGGGCTGAGGCTGGAGGATTCCTTGAGCCCAGGTGCTCGAGGCTGCAGTAAGTGGTGCCACTGCACTCTAGCCTGGGCGACAGTGAGACGGTCTCTAAACAAAAATTTAAAAATAAAATAAATTTATAAAAATAAAAAAATCAATGTAATCCATCATACTCACAGACTAAATAAGAAAAACCACATGATCATACCAATTGATGCAGAAAAAACATCTGACAAAGTTCAACATCCATTCATGATAAAAACTCTCAAAAAACCAAGGTAGAAAAAGAACAGAAGGCCATTTCCTTAATCTTTTTTTTTTTTTTTTTGAGACAGAGTTTCACTCTTGTCACCCAGGCTAGAGTGCAGTGGCATGATCTCAGCTCACTACAACTTCTGCCTCCTAGGTTCAAGCAATTCTCCTGCCTCAGCCTCCTGAGTAGCTGGGATTACAGGTGCCTGCCACCACATCCAGCTAATTTTTTTGTAATTTAGTAGTGACGGGGTTTTACCATGTTGGCCAGGCTGGTCTTGAACTCCTGACCTCAGGTGATCCACCTGCCTTGGCCTCCCAAAATGCTGGGATTACAGGCCTGTATCACTGTGCCTGGCTTCCCTAATCTTATAAAGGGTATCCACAAAAACTCCACGGCTAGCATCAGACTGACTTCATGGGCAAAGAGAATGCTTCCCTTGAGGTAATGAAAAGACAATTTATAAACTCTTACCATTCCCAGTCCACATCTTATCTGGAGGCCTAGTCAATGAACTATAAAAAGAAAGAAGAAATCCAAGGCATATGGACCTGAAAGGAAATAATGAAACTGTCCTTATTTGCATATAACATAATTCTCTGTGCAGAAAATCTTAAGGAAACTATTTAAAAAGCTCAGGCTGGGCTGGGTGCAGTGGCTCACACATGTAATTTCAGCACCTTGGGAGGCCGAGGCAGGCGGATCACTAGAGCTCAGGAGTTCGAGACCAGCCTGGGCAACATGGTGAGACTCCCATCTCTACAAAAAAAAAAAAAAAAAAAAAAAAAAAAAATTAGCTGAGCATGGGTGTGTGTGCCTGTGGTCTCAGCTACTCAGGAGGCTGAGGTGGGAGGATTGCTTAAACCCAGGAAGTTGAGGCTACAACCAGCTGTGATTACACCACTGCACTCCAGTCTAATATGATGGATTACATTGATTTTTTTAATTTTTATAAATTTATTTTATTTTTTACTTTTTTTTTTTTTTAAGAGACAGAGTCTCACTCTCTTGCCCAGACTGGGGTGCAATGGTGCCACTCACTGTGGCCTCAAACTCCGAGGCTCAAGATACTCTCCAAATTAACAAACAAAAAAGCTTATTGAAATAACGAGTTTAACAAGATCTCAGGACATAAGACCAACAGACAAAAAAAATCAATCCTATTTCTATATACTAGCAATGAAAAATAGATAAATGATAAAAATGTTAAACCCACTTACAATAGCTCTCCAAAAATGAAATACTCAGGTATAAATCTAACGAAACTCGAGGATGATCTGTATGCTTTATCAAAATGCTGACAAAAGAAATCAAAGACCTAAAAACAGAGATATACTGTGTTTATGGATTGGCGGGCTCAAATATAACTATGCTATAAATTATCCCTAAATTGATGCAGAGGTTTAACACAATTCTAGTCAAAATTCCAGCATGACTTTTTGTAGATAGTAAAAATTAATGTGGAAAGGCAAAGGATCTAGACTAGAAAAAATGATTTTTCATTTTTTCTTCCCAGCCAGACCCTCCTCTGGGCTCTGCCAGCCCAGGGCTCTGTTCTGAGACTCGGAGCACCCCTGCCTTATCCCAGTTCCCAACGTCTTGCTTTCTCCCACTGGCTGCAAACTCTTTAAGACAAGAGCTGTCAAAATTCTCACCTCCGTTCATTTTTGATCTCCCTGCAACTACAGGCAACGCCCGGCACAGAGTTGGGGCTCAATAAGTGTTTGATGAACTTGCAACTGGAACAAGATCTGATTCTGGTAATGGTTAACAGTGGACTTGGGGCAAGTATTTCTGGGGGTGAAAAAAAGCTTGTTTGTGCGGTAAAGACCTCGGCCAGACCAGATCCTTGGTGATCCCGAGATCCTTGCTTCACTCTCAGTACTCCAGACCTGGATGTCTCTTTAACCTTAGAGTAATCGTGATAGAGTGAGAAGTCTTCTGTAGATGTAGTTATTAACTATCAATTAGGATTCAGACTGGAGCCGTGGAGGGTTTGGAAAAATGTTTTCATATTATTTTCCAAGTGTTTGATGAAACCCCAAGATATTTTTCCCAGACATATTTTCCCCTGAAGCTGGAAACCCGTGAGTATTGAAAGGAGAATTTAATCTTAGGGGTTACAGTCTGCTTTTGCTGCGCTCATCTGAATGGAATGGCATGTGATGCCCAAGAGGTCTGTGGCTCTGTATTTTACATGTGGAATTAGATGCTTGCATTTCAAGTGCATGCAACTGAATCTCACATTAATCCGCAAACCAGTACTTGAGTTTCAAGAGGGTATATAAACTTGGCAAATGTGCCTCTCAATTACTGGAATCAAGATAAGCCTGCTGGGTTGTAACAAGGCCCAGGCACAGGCCTCAGAGAACCTGGGACCTTTGGTCTTCAGAGAAGTGGAGGATGGGAGAGAGACATGACACCGCCATCTCTGGGCTTGCATGGAGACACAGAAGGAAAAAAGAGTTTCCCATTTAAAATGTAAAAACTGTCCATTGCAGAAAACTGGGAATACACAGACAAAAAGGTAAGTAGTGAAAGGTGAGTAGTGAAAGGCAAACAATCCCATAAAGACAACCCTTGGAGGCCGAGCTCATGCCTGTAATCCCAGCACTTTGGGAAGCCGAAGCAGGCAGATCACTTGAGGTCACGAGTTCGAGACCAGCCTAGCCAACATGGTGAAACACCATCTCTACGAAAATTACAAAAGTAGGCAGGTGTGGTGGCAGGCGCCTGCAATCCCAGCTACTCAGAGGGCTGAGGCAGGAGAATCGCTTGAACCTGAGAAGCGGAGGTTGCAGTGAGCTGAGATCAGGCCATTGCACTCCAGCCTGGCAGAGACAGACTCTGTCTTAAACAAAATAAATAAATAATAAAATAAATAGATAAATAAAACAAAGACAACTTTTGGTGATATTTTAGACCAGGACATTTCCTTCCAGTCTTTTTTTCCCCCTGCATTTTGGGAATTGTCGTTCAGGGCAGCTGAAATGAGAGGTGGGGCTTCGTGACTAATTCTGCCATGCACCCTCATGTTAAAGCCTGAGGGGCGCCCAGAGACTTTGTTAAGTGTGAAGGCTTAGCGTCAGCTGTCAGCCAGGCACCTGATGACTCAATGAGTAGCCGGAAAGGAAAGGGCTTTATCTAGTTCAGAACTGCAAGTATCTGCTGTTTTGAGAATAGTTTATTAGTGAAGATAGCATTATCTGGATATATGTCTGTGAGCTTAAATCCCTTCTGTCCATTTCAATACAGAGCAA
This sequence comes from Chlorocebus sabaeus, assembly GCF_047675955.1. Lineage (NCBI taxonomy): Eukaryota > Metazoa > Chordata > Mammalia > Primates > Cercopithecidae > Chlorocebus > Chlorocebus sabaeus. Next base: position 81,424,866 of record NC_132908.1, on the reverse strand, counting down.
CTTGAAACACATCAGAAAGTTTGCATGAATCCTGCAGCATTTAAAACTGTGACAGAAGCTCCCTGACTCTCAGGGGGCCTGTGGGAGTGGAATTGGGAGCACTGTGCAATCGTGGCCACTCCTGCTAACAGGCGCCTGCCTGGGACCCCGCAGCTCCACTCAGGAGCATGCACCCGAGAGAAAGAGGACACAAGCCCTCCACAAGGCACACTGAGAACAGTCTTAACAGCCCCAACTGCAAAAAACAGATGCCATCAGCAGTGGAATAGACAAGTACATCGTGGCATGTCCACAAAATGCAACATTACTCTGAAGTGAGAAAACAAAACTAACTCCTGGCACCCACCACCGCTGGAGGGATTTCAGAGAAGCAGCACAGAGAGAAGGACATGGAGGGCAGGACACATGGCACCGTGCAATGCCACGGAGAGGAAGTGCGGAAGTCACAGTGATCCACGCCGTGGTTCTCAGCCAGGGTGACTGTGTCCCCAGGGTGTATTTGGCAACGTCTGGAGACATGTTCGGTTGTCATGATGGAGGGGGTGGGTGCGTCTAGTATCTAGTAGGTCGGGGCCAGGGACACAGGAAACATCCTACAGTGCACACAACAGCCACCACCTCATAGAATTATGGTCCCAAATGGCAATCAACAGTGCCGAGGCTGAGAAGCTGATGTATGACAGCAGGCGTCAGGTTAGCATCAGGGATGGGGAGAGTGGGAGGGAGTGAGCTCGGGGCCTCTGGGGTGTGGAAATGCTCTATACGCTTACACACGTCTAAATGTGTAAAAAGCCACTGAGGTGTACACGTGCAATTTGTGCACTTTGCTCCCCCCCACACACACACTCTCTCTCACACCCCAGATCCAGAGCATTCCCCAGCAAAGCCGTGGCTCATGGTTTTGTGTTCCATCACCTCCTGCGCCCCTCTCATTTAAATAGGACAGAACATCTGAGTCAATGCATCTCTTTTACTAAGTGAAATGAAAGGGTTTGGCTCGCGGGGATTCCAAGGCAAATCTGAACCATATGAACATGCAGACTCATGGTAGACACTTGGCTCTTTCACAACTTCCTGCAGCCCGCCGCCGTCGCGGTGAGCGAGCACACGCAGGCAGCAGCATTGACGGGCGCCCGAGGCTTTATGGGCTCTGGCATCACTGCCGTCGAGAGCTCATCATTTCCGTGAAAAAGGTGCCGGGCCCAGCCCATCCCTGTTGCTCCATCAGCCACAAACCTGCCTCAGGATGTCAACAACCGGGCAGCGTCCAGAGACGCAGGGGCTCATCTGCTCAGTGGGCCAGTGGGTCAGTCTCGAGGAGCTGACCGTGGTTTGTGCTTGCGTTCCAAGCACGACCTGACTCAGTCTAGTCCAGGGCAAAACCGGGCTAGAGAGTAACGCCCTGGCCAGACACTGCGGAAGATGTTTTGCTGTGGCTGCCACTCCTTGGAGAAAAAGCAAATTTGGAAGCTTTGACCCAAGAGGTGGAATGGCTGCTTATTTATTCTCATTTTCTTTTTCTTTTCTTTTTTTTTTTTTTTTTGAGATGGAGTCCTGCTCTGTTGCCCAGGCTGGAGTGCAGTGGTGCAATCTCAGCTCAGTGCAACCTCAGCCTCCCAGGTTCAAGAGATTTTCCTGCCTCAGCCTCCAGAGTAGCTGGGATTACAGGCGTGCACCACCACTCCTGGCTAATTTTTGTATTTTTCGTAGAGACGGGGTTTCACCACGTTGGCCAGGCTGGTCTCGAACTCCTGACCTCAGGTGATCTGCCCGCCTCGGCCTCCCAAAGTGCTGGGATTACAGGTGTAATGAGGTCCGGCCTTATTCTCATTTTCTTTCAGTGAATTTTCTTTTCTGTTTGACTCGTATTATATACTGTCACCATGAGAATTAACGAGACCAGAATGCTGAAACAGATTTGGCTTAAGGAGGAAAAGATTCCGAAGTCAAACTCAAGGTGGATTTTCTGTGTAACCTTCAGGCACAGAAGACCTGAGTCATACAGCTTGTGAATGTCAAACGGGCTTTCAAGCCGCAGAGAAGACACCTTCATGTTTCCAAAATTCATTTCTAAAATGCAAACCATATCTCAACACCGAAACCTTCAGAATTCCAGGATAAACTTTGCTTTAAATGTAAATTGCAGAAAAGAAATAGAGACCCATTGCCAGCAGAGATAAGAGGGCTAGGGTGAGGACGTTGATTTCAGAGGCTGGTAATGACCAAGAACAGCCTAGCATCGTGGCCCAGCATCGCCACGGGGCTGTCTCCCTGGGAAGACGAGGCCAGAACTAAGCCACCCTCACCTCCTCCACCTCCCTGCTCAGTCTTTCTCACTCTCCCCTCTCTTCTCAGTTGCTTCTCCCCTCTACATTTTCCTTTTATTACTGTTTTTAATTTTTTTTTTTTTTTTAGTAGAGACAAAGTCTCATTATGTCACCCAGGCTGGTGTCAAACTCCTGGCCTCAAATGATCCTCCTGCCTTGGGCTTCTAGAGTGCTGGGATTACAGGCGCGAGTCGCCTGCCTAGCTCACATTTTCCTTCTCCTGACCTTCTCTTCCATTTCCTTTACCTGCTTAGCCTCACCCTTTCCATCCCCTAACTGGCCTCAGTATGGAGTCAGAGCATACTTTCAGTTGTTTGCTGTATTTACTAAATGAAGTGTGTGTTTTCTTCTCAGTTACAAGCGTGGGAGGGTTGAAGCTTTATCGTTCTATTCCTTTGCAAACAAATCTTAGGTTGCTCCAAATCTAAGGTTGGATGCCGGCTTTGAATGGTGCTTCTTGTGCACTAGTGACTGTGAGTTTTTTTAAAAGTCCCATTGAAGATGGAAAGGAGGGGACTTCCAGGAAAGCAGAGGGAATGCACATGCAGCGAGCTCTGGAGGACGTGTCTGAGTAAGGAAGACAGCGGAGGGAAAGGCTTCGTAGCTCCTCTGGGTTAACTGGTTCTGGAACAGTCTTTACCCGGTTGCAAAATACCCTCGTGCTATTTTTCAGTGGGAACTTAGGAGTGAACGTCTCTCTACCCTGGTGGTCCCTGACCAGACAGAACACACTATCTCAATGCTGAACTAGCACTGTCTGGCTTGATCAGAGTACCCAGAACAGCCAGGAGGGCTGGGATTCTAACAAGGGATGGGGCAGGTGGGGGCACAGGTCCAGGCAGGCGCGTGACCAAGGTCGTGAAGGCTGGCTGCCTAGAATCGAGGCCCCAGCCCCAAGCCCTCCTGGGTGCTCCCTAAGGCCTGCTCTGCCAGGGCTCCCTGGTGTGCTTCCTGCCCAGGAGGGCATGACCAGCGGGCAGTTGTGGTCATCACTCATGTGCACCTGTGGGCTCACCGCTGAGGGTCCCTGCTCAGACCTCACTGGGCATGGTGTCGCATCTGCCGGAGTGGACGCTGTGGTGTCAGGCAGGTGGTGCATTCACTGGGCACAGACTGCAGCCCCTTCTCCCCTAGGCATGGCGGGGCCCTCTGAGGACTGCCAGGGCCACCGTGACTGAGCATCAGCTGTGCTAATGGATCACACCTGCTACCTTGCTTACTCCTATTCCTGGGCCTGGGTGGCAGTGCCACTACCAGCTGCTACCCAGAGGAGGCACCAGGCCACCTGTCCAAGGTCACGTGGCTGGTTCGCAGCAGGTGAGGTTGGAATGCAGGCACCCTTGTGCTACTTTGCTCTATTTTTTTTTTTTTTTTTTTGCTTTAATGCTACAAGCACTGAGGCGTTCATACACATCTTTTTCCTTCTGTTTCTCTGCAATATCCACTGGGCTGTGTCTGCCTTTCTAGTTTACTCCTAAGCACGCGCGATGACCTCGTCAAGCAGAGTGGGCTGCAGGGAGCAGAAACTGGGTATGAAAGGGTGTGAACACCTGCCCACAGCACAGAGGAGGGGCCCCAAGCACAGGTGCTGGGGAGGTGCCAAGTCCCTAACTGCACAATGTAGACAGAAACGACGCATGGGCTTGGCAGAGAACCAAATGCCTGGCAAGAGCTCAGAAGCAGGCCTGGCCTGCAGAAAGCCCTGTGTGTTCGCTGTTAATGTCTCTCAAATGAAAGGTGCCAAACCTGGAGCCAGAGGGCGAAGTGTGCTGGAGAGGGGATGGAGGCAGGAAACCTGGAGGGAGGTGCTGGTGGGGGAAGTACGCAGGAAGACCCTAAGGGTGGTCACTGAGGGTGCTGCTGTGGGCTGCTGGCCCCTGTGGCTCAACATCTATATCCATGGACACACTCCAGGTCTGAGACCCTAGTCCTGGCAGCAGGCCCAGCTGCATCCTTCTTTCGGTCACAGCAGAGGGTCCCACTGAAGGCTGCACTCCGGCGCTGTGCGGTGTGCCCTCCCAGTGTGGCAGGGAGCGTTTGAAACCACAGGAAACAGGGATATCTTCCTAGAGAGTGAACTTTACTCATTGCAAAGCTAATGTACTTTTTCAAAAACATGACAATTCTTTGTTTTTTTAGACCAAGTGTCACTCTGTCGCCCAGGCTGGAGTGTAATGATACAATCTCAGCTCACTGCAACCTCCGCCTCCTGGGTTCAAGTGATTTTCCTGCCTTGGTCTCCCGAGTAGCTGGGACTACAGGTGCATGCCACTATGCCTGGCTAATTTTTATACTTTTAGTAGAGACGGGGTTTCACCATGTTGGCCAGGCTGGACTCCAACTCCTGAGTTCAGGCAGTCGGCCTGCCTCGGCCACCCAAAGTGTGGGGATTACAGGCGTGAGCCATCGCACGGCCAAAACTATGACACATTTTATGTCACTGTATTAGCCCTAAGGGGGCACTGCTCACCTTCTAGGATGCCAAGGGCACATATTTCAATGGAAAATTGAGGTGCTGACTTCTCTCTGCAGAGCCCAGGAGTAAACTGTGTGTGATAAAATAAGACTAGAATGTCAGGGTCTCTTGCCAGCCCCACGGGTATCAGAAGCTCTACTTTAAGCAGCAATAAATAAGCGGTTACCTGTGCAGACAGGGATAGACAGGTCGGCAGTGCTGAGTCCTGGACCCGTGCCTTCTGATGGAAACAGGAGGAATGAGGTGGAGACGGGGTCCTCAGATCTGGAAGTCAATCGGCACCTGACAGGGGCAGTTTTCAGTCTTTTAAAGCAGAGGAAGAACTTTTTTGTTAAATCAAATAGAGAAGACCTACATACTCAGAAAATAGGCAAAAATAATTGCTTTCTTTGAAGGACACGTGGGAAGTCTGAGGTCAGGTTTATTAGACCCAACCCAAGAAACCCAAGGCTATACCTTGAAAACCAGGGCATGTGGCCTGATCCCATAAACCATAACACGCTCCAGAAGGGTGAAGATGTTAAAAAACAAAACCAAATAATAGGGGAAAAAGAAAAAAAAAAAAAGACAGAGTTAGATTTTGTCTAGTTCTCAAATGTGCCAACAACACAGGCACCCCTCAGAAAGTTCCTATCGAGGGCCTTTTCAAATACACAAACACAACTGAGCAGTGTATTGGCTTGAAACAGGCGGCATAAATGAAGCTACCCTAATGTTTTCGTTATTAGGAAACCAAACAATAACCACTTTCCCCTAAAACACAGCAAGGACTTAAATGGGATCCTATGAGAAAACGAAAGTGATGAGTTTTTATAGGCCGTCAGCGGTGGCTCATACCTGTAATGCCAGCACTGTGGGAGTTCGAGGTGCGCGGATCCCTTGAGGCCAGGTGTTCAAGACCATCCTGGCCAAAATGGTGAAACCCCATCTCTACTAAAAATACAAAAATTAGCTGGGTGTGGTGGCATGCACCTCTAATCCCACCTACTGGGGAGGCTGAGGTTGCTGGGCTACAGAGTGAGACTCTGTCTTAAAAAAAAAGAAAAGTTTTTACATAAAAATATCTTAAGCATATCACTCAGTATGAAATCCTAGAGTCAAATAAAATACTTTGCAGATACCACAGCAGCAAGCACTGTGTAAATTCCCTTTACTGCAAATACAGTACAGTGATTTACAGGTTTGCTTACTTGCCAGTTGTTTCCAAGGAAAGGCCACTTGACAAAATACTACTGTGTTCAGCAAATCAGTGCCTAGCAAATGATCCCTTATCCTGACCACAGTACAACAGGAGACACGACTGAATCTGTGAAACAAAACGCATGTACGACCAAGAAGCAAACGCACAATTTAAATCCCACTGGAAAAAATGTACACTTGCTAATTAAAATGATGTAACATGTCTTGTTGAGGTGGGGGATGAGGAAAGGGAGAGAAACAATCAGAAAAGAGAATGAAGCATTTAGTCACTTGTTCATCTGTGTATTCTTTAAAGGAACATCACCATGAGGTTAGGCCAGCAGATGCTATCAGGTGCATTTTGTTTTCGAGCAAGTTAATTTCTCCCCCAAAGGTGTCAATAAGATGGGAACAGCCAGTCTAAAAGATGAGTAACACTAAAACAAACAAACAAACAAACAAACACAACAAAAAAAACCCATTCCTAGGAAGCCAGAGAAAATGTCTGAAGAGGGCAGATCAGTGTCTGCTCGGTGACTTTTGCTATGACTGATTTTAAAAGAAAAACATGCCGGCCTCAGTGGCTCACGCCTGTAATCCCAGCACTTTGGGAGGCTGAGGCGGGTGGATCACGAGGTCAGGAGTTCAAGATCAGCCTGGCCAACGTGGCGAAACCCCGTCTCTACTAAAAATACAAAAATTATCTGGGTGTGGTGGCAGGTGCCTGTAATCCCAGCTACTTGGGAGGCTAAGGAAGGAGAATCGCTTGAACCCGGAGGGCGGAGGTTGCAGTGAGTCAAGACTGTGCCATTGCACCCCAGCCTGGGCAACAAGAGCAAGACTCTGTCTCAAAAAATAAACAAACAAACAAATAAAATAAAATACAATAAGGAAAAACGTAACACTTTGTGTAGAGTTGGCTATTACCACATGGTCTTGCTACACATGGATTTTAAAAACACTAACATTTTTGTCTAATCTCTTTTAAGTCCACTGACCCTCAGGAAATTGGTATAACGATACTGTCTTCACTAGGCTCAGTCAACAAGATATTTTTCCTTCTTGAGCCAGAGAAGTACCAGAAAAACTGTGAATCTTCTGTCTCTCTTGCTGTTTTTGGTTCTTTTGATGGACTCAGCACTTCCCAAGAGAAATGAAGCCAACAGACTGCTGTGTCCACACTGCCACAACTTACTCATTCGCATTGACTCATGAACATGAGTTGGCTGTACAATACGAGCTCAGCTCACTGGTTTATTGGGTTATTTCCCCTAGTTCAAAAGCCACTGACCTGGACTGTGCTTGTCACTTTGTAACCAGTTGGCCTGGTCAAGTATAAGCAGTCTATGACAGCAATAATCAGAAATGTCACCAAATAAAAGACATTCTAAGATGATGCCTTTGCTGACTGCAAAGTTCCTGCTCACATTGCCCACACATTAGACGGGGACGGGATGACCAATGACGTCGAGCAATGAAAGCAGCGGCCGGACGTGGGGGCTTACGCCTGTAATCCCAGCACGGTGGGTGGCCGAGGCAGGTGGATCACCTGAGGTCGGGAGTTCAAGACCAGCCTGACCAACATGGTGAAACCTCGTCTCCACTAAAAATACAAAATTAGCCAGGTGTGGTGGCGCATGCAGGACAATCGCTTGAACCTGGGTGGTGGAGGTTGTAGTGAGCTGAGATTATGCCGCTGCTCTCCAGCCCGGGCAACAAAGGCAAAACTCCATCTCAAAAAAAAAAAAAAAAAAAAGGGGAGAGAGAGAAATGAAAGCAGAATGCCACTGTGAGCCACTCGGGCAGCTGAAGCATAGTTACACCGATGGAGACAGGAATGACCTCCATTCTTCATCCTGCCTCAAACCCACCGTGGTTTCTTGGCTAGTGGACAAATAACACACCAACCAGGTAAACTTCATGACATCTTCCCTGTAAGAGAACTTCCAAGTCTTGTTGGCAACAACCGACAAATGCAAGGAAAATCTCCCTATAACATACTAAAAAGGTAACCAATCACTTTGATTTAAATGCCACCTACAAAGACATGTTAAATGGTAATGAAGGAAAATCACTAAGTGTGTAGCCTCAGCACCAAGGTTAATGAGCGAAGTTCCCAACGTAAATAACCTAAAGTTAGGAAACGGTCCTACGAAACTTACAAAAACATTAAACGTTGTAACACAAAATAGAAAAGTTGTGTGTTATTGTTCTCTAGAGGGACAGATGTATATATAAAGGGGAGTTTATTAAGGAGTATTGACTCACAAGATGAGGTCCTACAATAGGCCATCTGCAAGCTGAGAAGCAAGAAAGCCAATCCCAGTCCCACAGCTGAAGAACGTGGAGTCTGATGTTCAAGGGCAGGAAGCATCCAGCATAGGAGAAAGATGGAGGCCAGAAGACTAGTCTTTCCACATTCTTCTGCCTGCTTTTATTCTGGCCACACTGGTAGCTGATTATTAGATGGTACCCACCCAGATTGAGGGCGGGTCTGCCTTCCCCAGCCCACTGACTCAAATGTTCATCTCCTTGGCAACACCCTCACAGACACACCCAGAAACAAGACTTTGCATCCTTCAGTCCAACCAAGTTGACACTCAGTATTAACCATCCCAAGTTGAGTGCAAAATCTCAAGAATAGCTAACAGGGACAGACACGCAATTCACTTGGAACCCTAGAAAATGTCTGGATTTGCTAGAATCACCTAATTCTGTATCCCTGGGCCAATTATTCACTTGAAGGACCATATTCTGCCCTGCTCTGGGCTTCCCTGTCTGTGGCTGGGCGTGTGCTGATCCTGCCTGAGCAAAAAAAAAAAAAAAAAACCATGGTGGGCAGTCACATGTTCATCACAAACACAATCTCAAGAGTCAGGCGGCATGAGGTTATCGGCTCTGTTTGTGTCCCCCCTGGTATTCATCTCTGAAGCCCGAACCCCCAGTGGAATACTAGGACGTGGGGCCTTTTAGGTGTAGATGAAATCGCGAAGGTGGAGGCCCACGGTGGGATGAGTGTCCTTGTAAGAGAAACAGACGAGGGCTCACTCTGCCCTGTGCAGACACAGTGAGAAAGCAGCTGTCTCCAGGCCAAGCAGCAGGCCTTCTCCACACAGGTCTGCTGGCGTCTGCTCTTGGACTTCTAGCCTCTAGAACTGTGAGAAATAAATGTTTGTTGTCTAAGCCACTCAGACTATGGTATTTTTGTTCTAACAGCCCAAACCAACACAGGGGTTTTGCAGGCTGTCTCGCTAGCGCTAGCTTGCATTTTTCTATCAGCATAGATGGGTTAACAGAGGAGCCCTTTGCTGGCTACCAGGGAGTTGAATTTAAAAGGCCAGGTACACCAGACAGGGCAGCACCCCTCAGAGCAGATGTGTTATTGCCAGCTTTCACCGGCAGACCAGCATATGGCAATGTCCCATTGGAGTGAATCTCTAACCACTCTTCAAAGGGACTTGGGAGCTTTCAAAGGGAATTTTAGAGCGCAATCATTTCCAACTTATTTTGGGACTAATAAAATATGTATCTTAGCAAATGAAAGATGCTAGAGAAACCACTGAACGATATCTGAGACAAATCTTCCATCTGAATATACCGGACAGCTTTTAAGACTTACAAGCAGGTTCGTGGACCTAAAAACTACATGCTTTGTTTGGCCTCTCGTTCCAGCTTCCTGTGCAAAGGCTTTCCCAGATTGGAGGGCCCCTTTCCAGAGAGGACACTCAATCTCACACACACGGGACACGGCAGTGACAAAGTCACTTTATACTGTGGAGGGTGAATGATCAACACCAGTCATGGAAGCTGGGGGGAGTAAGGATGAATAAGCCACCAAGGACAGAGGGCCAGAGCTGGGTCAAGCATTACAACGTACACATTCAACCAAGTGCTTTAGGATGGGTTTTATCTTTCACGGGCTTATTGCTGCTGGTGTGCGTGGTTGCCCCAAAGTTAATCTGGCTTCCATGGGAACTGTACGTTATTTTAATGAGAAGCTAATTACAATATTGGGTCCAGAGTTGGTTCCTTCCGGTGGGTTCATGGTCTGACTTCAAGAATGAAGCAGCAGACCTTCGTGGTGAGCGTTACAGCTCTTAAAGAAGGCACGGACCCAAAGAGTCAGCAGCAGTTAAGATTTACTGTGAAGAGCAAAAGAACAAAGCTTCCACAGCGTGGGAGGGAACCCAAAGGGGTTGCCGCTGCTTGCTGGGGTGGCCAGCTTTTATTCCCTTGTCCCCTCCCATGTTCTGTTTTTGTCCTATCAGAGTGCCCTTTTTTCAGTCCTCCCCGCGATTGGCTACTTTTAGACTCCTGCTAATTGGTACGTTTTACACAGCACGATTGGTGCATTTTACAAATCTCTTGCTAGCTAGAGCGCTGATTGGTGCATTTTACAAACCTATTGCTAGTTACAGAGCGCTGACTCATGCGTTTTATAATCCTCTTGTAAGACAGAAAAGGTCTCCAAGTCCCCGCTGGACCCAGAAGTCCAGCTGGCTTCACCTCTCAATATGACTTATAATTCAGCCAAGCAAATCAAGAGAATTACAAAGCGTAAGTAGGTTAGACAGACACTTGTACAGTAAGTTTAGGAATCTCTGCACCCAGGGTGGCACCAGGCTACAATTAGAAACACCAGATGGTAAGAGGAAGAACTTGAAAGGCTCAGACCACATTAAAACCCCTTCTCTGTAGATCTCAGGACACTACAATCAATCACCCACACAGGGCCAGAAGCCGGGGCACAGGCACCCTCTCACATGACGTCCCTCTCTCCGTGTCTTGCGTCTCAGGCTTCCTTCCCACTACTGAGGGTGGCGTCCAGAGGCATCGCTAAGCCACCCCAGTGGCACTCAATTGAAGAACGTTTAGCTTTGATCTACAGCAACTATTTCGGTGACACTGAAAATGCCGGGCTATAGAAACAAGGGACGAGGAGGGGAAGAGGAAAAACCTCCTTTCTGCCAATCGACGAGTCAAAACTTTCATTTACCCACATCACTACTTAATCCATTTGAAAACACTAAACAAACATAACCCGAGTGGTGGTTCAGCTTCCACAAACAGGTCGGACTGACTGAAGGGCGGGTTTTAATTCTGGAGGTAAACTCGTGCCCCCGTGAATTCCAGTTACCCGAAAAGGCATTCGCATTCAAAGAAACACGCACACCTTTAAACCAACTTTGTGATTTTTATTGATGGGCGACAACTTTATACTCCTAGATATCACTAAACTGTGTACAATTAGGGACGCGGCATCAGAGAAGAGCAGACAGCAGAATTAAACAGAGCAGACCGAAGGAGAGATCTTCATTATTTGCCCAGTTTTCATTATGTGTACACAGAAGCATGAATGCGATTTGAAATCTTTTAATGGCAATAAAGTTACAATCACCCATCTATGTAGACTAACATTTTAACTCCAAATATTTGATCTGCAATGTGTATGTAAGCAGTTTCTCTCCACACAATTATTAAAATTTTTCCTGTTAGGAACCAGCAACTTATTTTTTATGTTTATTTTTCTTTTGAAGTAAGAACTAGTTCTTCTTTGATAACTGGCTCATTTTTATCATTTATCAAAAACTAAAGGGTAGGGAAGAAAAGTGTGATGGATTAAAAAATTTCTTTTTTAAGGAAAGATAAAATTCATTTTCACAAATTTACAAGTGTTGTTGCTGGTGCAGGATTTATTCTACTAAGCAATGAGACTGGGGATCAAATCCGCTTTCTTATCTCAGGAATCAGCATTATTTCAGAAATACGGGTTTTTGTGGATTTTCTAAAATCAAGCGACAGTCTGTTTCAACCAAGTGATTTTTGATTTGGAAGTTAGAGTCAACAGAAACTATGTTGTGCACGAACCCCAAGGCATCTCCTTTTCATTCTAGCCCACTTTTGCAAAGGGAGAAAGAGTTTCTCTCTAAAGAGCCACTAAAGAGAGGTGGGAAGTGAGTGTGAGGTGGCGGCCTACGAGGCGGGCACTGGGCGCACACGCAGCGCACAGAGGGTTTACAGCAGGTCCACTCGGCGGTAATACAGGAGGTAGGCTGTGCGTTCAGCAGTTGGTTTCACCACCTGGTACTGGCTGATCACCTTGACTGTTTGGTCATCGATTCGCAGCCAGCCATTCAGACCGATCTGGAAGACGTCTGTAGTGTAATGGCCGCCCGTCGCACTGTTGCCGTGATGGTAGACCACTGCAAGAGAGCCCAGCAGGCGGCAGAGTGAGAACAGCACTGCACACACATCACCACAGGTCTCTGCCGACTTCCCTCCAGGGATGCATCTTATGTGTGAAGCCCCTCTCCAAAGCAGGTGGGACAGAGAGACGTCATCACACAAACCGATGCTATTTCAATTCAAACATGCAAGCAATCCATCATAAAAACTTTTCTATAACTGCAAGGTAAGGGTAAGTCAGATAGATACATGTGTGCATGTACATGTATTAACGACATATTTAAAATGTCCCACACCTCATAAAGACACTCCTACACAGCCATCAGCTGTACAGACAGAGACCGGGTTCATGCCCTTGGATCTGGCTGATCTAATTCTAGACTGTCCTGAAGAGATTATCTGAATCTTGGACAGAGATTATGATGTCATTTATAACAGTGAAAAAATGGAAAACCTTAATGGCCACTAGAAGACATGACTGAGGAGTAAATTATATTAAAATAACACAATTTATTTTTTCATGGAATAGATTAAGAATGGTGACGCAGGAATATACTTGTGGTATATTAAATGAGAAAACAAGGTCCTTAGGCCTTCCGTGGCCCATTTATCCCAACGACATGGGACACAATCTCCCTGTGCGGCCCACACACGGCAGGAGGGACACTGGGACTGCTGATCACGGTCGCTTGGGCGCAGAGCTGTGTGGGGCACTGCGGAGATAGTGCTGGTAGTTACACATTTACCCTTAAACAATTTTTCCATAATAATGTTTTAACAGAACACACACACACACACACACACACACACACACACACACACACGTTATTTACTTTAAAAAAAGATCCTAGCCAGGAACGGTGGCTCAAGCCTGTAATCCCAGCACTTTGGGAGGCCGAGACGGGTGGATCACGAGGTCAGGAGATCAAGACCATCCTGCCTAACACGGTGAAACCCCGTCTCTACTAAAAAATACAAAAAACTAGCCGGGCGAGGCGGCGGGCACCTGTAGTCCCAGTTACTCGGGAGGCTGAGGCAGGAGAATGGCGTGAACCCGAGAGGCGGAGCTTGCAGTGAGCTGAGATCCGGCCACTGCACTCCAGCCTGGGTGACAGAGCGAGACTCCGTCTCCAAAAAAAAAAAAAAAAAAAAAAAAAAAAAAAAAAAAAAAGATCCTATAACCAAGAAGCCTTAGTCAAAGGCCTAAAAAAAAAATCTGTTAGAAGATGTCATGAAAACATTAAAAGACAGCCATGTCCTCTACTTCTATGGAGCAGAGGGGCTGAGGTCTGCCTGGCCAGCAGCAGACATCAGCCTGGGGAAGGCGGCAGTCCGGCGGCATTTCAGGAGGAATGACAGGCAAGCCTGCTAAACTGTGTCCACCATCAGTGGCACAAAAGAACAGGAACCAGGAGAGGTGCAAGACTTTGCTGCTAGGAAATTTCAGCACTAAAACAAGGTCAAACATCACCAGGTCCTAGTTGCAGCTGTCACGTGGAGGGGCTAAATGACGGCAGGAGGCCTGAGACCTCTCTGGGCCAGGGACCTTGGCTGGCTAGAGGACAGTGTTTACGACTGAAGCCACCAGTCAGACTCCTGGGCTCTGCACAAAGAAATCCTCTGTGCAGGGATCCCGGAAGACACGGAACAGCACAGGGACAGCAAGACCGTGGGGCCTATACAGTGGAAAGCCAGCAACACAGTCAATCCAAGGGCACAGCTTCATCCCGTACTGCACAAGTCACAGCCATCCTGTGAAAGGGCAGGAAGCACCCATGACAGCAGCATGTCCCCCAGATCCCAAGTTCACTTTGAGACTTCCGTCCTGGATCTTCACCTCACAGACCTGACTGACTGGGCTAAGAGTTTTGTTTCAAAGCAACCGTCAGTAGAATTGGCAGGACTTGGGGGTTTTACTAATTTGTCTTTCCCACAAGACATCTCCATTCTAAAATTTCAAGGGGGGACTGCATGTCACCATTCTAGTTTCATAAGCAGCAGCCCAGATAACTAGCCCGGGCTGAGCCATGTGTCACTCACACCTGCAAGCCCGCCTGACAGGAGCGCTGAGAACCGGCTGAAAAGTTCATGTGCGAGATCGCTTCTCCTGGGCGTCACCATCATAGCAGTTCTTAAAAAGTGTTCCTCTGCTCATTCTATAGGTAATTCTAACCAGTCCAGTGACCTCATTTCCAAGATCAGAATATGTTTCCAGCCTGGCCAATAGGGCAAAACCCTGTCTTTATTCAAAATACAAAAATTAGCTGGATGTGGTGTAATCCGGCTACTGGGGAGGCTGAGGCACAAGAATCACTTGAATCCGGGAGGCGGAGGTTACAGTGAATGGAGATTGTGCCACTGCACTCCAGCCTGGGCAACGGAGTGAAACTGCATCTCAGAAAAGAATGGGTTGGGGTTGAGGATTCAGGATGGCAGGGGAGAGCAACCCACGCCCAGGTCCTGGGGTCCTGGGGTCCTGGGGCATGGCAGGTTGCAGAGTGGGGCAGGGGGGTGTGTGTGCTCACACTGGGGCCCTGACCAGGAGATGAGCAATCCCCAGCCCCTGCCCCTGCCCAGTGATGTTCCCCTCAAGAGCCTCCAGGGGAAGAGGTGCAGGGAGAAGGCAGAGAAACTGCTGGCCACCCACTGGGACCTGGGTGCCAGACGCCAGGGAGCCAGGCTGGATACCGGCTGGCTGCAGAGTCTGAGGACTCAGACTTTCCATTCCAGGCAGGGGACGGACAGGGCTAGAGACACCCATGAGCGCGTGGTGCCCATGGCCATCCTGTCTGAGGCCCAGCAAGTTGAGGAAGAATTGTGATCGGGGGAGAAAAGGAAAGAGAGTCAAAAGGAAGAGTGAATAGTGAGAGAAAGAGAGAGGAGCCTGGCCCCTTCTAGAGTGGCCCTGAGCCTCACCCACTGGGCCCCCACTCCTAGGCCCTCACCCCTGCGGCCCCCAGCCCTAGGCCCTCACCCCTGGGGCCCTCACACACTGGGCCCTCACCCCTGGCTCCCACCCCAGGCCCCTCACCTCTGGGGACCTCACCCACTGGGCCCTCACCCCTGGCCCCCACCCCAGGCCCCTCACCCACTGGGCCCTCACCCCTGGGCCCCACCCCAGGCCCCTCACCCCTGGGGCCCTCACCCCTGGCCCTCACCCCTGGCCCTCACCCCTAGGCCCTCACCCCTGGCCCTCACCCCTGGCCCTCACCCCTAGGCCCTCACCCCTGGCCCTCACCCCTGGCCCTCACCCCTGGCCAAACTTCCTAAAACACTGGGTGTGAGCTGAGGCAGAAAGGAGCTTGAAGCCCTGCTCTGCCACTGTAGGCCAGAGTGGTGAGTTTTTTCCTTGAGTTCTGGTTGATTCTTTTATAAAATGGGGATCCCACCTTCCATCTTCTAGGACACATGTAAGGAATAAAAGAATGATATCTTGGGAAGAGGTTCCATACATGTGTGAAGGTCAATAAATGGCAGTGTTATGTTACGATACAAACAGCTCACCAAAGGCCACACCAGAGGAGGAAAGACACAGAAGCCAGAAACATGTAATCAAAACAGCCTGGGAAGCCAACAGAAGTGCTGCAAACAGCAACGATCCAAAGAGGCAAAGACTCAGAGGCATAAAAAACGAGGCTATAAAAGAGAGAGGAGGATAGAAGGGAAGACAGAATGGAAAGGGAAGGTGTGGAAGAAAAACTGATACTGCAGGGAGCCTAAGCCAGGAGACAGAAGAGGTCTCAAGGCCCACCCATGAGGGAACAGGGGGTGCCATTCGCCCTCTTGGGAGATTTCTCATGAGTGACTGGGGGGCCTGGCCGCCGAGGGGCTTGTGTAATCGGGCCCACCCTCTCAAGCGGCCCTAACAATATCTATGGAGGAGGACGCAGGGATCACCGTCTGGGGGCGCGCTCGCCCAACCTGGCTGGGAGACCAGGTGTCATGGAAACTCCACAGCACTGCCACCCACAGGCGCCACAAGCACAAGAGAGGTCACATTCTCAAACAGCCAGCCTGGGAGCCTGAAACTCCCTCCTCTGACTCAAAGACAGAAATGTACACTTTGAGCAAGGTCTTCTGCTATCTCTCCTCAGGGCCAAGATGATAATCCGTCATCTAAGCAGAGTTTCAGGTAAAACTCTCACACGACTCCCTGACTCACAAGGCCACAGGATACCTAAGTAGAGCATCTGGTCGCTATGCTAAGTTGTGTTTCAGCAAAATTGTGCCCACATATAATCCCTTTCATCAGTGTTTTATTGAAGAAGTGATGTTGTACAAATGTACTCACCTGCAAAGAGCCGATAGGTTCTGTGGCATTTAAAATTCTTATTTTTAACCCCTGGAGAAAGCAGTTCTGGAAAACAAAATATCAATGGCTTGAAGCACTTTTAGAAAGGCTCAGGGTAACAGCAGCAAAAAATGGCTAACAACATTCTCCCCAGCAAGGAAACCGCCTGTTAGACCAGGAACAAAACAACACTTCATCCCTTTAGTTGCATAAAAATTGACTCATGAGGAAAATGAGCCATGTGATGTAGCAGGACACAAAATGTGCAGCCAGCCTCTGAAGAAACAGGAGCAATGGTCGAGGCTGTGATGCTCCTGCGGGAGGCCCCTTAAAAGCAGGTGCTCCACAAAATGGAAAAGAAAAAAGCTGCTGACTTAAAAACAAAACAGTTATGAAACATCCAATAATTAAAATATTTTACATGAGTCAGATCATAAAACTTCAATTATAGGCTGGGCACGGTGGCTTACGCCTATAATCCCAGCACTTTGGGAGGCTGAGGCGGGCAGATCACGAGGTCAGGAGATCGAGGCCATCCTGGCTAACAGAGTGAAACCCCATCTCTACTAAAAATACAAAAAAATTAGCCAGGCGTGGTAGCGCGTGGCTGTTGTCTCAGCTACTCAGGAGGCTGAGGCAGGAGAATCACCTGAACATGGGAGGCGGACACTGCAGCGAGCTGAGATCACGCCACTGCACTCCAGTCTGGGTGACAGAGCAAGACTCTGTCTTGAAGAAAAACAAAAAACAAACAAAAAAACTTCAATTAAAGAACAGCAACATGATTTCTCCAAATAGGAACCAGTCTACCAGCTACTACGCGGTGCGAACTCCCTGCTCTTACTGCGTGCAGAAGTACCACTTACATGGACACAAGAGTCCATCGATGGTGCGCTGTTCGAGGCAGCCATCAGTGGTTCTTTCTCTACTGCCTACCCAATGACCTAAGTGAGGTCCTCTTGTCCCCATTTCTGTAATTTTTTTTTTTTTTTTTGAGATGGAATCTTGCTCTGCTACCCAGGCTGGAATGCAGTGGCATGATCTCAGTTCACTGCAACCTCTGCTTCCCGGGTTAAAGCGATTTTCCTGCCTCAGCCTCCCAAGTAGCTGGGATTACAGGCACCCGCCACCATGCCAGGCTAATTTTTGTGTTTTAGAAGAGACAGGGTTTCACCACATTGGTCAGGCTGGTCTTGAACTCCTGACCTCAGGTGATCCGCCTGCCTCGGCCTCCCAAAGTGCTGAGATTACAGGCGTGAGCCACTGTGCCCAGCATCCATTTATGTCATATTTTGATAATGTATTAGAGGCAGCAGCTGATATAAAAATACAGCAAGGAAGAAAAGATATAAAAATAAAATCACTGTAGAAAAATATCCAAGTCAGCTCAGACAGCTGATCTGGAGGCGAGTGAAGATGCAGGAGCAGAGGTCGAGGATGCCTTCTTTGACTCAGCCAGCATTCTAGGTTTCCAGATGGACAGAATAAAATGGGGAGGAGGATCTGTTACATGATTCTCACTGGCATCTTTCTTCCTCTTGCTGGTCCTCAAATGGGATTAAAAAGCAATCCGCTGGTGAGTGATAAAGCAGCTGGAAGTGTGAGAGGAGCAATGGACACTAAACCCAGCACAGCAGCCAAGTCCGTCAGCAGAGAGCACAGCTCTTGTGTAGAGGCCTGGGAGAGACAGTGTCTGAGTCTTCAAGGGAAGGTATAGGGCTCCCCTAGGGTAGAGAGGAAGCCGGCTAGAAACCAGCCATGCCCACAGTTCCTGGATCATCTACATGGAAGGAGGTGTGAGGTGGGGTTGCTGTGCCGGGGGAGGAAGGGGAAGAGGGCTTCTCGGTTCAAGTTTGTTCCTCTACAAGACCCAGAAGGGAGGTCCAGTGTCCTCTTTTCTGCTTCCCAGATACCTTGATATTCTGAGAATCCTCTCTAGCTAATCACAGTCCCAATTCAAGCCTCAGTGTTGTACTATACGTTTTCACAAATTCTGAAGCTTTCAAGAAAAGTCTTCTTGAAGCTGTGCTTTTACCAAGATGCCTTTAACCCGGGGCTCTTTAAAACTGCTTCCAAAAAGTGCTGAGCCCATGACCTGACAGAGACTTGAGGCTGGTAAGTGCCACATGTCCTACTTGTGCGCCACCACAACTAGAGGTTAGAAGGGACTCTCACCGCCTATGAGAAATCATTCTTACTTCACTAAAATGCCACCTAACCGGGCTAGTCAACACAGCTGTTAATACTCAGTGTAAGGCAAATTATGCACCGTTCATCCCTGAAATGTTCACAGAAAAGTGATGTTCTTTTTGACAGACAAAAGCTCCTATTTTTCTAATCTAGTAAGATTATAAAGTTTAGTTATTTTTGCCTCTGTTTTTAACAGGCCATTTTCATGAGAATTTTAGTATTAAGGTCTATTACAAGTTAAGAAACTTAAAACAAGTCCAAGTCCAGCAAGAGAATGTCCTCACTCTTGGCATCATAAAGAAATGCTACAGGGTTGAGCTACTGATTTGCAGGAGTGTATCACCATGAACACTCCCGACCTCATGTGTGCATTACCTTTACTAATTTCCAAGTCCACAGGATATTCAATATTTTTGATAAGCTTCTGGCACCCACCAGTCTTCTCATAAACGAATCGTTTCAGGTGTAGCACGAGGACAGGAGGGAGTTTTTCCAGAGTCACTCTTCGACTTATCTCAACCTAAGACACAAAGCACACCAGGACACACCGTCCCTGTCTTACTTGCAACAGCTGACAACACATCCACCTTCTGCTCAAAGATGTCCTCTGAGGGCTGAGGCCTGAGAGTTCTCTGGCAGGGCTTCATGGCTTTTCCTGCCTCGCAGAAGCTCTGAGACTACCAATGCTCCTCTTAAGAAAATGCACATGGCCAGGTGCAGTGGCTCACGCCTATTAATCCCAGCACTTTGGGAGGCTGAGACACTCAGATCACCTGAGGTCGGGAGTTCGAGACCAGCCTGGTCAACATGGTGAAACCCCGTCTCCACTAAAAATACAAAATTAGCCAGGCGTGGTGGCGGGCGCCTGTAACCCCAGCTACTTGGGTAGCAGAGGCAAGAGAATCGCTTGAGAGGTGGAGGTTGCAGTGAGCTGAGTTCGCGCCACTGTACTCCAGCCTGGGCAACACCATGAGACCTTGTCTCAGAGAAAAAGAAAAAAGAAAAAAGAAAAGGAAGACAAATGCACACATTCCTGTAAGCACAACTGCAGAGAGTCTCTTGGGTCCCTGAAGTCCAGCTGTAAACTCTTAAGAACTTTACTCTGTGGCATTACCGACGAATTAGCATAAGAATTACAAAGCTAACTTAGTGCCACCTTATTTATGTACTGACTCCTCCACCTTTTGTTTTGGGAGGGAGTTCTCCCGCTATCACCCAGGCTGGAGTGCAGTGGTGCAATCTCGGCTCACTGCAATCTCCGTCTCCCGAGTTCAAGCGATTCTCCTGCCTCAGCCTCCTGAGCAGCTGGGATTATAGGCTTCCACCACCACATCTGGCTAATTTTTATATTTTTAGTAAAGAAGGGGCTTCACCATGTTGTCCAGGCTGGTCTTGAACTCCTGACTTCAGGTGATCCACACATCTCAGCCTCCCAAAGTGCTGAGATTACAGGCCTGAGCCACCACGCTCGGCCTAGTATTGACCCATTTTAAAATAACTCTGATAGTACTGATAAAACTGCTACCAGTATGTTTTTTCAATTAGATGGGTTTTTTTTGTTTTTGTTTTTGTTTTTTGAGACAGGATTTCACTCTGGTTGCCCATGTTAGAGTGCAGTGGCATGATGGATGACCACTCACTGCAGCCTTGACTTCCTGGGCTCAGGTGATTCTCCCACCTCAGCCTCCCGAGTGGCTGGGACTACAGCTGGTCTTGAACTCCTGGACTTAGGCAATCTGCTCGCCTCAGTCTCCCAAAGTGCTGGGATTCCAGGCCAATCAGATGTTTTAAATAACCTTTAAAGCTATTTATTCTAATAATGAGTTTTATTAATTTAATCTGTTCCTGAAGTACTTTCACAGGTCTAATGAATGCTGCTTTTAAATAAAGTCAGGTTGTTATTAAGATGCATCTTTACAAATAACACTTAATCCCTTTATCTATCATTCTCTGTACTTACAAACTTTTTGATGCTTCCCATATTCATTTGGGTAATACTTTTTTTTTTTGAGACAGAGTCTTGCTCTGTCACCCAGGCTGGAGTGCAGTGGTGTGATCTCAGCTCACTGCAACCTCCATCTCCCAGGCTCAGGTGATTCTCCTGCCTCAGCCTCCTGAGTAGCTGGGACTACAGGTGCACACCACCATGCCCAGTTACTTTTTGTATTTTTAGTAGAGATGGGGTTTCAACATGTTGGCCAGGATGGTCTCGATCTCTTGACTTCATGATCTGCCTGCCTCAGCCTCCCAAAGTGCTGGGATTACAGGCGTGAGACACTGCGTCTGGCCTGGAGAATACTTTTTGTGTGAGTAATTTAAAAATAACAATACAAAAGATGGCAGCATATATAACACAATTAAAAAACTGTCAGAGAACTAGATTCACATCTAGTTGAAAGCATTTTCAAGGGTATTAGGCAAGCTCATAAGTCATCACTGGTTGGGTTTATTAACCTTCCAGACCCCTTCCATGCCTGTCTTCCCACCTAGACTAAGGTCCTAGGAGCAAAAACCACCTTGTACAGCTCCACATTCCCATGCGTCTTTATGTTCTAGTGTCTCCATAGCCGACAAGCACTTCTGAGTGAATGAAGGGTGTGAACACAGCTCAACAGTTATAAGCAGAGATGGGGACTGTAAGACCTAGTCTCCTCACTTGTGAATTAAGAGAGCAGGGCTGAATTATCTCTAGGATGCTTTTCAGTGCTTACTGATCTGTGATTTTCACGTTAACACTCTCAGTTGATTCACTAAATGGCTAATCCAAAATTATTAAATGTGTATTTTGGGTTTCCAGACAAACTGAGGCTTAATTTCTAATCACTCAACAAAGGCAGACATTTTCTATACAGCAAATATTTCATATAATCCTATTTTCCCCAAAACCTTCACATGTTCCCACAGAAAAACACTTCTAATCTAAAATATAATAAAGTTGGCATTTTAAAAACTTAAAAAAAAATCACATTCAAGAAAATAGGTAATGTGCTCCTTACAGATACTTCCATACAGGCTGTCCAAAACCTTCCTCGAACATCTGTTGTTCAGAGTGGTCCTGATCTCATCTGATGACACACTACAACAACCGTGCAGCCAGAACAGCTAGCAGCATTCTTTTTTTATCTTCAGGAGTCCACCAAAATGCCAGCTTTCCTTTACTTTTATTTATTTTTAAGTTTTAGAGACAAGGTTTCACCATCGCACAGGCTGGACTACAGTGGTGTGATCACAGCTCACCGTAGCCTCAAACTGCTGGGCTCAGGCAATCCGCCTGCCTCAGCCTCCTAAAGTGCTAGGACTATGGGCATAAGCCACCACACCTGGCCCACCATCTTTCTTGAAGCCTTTCTTCAAACCTGCTATTTAGGACAAACCATTCTTTCTTCACTACCATTTAACAACAGGCTGACAACTGCCTATGCCTCAATCCCTGCCCTCACACCACCACCCCTACCAGCCCACCCCAGCAAAGTCAAACTATAATTGCAGCAGAAGCAAAAGAGAAAAACAGACACATTACAAAAGGGTCTTCCCTAGGTAGCCCACAGAAAGGCTGACCACCTCCCCAACAGCGTGGGTGGCCAAAGACTCCCATAGTTGGCTCAAGAAACAGCATAAGCAGAGTGGAACAGCAGCCAGGGCCAGGGAGCCATCTCTGGAGTTGCAGCTGCCACAGAAGAGAGCCTAGCCGACAGTCATCCACACTCAACGCACAACTGAAACACCCAACCAACCTCCCCAACACAAATACCACTTTTTCCCTCTCTCTCTTCCACGAGGTCCACCGCCAGACTCTTCTTAGCTCATTCACTGAAGTCAACTACCAAATTTCTGCCTCGGGCTCCTACTGCTTCTATTTTTTAAACAAAATCGCCCATGAGATGCAAGTCTGCAAATATGGCAGAAGATTAAGCATAACTTCTACAGTTCTCTCCCGGAGCCTGGGTGGACCAGTCCACAGCAGGACACCCCTGAGGTGCTAAGGGTCCCGATGTCCTACTTTGCTCTTTTTGACTCAGAGCACACAAGATAAGCCAAGGATAGATCCATCCCATTCACACAATGTGATGACAAGTCTTCTACGCTGAGGCACCTTATTTTACCTTGTAGCTGCCATCCACTGCTCATTATTCAAATATCGCTTTGCAGGAATGCTATGGATTGCCCATAATTATCAGCCTGCATTCATCTCCCCAGTGCATTTTTATGAATTCACTGCCACAACCTAAGATACATAACAGAGAAGACACTCTCTGCAGCAGAGTAGATAAGCCGGCACATCTGGATAGCCAGGAACTAATCCGCACTCACAGGGCAGAATGTTATCTGTCTCGCCTGACTGAGTTGACAAGGACTCCACCAAGCTATGATCTGATAGTCTTAAATTCATGAAGACTGAAAGACTCAGGATCTTATCTTTTCCAGATCAAATCAAAGTAACAAGCATCAGAACAATGACTGTATTATTTTTACAATGACCTGGAAGATCTACAATCAAATGCAAAACAGATGTGTTTGGAATCTCTTTGACATCCTAACTAATCTAATGAAAGTTGTACCCTACGGTATCATGAACATAAATAAGCTACTCGGCCTCTGTCAGAGGTAGTATTGATGTTGTGATATCATGATTAGATTGCCAGAAAATTAAATGTAGCTCAAGATAAACAATCCAAAAGGAGATCATTACCTTGTGTAATATGATTTAGAGCTAAAAGAGGCCCTTGGGATCATGTTTCAACCATTTCATTGTAAAAGCATAAAAACTTTCAGTACAAAACGGTTAAGCAACTGATTTGAGAGGCGAAACTCAGATCCATTTCCCCTCATTCCTAATGCTGTGTTCTTTCTACCAAACCAGAGCACCTCAGTAGAAAGGTTCAAAATCAAGTGTGAACATACCTCTTGTTTGGTTTTTGTGGTATAACCTTGGACAGATTCTCTTGCCACCAAGCTCTCCAGGGCATCCTGGACTGTGCGTATCTTGTCAGACTGGATATCCAACTGCAACGTGAAAAATGGCTGCAAAGTGGCAGATTCTTTTGAACTCTGCTGGTAAACCACAGACCTAAGAATTGAAAGCAAAAACAAAAAAATTAAGAGACCACTCCTTGCCACTTTCCCTTAAGATTAACCAAGAGGAATAAACACTGAAAATAAGATTATTCAGTATCACTTTCAAAAGACCACAGAGAAAAGCCAAAAATATACTGAATTTAAAAATAATTCTGCTGAATAGCACCTCCTTAGTATTTCTAACAACTAAATCTACCAGTTGATAAATGTTCCCAGCGCCAGTGCTCTGGAAGAAAACATATTTCATTTTCCAAATTCTTTCACCTCCTCTCCACACTGTTATTTACTGCACCAGTTCACAGACGCAGCTACCCTGCCATGGCCTCAAAATGCCGATGCTTTCCATTTTCTCCAAGTATCATAGCCTGTTCTAATAAAACAGAGGAAATCCCAAGGTAAACAGAGGATTTTTAATGGCATTTTCCTCCTATAAAAATGTCTTACAAAAAGAAGAAGGGGAGTAGGGTGTGTAGAATAAAAAACAAGTTAACATTCCAGGAAAAAAGGCTGCCACCCTTCCAAGAAGGGTGCCAATTTGACCTTGTTTTCTTAGCTGGTTTTTCACTTCATTTTTTTTTTCTTTTTCTAAGTTTTTCTGAGTGAAAATTGTGTGTTCGGCCCATCTCTCATTTAGCCTCAGCAAGGGAACATGCCAGGGGTTCAACAAGGGCTTCTATTTCTGCAGTCTCAGTGACCTAGTTTCTAAACGGAATAAAATGGGTGTGGACAGGTACTCAGGCTTTCCAGAACAGATGTGGTGAAGAGCTCGCTAAAAGCTTTTCTGTCCAGGGTTTAATTAGGCATCTCCATGCTCCTTTACAGTATGAAGACTGCGGTGACAACAGTTCCCCTGGTTCCAGAGAGGGACACAGTAGTGGGGAAACCTCTCGTGAGAGCTGGTAGACAAATCAACAAGAAGCCCTCTTGACTCAGTGGTCCTGTGTTTTAGCAAAGGTGGCACCGGGGAAGAAAGGTCTTCCTGGGGAAACTGAAAAACATCTGAAGAGGCTGAGTTTTAGAAGAAAATCTTTCAATTGGTGTGAATAAAGAATCATGCTTCATAATGGCTGAAAAGAAGTTCCTATGTTGTAAGAATTCTTTATCTTTGCTTTACTGTTTTTCAAAAAGAAACATCAACAACCAATTTCAACACAGAGAACCCTCAGAGGATGTAGCTAGCAGCCATGACAGAGCCATTCGATCTGAGCCAGCAAGTCCTCCAAAGTGGACACTGGTATTTTCCACTGGTTACTCTTAGACAAATTTGGGATCTTTGAGTATGCTGACTCTCTGTGGCCTTGAAATTCTGATACCCGACCTCTGCACAAAAACCATGTTCCTGATGCCTCCATTTGAGCTGTCCCTTCATCCTTCTCTCCCATCCCGAGGGGGTGTTCCCACAATCCTAAACCAGGCTGCTGGGCTGAAGGAGCAAAAGGCACAGCCGCCCCTCACTGCTGCACACTAACCTGGACCTTGGTGCCTCCCTGCCAACACCACATGTCCCAAGGAACCATAGGCAGTGGTCGGGGCGTTTCCCAGGCGACAACTGACCACACAGCTGCCGTGGACACCCCCCAGGGCACCAGAATAGAAAGGGGCCGGTGGAATGGAGCTCACGGCGCAGAACACAGAAGTGACTTGTTCAAGGTCACATGGCTGCTCAACTGGCTTCTAAATCCAGTTCCACGGAGGACCAGAAACCAGCTTCTGAGGGAGTCAGTGCAGGTTTCTGAGGTTCTTATTATTCACCTGTTGAAAGTTGCTGATTCAATCTCAGAACTGAGAGACTGAATCAAGTCTTGATGCCTTAAAAGGGGCGGTATTTCTTCCAGGTACACAGCATTTGGGACAGCAACAGACTAAGAGTGTCACTGAAATGCCAGCCTGGGGGTTATGCTGCGAGGCCTCAGAAAGGAAATCAGACTGCCATGAGGCCCTTTCAGTACTTTCGATGGATATACCTGCTTGGAGATGGTATAAGTTTTGCTGAATTCCACATCACAGTGGTACTGAAAAGCTCTCAGGTAAATAAAGAAAAACCTTTCCCAAGGACTTTGTGAATGGGCAAAAAGCTGGTTAAGGGAACTGGCACACAGCCAGGTGCCGGGGACTCCAGCCCAGTCACGTGTCCGTCCGTGTAAAAAAGACCTCCCTTCAGACTCCCTTCACTCTCTAGCTCACCTGGTTCCAATCAGTTCACAACAGCCGAAAAGGGAAACAACTGTCTGTGGATGGGCCAACGGATAAAGAAACTGGTGTGTATATATACAAGGGAATACTATTCAGCTGTAAAAAAAGACCCTGCCGTTTGCCGCAACACGAATGAACCTGGGGAATGTCATACTAAGTTAAATAAACCAGACACAGAAAGAAAAATATTGCATGGTCTCACTTATACATGGAATCTTAAAAAAAAAAAAAAAAAAAAAAAAGACAAAACTACAGAGATAGGGAAAGCAGTGGTTCCAATGGGTGGGGAGTGGGAATGGGAGATATAGGTCGAAGGATACCAAGTAGTAGCTACACAGGTGAACAGGCCTAGAGATCTGATGTGGAACATCGGACAAGAGCTCCTCATAGAGCACCGTATTTGGGACTTTTGCGAAATGAGTAAACAGCTGCTCCTGCCATGTGCACACAGACACACAAGGGTAACTGTGATGGGGAATATGTTTATCTGCTTCACTCTAGCAACTATTTTACTATCTCTATTTCGTAACATCTTGTGTATACTTTAAATATACACAATTTATTAACATAAATAAATGAAATTCCTCCAAATACATTAATTTGTGCTCTTACCAAAACACATGGTTTGACTAGCTGGGGTTTTTTTTCTTTTTTTTTTGACACAGTCTCGCTTTGTCACCCAGGCTGGAGTGCAGTGGTGTAATCTTGGCTCACTGCAACCTCTGCCTACTGGAGGCAGTTTTAACGTTGCAAGTTTTAAATGTTGACGAAGTCTAATAAATATACATATATTTTTTTCTCTTATGGTTATTACTTTTTTATGACCTACCTTATGAAACCTTTGCCTACCCCCAAGTCATGACGATATTCTCCTATATCTTTTTTTATTTTTTTCTTGAGACAGAGTCTCACTCTGTCACCCATGCTGGAGTGCAATGGCACAATCTGGGCTCACTGCAACCTCTGTCTCCTGGGTTCAAGCGATTCTCCTGCCTCAGCCTCCCGAGTAGCTGGGATTACAGGTGCCCATCACCATACCCGGTTGATTTTTGTATTTTTAGTAGAGACGGGGTTTCACCATGTTGGTCAAGCTTGCCTCGAACTTCTGACCTCAGGTGATCCACCCTCCTTGGCCTCCCAAAGTGCTAGGATTACAGGCAAGAGCCACGGCGTACGGCCAATTAGCTGGCTTTTCTCTTACTCCCTAGCAATGAGCAGCTGAACTTGACGGCGTAGAAGTGAGGAGCTCCCTGTCCCTTGCTGACATGCGCCAGCACGCAGAGAATGGGCCGTGGGGGCTGACTAGGGAGGCATCAAGAAGTGCAAGAGAAGAGCAGGCACGGGAGCAAGATGCAAAACATCATGTCCAAGAAGTCTCAAGACAAGCCTCACACCTTCCCCCCTTCACCAACATGGCGAAACCCCGGAAAAGGCAAATATTAAGCTATTCTAGAAAAGCACAAACCTGATGTGTCCACCAAAAATGCCGGTGATTGGAGTCTGAACAAAATCCGCCTGGCGGGTGACGGAAGTCTTGTTCCGGGGGCCCACTTGCTCCCACTCATCCTCGCTTCCTTCACCTTGTTCTTCCTGCTCTTCTTCAGTGACTGAGTGGTTTTTGGGGCCATTGGAAATCGTAAGTTCTGAAAAGGAGAGCATCTACTTAAGACTACTATTTACAACAAGAATAGCAAAAAATAAAAAGGCACAGATCTGTCAACTGTAGCTTTGAAAATGAAATCAGGGTGTGTTCTACAGTAAAAGCCACGGCAACCAATCACACAGGCACAATGCCGCTGGATCCACAGCAACCAACCGCAACAGGCATGATGCTACTGGATCCACGGCAACCAATCACACAGGCGCAACGCCACTGGATCCACAGCAACCAATCACAACAGGCACGATGCCACTGGATCCACGGCAACCAATCACACAGGCGCAACGCCGCTGGATCCATGGCAACCAATCGCAACAGGCGCAACGCCGCTGGATCCATGGCAACCAATCGCAACAGGCGCAACGCCACTGGATCCACGACAACCAATCCCCAACAGGCGCACCACCACCGGATCCTTGCTTACATAAACTCCTAGAAAAGATACTCCTGGGACTGACTGGAGAAATGTGAAGATGCTCTGCAAAGTCGATATTACCATGTCATTACAGTTGGTTTTCTCAGTTAGATAAGGGACTGTGGTTATGCAGGAGCGGATTCTCAGGGGATGCTTTAGCACCTGGGATGAACTAAACTGTTAGCTGCAACTTAACTTTGAATCATTCAGGGAAAATGTGTGCGTATGTATGTATACATGGACGGATAGATAGGACAGATATAGTATATATATATACAGTGTGTGTATAGCATCAGAAAATATGCTTAAAACTACACTCAGCAATTATAAAGGTATTCATCAAATGATTCTTTCAGCTTTTCTATATGCTTGATCATTTTCCTAATTAAAAGTTGAAGGAAGATGGCAGAAGTTCGGGATAAGCTGTAATTTACCTAAATATAACCTTCTCGATGGTGTAAGTTATCGTAAGGAATAAATGCTATTTGAAGGGAAAACAACTGAGGGGCAGGGAAGCAACATAACATATGAGCATGCAACGCTTGTTTACAGCGAACTCTTGCACAACTCTGTGGGGCAAGTGGACCATAACCTACTTTCATTATTTGGTGAGAGAAGCTTCTTTAGGTTCAACATTTCCTCATGAAGTCCATTTAGAATGAAGCCTAAGTATTCCTCAGCATCTTCTTGTCGACCCTGAAAAGGTCAAATATAATCACTTTAGTGTGAACCGATCACTGTCCAAGGCCTGCAGGACATACAGTACTTGCAAAGTCCAATCATGCCTCCTCTGAAATGGAAGATATAAAGTATTTCCAAACAATGACATGATGACATGGGTTTTCCTTGCACAGCTGAAATCCCAAGAGTGGGAAGAAAAGGAGAAACAGATTAAACACATATCTCTAAATGGGGATTTTTATTATTTATACTTTTCTATATTTTCAAAATTTTCTTCAATAATATACATTACTTTTTTTTTTTTTTTTTTTTTTGAGACAAAGTCTCACTCTGTCACCCAGGCTGGAGTGCAGTGGTGCAACCTCGGCTCAGTGCAACCTCCAGCTCCCGGGTTCAAGCGATTCTCCTGCCTCAGCCTCCCGAGTAGCTGGGACTACAAGTGTGTGCCACCATACCTGGCTAATCTTCGTATTTTTAGTAGAGACGGGGTTTCGTCATGTCGGCCAGGCTGGTCTCCAACTCCTGACCTCAGGCGACCTTCCTGCCTTGGCCTCCCAAAGTGCTGGGATTACAGACATGAGCCACCACACCCTGCCACATTGACTTTATCACAAAAAAGTTACTTAAAAAAAAAAAATTTTGTCTTGGGTAAACAAAATAGAAGACGAAGAACTAGATGTCTAGGGCCAGTTCACTGTTCAATTACTGTTACCACTCAAGCAGTGAACTAAGCAGCCCTGTGTCTGCTTCTGTCTGTCTTTGATGATGGACAACTACACGGGAAAGAACTCAAACTGTATGTGGAAAAACTCCACTGATTTAAAGCGTTAGCTGTTTTACACATACATCAGCAAAATCATTCACAGATGAGTCACCCAAGAGTTTAATAATCCCACATCAGGAGTGTTTGATTCTGTTACTTATCATCAGTTCATATTTCATTCTTCACAGCACAACTGCCTGTTCCAAGGCCCTGCAAATTGTTCTGTCTGAAGCATCTACTGCATTCAAGTTTACTTGCCCTCTC
Source organism: Chlorocebus sabaeus (assembly GCF_047675955.1). Taxonomy (NCBI): domain Eukaryota; kingdom Metazoa; phylum Chordata; class Mammalia; order Primates; family Cercopithecidae; genus Chlorocebus; species Chlorocebus sabaeus. The sequence goes on along the minus strand of NC_132908.1, from coordinate 81,395,165 downwards.
CAAATAGTAGATGTGGACAGCAGCTGTTCACATGAGTGCATGCTCTGCACATGTGCAGCAAAGGGCAAAAATTGGCACAGCCAAAGTGTGCTGAAGACTTTTCACAGCAGGCCTGGGTGGCTCTCCTTGGAAAAGCCTGCTTGCAACGTTGGCTGGTGTCTGGGAATTTCGTTTTCAGGAAGGTCCCCATCAGTCCAATAACTGATATGGGATTCTGCCTAAACCTGTTTGCGCAAGCAATGTGCTTTCTGCTAACACTTTTGCTTTTGTTTTGGGAGTTTGGACTTTTGGTTCAAGCTAGGCAGATGGTACCTATGGGACCAGCCCTCAGTAAAAACTCTGGACCTGGAGTCTGTAATGAGCTTCCTTGGGAGGCGGCATTTCACATGTGTGGTCACAGTCTGGTGCTGGAGTAGTTAGGCGCAGCCTTCTGGCTGCACTGGGAGAGGAGTCTGGAGGTTTCCTTTAGGCCCTGCCTCATCTGTCCTTTCCCTTCCTGACTCTGCTTTGCATGCTTTTGCTGTCAGAAACCATAGCCACAGGTGTACCAGCTTCTGCATTTTCTGAGTTCTTCCTGTGAATCACCCAAACCTCAGGGTGGTCTTGGGGAGCCCAACACATCCCATATTAATGTCACCTTAAAAAGATGCTTTTGTTCATAGCATTATCTCTGTGTATGATCCTAGAGGGCTTCCTGAGCACCCACTTTATTTTGCCTCCACCTGAGCTAGGTGGCCCCCTCTGGATTCTAAGGCATCTCTGTATTTTTGTACTTCTCTTGTTGACTATTCATTTATCTCATTCCCTCACTGAGGGCAGAGGGCACACTTTATTCCATTTCTGCATCCCTAATACCATGTTCCCATTACTCGGGAAATAATTCCAAGCCAATACCAAAAGCTGCATTATAAGCATTTAAAGAGCTTAAAAATCTATGCTGCCCCTGGTGGCATCCTGCTACGATGCCCTCGACATTTACTCTTCTTCAAAGCAAGGAAGCTTCAAGTAAACTTGACTTAAATGGCATTTTCTCAACCAGTTTTCTCTCTGAATACATCTCCCTAAGCATCATTTCAACTGCTTGTACTGAGTCATCACCAACTCAGTCTGGGAGGAAAGAAATGCTACAGTAAACTGTGCTAAGGGTGGCTCAATTCACTCTCAACAGCCCCAGGGCCTTTTATAAGGGCGCCCTGGCCTCTTGGTCCCATGCCTGTAGTAACAAAATACATGATTTAAAAAAAATTTAGGTAAAGGAATCAAGTACATCAAATAGCTACTAAAGTGTATAAGTATGATGAAGACACAAGCTTTTCTGAATACTGCCATCATTCCAGGCCCAATGCACTCCACTCTACCCCAGTGGCATATAGTGCAGTGGTTAAGAGAGCTGTCTTGAAAGCTGGGTTCTGCCATGCACATTAGCTATATGACTTCAGACAGTGGATTCTCTTCTCTTAATTGTAACAAGGAGACCATAATCACACTTTATTCACAGACTCAACTAAGTTAATATACGTAAAGTACTGACAGCAGTGCTTGGTGCGCCGTAAAAGTTATCTGAGCAAGGTCAGATGATGAAGAGTGTGAGCAAGGCCACTCTTCAATTCATCCAAGCAATGGACTCTATTATAAACCTACATCTACTTACAGCGCTGGAGACAGAGGGCAAATATCGAATAAGTAACAGTTACCACACAAATACTGGAAAAAAAGGTAACACTTGATCCTAGCGACATCAGAGAAGTCTCAAACCTTTTCAGACAGGCTTGACTTGTTAACTGTCAGGAGTCTGTAAATATATGTGGGCTCAAAGGCAGCTCCCGGGCGAATGTCCCTCACGATTTTATCTCCAAGAGCTGTAATGGAAACAGGACACAGGTTTTCCTAACGACAATGAAGTCACAAATGATGAAAAAAGCAACCTCATCAAAATCCCCCACCTCCCACCTGGCTGAATGCTGAGAATGGCACAGGTGCACAGACGTTTTCTTCCCACCATGAATGAATTTACCAAATTTAAGTCATCTGTCTCCATAACTCCCAATATGTAAGAGCATCAACAAAACTCCTTTTTACTAACCTTGTCGAGGTTTTGGAGGTACTGGCATATTAGTAAACTCATTCATTAGCCGAACACTAAACATGGGGAAAAAAACATTAAATAGTGCAGTTTTAAACAGTATATATATAAAATTTTACTAAAGACCTTTGATGGCTAAGTAGAATATCAGCTATACGAGTATAGTAGATTCTAGGTAACCAATGCTGTAATAGCTAGTGAACTCAAGTCTTTTCTATATGCATTTTTGGTCTATTTTAAGTGATACATGCTGGTAAACACTAAAAATATTTTCTACTGAATCTAAAGAACACAGATAAACAATGCTCCAATTCCATTTCTGGTTAACTTCCATATAAAATCACAATCTATTTTTTATAAAAGACAGAATTATAGGACTCACTGGCAGGAAATCAAGAGCTTTACTAAACTATTTCAATTCTAATTATCAGAGGGGAAAAAACCCCACCACATAACACATCTTTCACCACCTTACTTACAAGCTGTCTATCATGGGTGTTGACGTACAAGGCCTTTGCACTTTGGAATACAGAGGAATGAACTTCATCAGGTGGTACATCGGCGGGCAAGCAACCAGTGCCTGCAGTGTCTACACAGTGGCAGTAAGGAAGCGTAAAGGAATGAAACAGACACACCACATTTCCTAAAGGCACGTTTAGCACAAGAACATCTCTGAAAACCTAAGTAAGCTAAGGACATTGAACCACTTAGACACGTCACCACAAAAAGGAATAAACCAAATCATTACTAGGGTAACTGTCCTGTGATGCCCATATGAGGATCTACGAAGCAGTCAATCGTTTGTATTCAAGAACTTGACTTATCCAAGGTAGTTCAATTTTAAAACCAAATTTCCAGTTGTAAGTCGCTGCTCTGCCCTATGATCTGTAACCACTCGAATGAGAGTCAGCTTGTCTGCAGCCCTCATTCATATGCCAACAGATCCTCTCTTTTAGAGGGAGAGGGACTGTGGCCAGGAATAACCCTGTTTATAAGCAAGGTAGGCAGACCGAGTCATAATAAACCAGGCTTGGGGATTCAAATGTAGGGCTAGATGGTCCACGGAGGCTGAACTAAGTCACATGCACCCAAAGGAGGGAGAGCTGCAACACGCTGGCCTTGCGGACGGCGTCCAGGAAGGATACAGCATTAATGTAGCACCAGTTCCCTTTATTGATCAGCCCGCGAGGTTGCAACGACACTGGTTTATGGATTAGGGTTACATTCTCCAGTAACTCTGAAAGAGGGAAGAAGCATATTTCAGAAATCAATGACATCTAGTGAAGAATATTCAAATCATTTCATATGCTCTACTCTGGGAGAGCATTTAAAATCCCTTCAATAAAGCACATATCCAAAGAAAATGCATACTGTTAAGGCTTCATTCAGCTCAACATCAAGTACACTATTTAATTAAAACTTTTTTGAAATTAATCTTTTCCCTCAAACAGCAACATTTAATCTTCCTGGGGGGAAGAGAATTAGGGAACACAAGAACTACCTATTTTAATGAGAAACAAAAAAATGTGAACACAGTATCATTATTAGAGAATAGATTTGAGAGATACAGACTTTTTTCCTTAAACACTGTTAGCCAGGTGTGTCTCATTAGCAGCAAGGCGTCTCAGACACTCGACAGAAAGATGTCTGGGCAGAACCTGCGTCTCGGTCCTCTCTGCATCCCCAGCATCTAATGCTGACCCTACACATCACTGCGCATGTTCAATGGCTGTTCAGGGAGTCAAGATATTCCTTTCAGAGACAACAGTCTCCTACGAATTAAACTGTCCACTAGAAATCCAATTTAGCAACTGTTTTATACACTGTAATTCCCTTATTCCATTCACAAACACGCTGCTTAGCCTCGGGTTCACCCTGAGTGGACATCACTCTTTTTCTGTATTAAAACAGCTGCGAATGTCATCTTTATAGAATTAACCATCAGAAATGCTTTAAAACAAGGTCTCCCCCTGTCCCACTATGAATCTTCTAATGGTGATGGCTACAATTTATAAACCCTTCCACACTTAGCACGTTCTTTACAATTTACAAATGTTAATTGGCTGGACTTAATCCTTAGTAATCTAGGAGTACCACCACCTTGCCCCTTTCACCAAAAAAGAAACTGAGGCTCCCAAAGACTAACTAACTTACCTGTGATCACACAGGAGCCAGGTGGCATACTCAGGGCCTCAACTCCATAATCTGTAGCCAATCCTGTCTCCTTTACTTTTAAATTGTACACTAATCATAGAACCCACAAATAGATACACCTACTATGTGCCAACAAAAATAAAAAATTCATTTAAAAATAAAGCACAATAAATAAACGAATTGTATATAGGAAAGAAAAACCAAAATGGCATACACTTGATACTAGCATCCATGTAAGGCATGGCTCAAAAATAAGCTTTTCTTTTCTAAACTACATTGTACTGGCAGATCCCAAACTTTGGCACTAATCAAATGAAGAAATTAATTTGCAAAATTCAACACACACACACACACACACACACACGCCCCCTCTCATTCCTTCCTTCCTATGAGAGTAAATGTCCTCTTCCTTCTAACTGAAGCAGCGTAGGGCATCATTTCTGCATAGCTCTTCTTCTGTAGAAAGGAAAACATTACAGATTCTGTGGAATGTGTTCAGTTAGACTAAGTTTGCAAAGCTCCTCTCTCTCTTAATATGTAATACAGAACTGGGCCTTGAAATAAATGAATAATGGATCAGTTACGAACTGAACCCCAAGCCTGCATGTGATGACACCCAGCAGAGACAGTGCCTGTCATGTGGGGGACACTGTGCTAGAAGCTTTGTGTATATTATTCATAATTATCATAACAACCCTACTGTCAGAGATAGCTACCACCCCCATCTTACAGACGAGAAAACTGAAGTCACATAACAGCTGAAATGACCTGTGAACCTGGGTCTACCTGACTCAAGAGGTTGAGCCCTTTCCTCAATATATAAGAGGCTTCACTTAACAATCCCTTTTATTCCAAGGTTTCAGATACTTCCTTTTCCCCACAGGCTTAAAGTCTCTTTACAGTAGATTTTTACATTTGTCTTTAAACCATATCATCACAACAGTCTATCATTTCTAGTGTGTGCCACAGAACAGCTACTAATATAATCGCAGTGTTAAAAATGTGCATTTTCAAATAACCATCAATGACGTAAAGGCATAGTGTCTCAAATAAAAACTCTGGCATGATTCCAACAAGTCTTCGCCATAGTATTTTTGTATCAAATGACTTTTTTTTTTAACCTAACCTTAAGACTCAAAACCTGCTATCTTTCTAACATAGAGACCTTTGTCTTTTTGAGACGAGTCTTGCTCTGTCACCCAGGATGGAGTGCAGTGGTGCGATCTCGGCTCACTGCAACCTCTGTGTCCTGGGTTCAAGTGATTCCCCTGCCTCAGCCTCCTGTGTAGCTGGGATTACAGATGTGCACCACCACGCCCGGCTAATTTCTGTGTCTTTAGGAGAGACAAGGTTTCACCATGTTGGCCAGGCTGGTCCTGGAACTCCTGAGCTCAAGTGATCCACCTGCCTTGGCCTCCCAAAGTGCTTGGATTACAGGCGTGAGCCATGGCGTGGGCACCGGGTAAGCAAGGCACAGAGATGAATGCGAGATGGTCCTCCCCTAGGCGAGCTCGCAGACTAGTGAAGGGACAAACTGTGATGTCCCTGGCTCCAAACACACACTGTACAGGCTAAGCTGAAGGGGTGTTGGGGGATGGGGGATGGGGGAAGGATGTTTAGCCGAATCCAAGGGCTGCAGAAACTCTGGAAAGGTCAGGGGCTGAAGACACCAAATGGAAGCTGAGGAAGAAGAGAGATACTAGAAGGTTCTCACTGGCTGGGGCAGCGGTGCTATCCAGCTAGAGCACGAATACAACAGGATGAGCAGGTTATTTTTTGTTTCATGTAGTGATGAGTTCAGTTTTAGAGATGTTGGTAAAAGGTACCCAGATGACACCAGTAAATGGTATATTTATATCCAAAGACCAGCAAGTGACTGATTTTTTTTTTTTTTTTGAAAGTCTCACTTTGTCACCCAGGCTGGAGTGCAGTGGCACTATCCTGGCTCACTCCAACCTCCGCCTCTGGGTCTCAAGCAATTCTTGTGCCTCAGCCTCCCAAGTAGCTGCGACTACAGATGTGTGCTACCACACCCAACCATAATTATTATTTTAGAGACAGGATCTTGCTCTGTTACTCAGACTGGCGTGCAGTGGCGAGATCACGGCTCACTGCAGCCTCAATCTCTCTGGTTCGACAGATTGATAATCACACAAACATACGCACAGGTCCCCAGGGTACAGGGCTAGAAGGGTAGAAAAGAGAGAAGCGTGCAGGGGCACCGCGTAGGAGTGAAGATAGCAAGTGGAGGCTGCTCAGCCAGAAGCTGGGCTGAGGAAGGAGACAGGATCATGGGGCGCAAGGAGCTAGGGATCCAGGAAGATGCAGCAGCAAAGTTTCTGGGTGGGAGAAGGAGTGAAACAGCAACTCTGGTTTTCTTGACGATATGGGAGGAAAGGTCTTCTAGGGCAGAGTCAGGGTGAAGATGCCAGAGGTGGGTGAGACAGGGCTTGAAGACATTCATTCCTGTTTAGCACTGATACTGGAAGGAAATGAAGGAAGCCACCAGGGCCAGGCATACAAGATCTGCCTGAAACTTCCCTTCCTTGTTGACCCGTTCGAACAGACTCAAAAACATGCTTTAAGAGTGGAGGCTAACTGCACTCTTAAAAAGAAAGCAGGTGCAGAGCAATCAAGAACTGGCTGCACTAAGCTCTGTCTGAAAACATAGCTTTTTTTTTTTTTTTGAGACAAAGTCTAGAGACAGGGTTTTTGCCACGTTGACCAGACTGGTCTTGAACTCCTGGCCTCAAGCAATCTGCCCGCCTTGGACTCCCAAAGTAGTGGGATTACAGGTGTGAGCCACTGTGCCTGGCCTCCTTTCATGTTCTTAACTGAGTTACGTGCCCAGAATAATCTGCATGGCGTGGAAGCTTGACCATTCAATCTCCATGCAATCAGAGGATATATAAATAAACTATAAACCGACTTGTTTCCAGCATTTATTTGTGAAACAGTGTGAACTGGTCAGACAGAAACCTTTAGTTTCTACCTCAACCATTCCCTTAAATCGACGCCAGCTTCCAGTTTGCTTATTTTGAGGCGCAGGCAGGTTAAAAAGCAGTTTCACTGTTTTTCTTCCACAGTATTAAAATCAAGTCTTCTAGCACCACCCAGTGGTTTGTTCAATAACTGCAAGGAACAACATTTCAGACACACACCTACAAAAGTCAATGAGCACCACCTCTGAAACAGCAGAACAAATGGACCCTCAGGAGATGTACTAGGGAATGTACTCCACCAGCTTTTCTTCAAGCCTTTGACAGTCTTTGAAAGGCCATTCTGGTACAATGTTGTTAAACGTAGAACAAACCTTTACAGACTTGGAAAATATAGAAGAGACACTGAACAACCTAGATTTTTCTTAATGATTATTCCGTTATTCTAGAAAAATTTTATCTAGTGGCAAGTCTTTCATAAACTAAAATACCATATCATTCTGTTATTAGTCTCTTATAATGATCCTATATCCTAATCTCAGAGTAAGACCGACAGAAGGCACTCAAGATTCTCCACACTGTCTCCACGGTAGCCGACCTCATCACCGCCTACCTGACATTAGTGGTGTGCTGCTCAACAAAGTCTGCCCCATCTAAGGTAACAGGACTTGATGGCCTTCTGTGTCCTCAGCCTGTTACTGCCATCCCTACTAGCTGCATGAGGCCTCCCCTCCTTGCTTTCTACCGTCAACACCCCTCTGCCAATGATCACTTCTCTCTACAAACAGCTGCCATCTGTTCCTTTCTGATCTTATGCCTCAGACTACCCGAAGGCAAGGCCAATCATTACTCCAACTAGACAGTGCGTGGCATACAGTAAGTTCTCATTAGACAATAATACAGGATGAGTTAAACATCTGGAGATTAAAGTTGTTGGTTATGGCAAATGACTCCATTCATATTTGTTAGAAATGACTCAACAGACTTTAAAGGTCATTTAGCTCCTGGTCCAGAAAGTCTAAATGACAGCTCCCGAGAAGACGCACAGTAAAGGGCAAGGGCCCAGGTACACAAACCAGGAAGACGGGGTTCACACCCTGGCTCTGCCACTTCATTCATTTTGCAACCTGCAGCAGATCACTCGTCACCCGGAACAGATAAGGAGCTGCACCGTGCTCAGCTATGGCAAAGACGAGCACGCGTGTAAATACACGAGCAGACCACTCCCGGTATGACAGCCAGCTCACTACAGACGTCAGAATCCCCCCTAGAAAATAAAGAGCTAATAGAGGTGGAAGGAGAAGGGAAAAGCAAATTAATTTATGTAAGCGTTTGAGAAAACCAACAACTTTCAGCATCTCAAGAGGAAATGTTAGCCCAACTTCCTTAAAATCTGGACAAGTTTTAAACATCGTGACCTATTAAAGATGTATTAATAAGGTTCTATTTCAGGCGTGGTGTGGTAGAGCTCATGCCTGTAATCGCAACACTTTGGGAGGCTGTGGCAGGAAGATCACTTGAGTCCAGGAATTCCAAGACCAGCCTGGACAACACAGTGAGACTCTGTAGCTACAAAAAAAATTTTTTTAATTAGCTGGACATGGTGGTGTCTGCCTGTAGTCCCAGCTACTCAGGAAGCTGGGGCAGGAAGACCACCTGTGCCCAGGAGTTCAAGTCTGCCGTGAGCTATGATCACGCCACAGCACTCCAGCCTGAGTGACAGAAAAAAAAAAAAAAAAAAAAAAATTTTAAATAAAGCTCCATTTTAAGAGGAATGATTGTAAGAAATGAAGATTAAATACTTATTGTCACAGGTGTTCTCTTAAGATCCAAACACTCAAGAAACGGTTAAGGTCCAGTTTTGTAACATATCACATGTACATCAAGCCTTCCATCCTGACTCATTTCAATAACCATAAACTGGAGGAGACACTAACGCTTTATGAAGTTTATGAGTTCCTCTTCTCCCTCGCAGTGAAAGAACAGGGGGGCAAAAGCAGTTCTAACTCCTCCTAAGACTGGGCTGAATTACGTTCAAGTGAATGAATCCTACTGTTACCATTCAAACCTCAGGTCTTATGGACAAGCCAGAACTAATACCACTTCCAAATTTCTAATATCACTCTTTGTTCTACTTAATTAAATTCCTCTTTCAACATCAACATTTTCATTTACTATTTTATTCCTAGCCTAAAGTCCAATACACACTAATTATGGAGGCTAAAAGAATCAAAATGAGGAAGGCGGGCCACCAAGGATAGCGGGCAGGTAATTTCTAGGTTGAAACTTTAAGTCTGACCTGCATTCCCCAGTCATTGCCATTGGTGTATCTATTTTACCTTCTTTTAGTGCATATAATCAGAAGTCGGCTGTAATAACAAACTTTCCCCAGAAGCCTTCTTTTCAATTCATCATGGTTGGTATAATTTACTACTTAGCTGTTCAGACAGCAACTTTAGGAAGATGGCCTCCCAAACCCATCTTTGTCACAGCAGTTGGTGGGGCTGCCTAGAACAGTGTGTGTGAAAAGGCACAAAATGCCAGAATGACTCATAGAAGACACGAAATTGAAACCTGTATTTCACTTTTGTAATAACTCACATTAAAAGGCTGAACTGAAATTTCACTCTTATGAAATCTGCTGAAATACAGAAAAATGGAGTTGCTTAACAGTCTTTTTTTTTTTTTTTTAATTTTAAGACATACATGGTAGATGGTAGCTCACAAGGGCTGCCACAAATCAGCCCACTGAAATTGTTTATCAACTCAAAGGCAATACCAGCATCGTAAACTTTTATGTCATTATAAGATTATTCTTATATGATTATATGAATTAAATGATTATTCTTACACATATTTTATACATCAAATTCTGTTTTCCTAAAGTTAGGACTTGGAGGTCATGTTGCCATCGAAAAATCCATGAAAACGCAAGGTGCAGAACTCTGATTCTTAGGTCTCAATAACTGGTCCGTAATCGACATTCTGGTGTTGTTGACCTGCTTTTCTGTCATCTTCCTAACTGTCCAGAACATTCTCCAAGTGCTTTTCTTTTCCTCATTACCATCAATTTGGAAGAACACACACTATCTTGGTTACCTAACCAGGTGGAGGGCAGCAAAGTGACCAAAATGTACCACTACCCATTGGCTGCAGATCAACTTATGTTTCTGAAGTGGAAAGACGTATAATAAATGTGAGGATACAAACATCGAATCAGATGTGGACTAAACTCTCAATCCACAAGGGTGGATCCCTGTAAACGGATGCCATGCCATTTTAACTTAGATCATGATGCATGACCACGGCCTGTGTACTTCCGAGTTTGAAGAGGAATGCAAAATATCTGAGAAACCATTTTCCCCAAGGAGGGGGTGAAAGTATATGCGTGATTTATAAACTACCAAAATAAAGATCAGTTTTAGGATACACAGCCATGCTTAATGATGGGAATATGTTCTGAGAAATGTGGCATTAGGCAATTTTATCACTGTGGGATCAAACGCCTAAACGGTATAGCCAGCTACACACCTAGGCTATATGCTAGAGCCTATTGCTCCTAAGCTACAAACCCGTACAGGATGTTGTGTACTGAATATCGTAGGCAACTGTAACACAACTCACTGGTCACTAGAAATTGTTTAGCTCCATTATAATCTTATGGGACCACTGTCGTACATGCGGTCTGTTGTTGACTGAAACATCATTAAAGCAGCACATAACTGTATTTTCATTTATACTTAAATAAACACGGATAGGGTAATTCATTCCAGAAGACCCAAATTGTAATAACTTTGTTTCTTGATCCAATACCTTTTAGGTATAAAACCACTGTGCAAAATTATATAAACAGGTTTTGACTAACAATTCATAATAAATGACATTGCTAGATACTTCAACGCAATGTTTTCAGAGCTGTTCAAGAGTTCAGTTTTCCTAGTTCTCTCTCACTGGAATTTTAACTTATTTTATCAAGCAGTTGGCCACTCTCCTTACCCACCATTATTTATGTTCTGTTAAAATGAAATACACTGTTGCATATATTTGAAAGCAAAACATCAAATACAAATTTGCTCTACTTGTGATGTGAAAGCATCTGATACAATTCAGTCTAGTATAGGAAGAATGTTCCTTAGTAAAGACCCAGGAAAAGTACAACATTCACTAAAAGCATATGTTCAATTTCAAACATCACATGTTCGGTCAATTCCAAAGTATCTGTGCTAATGAGGGAAGCAGCAGCAAAGGCGCTCCCCATGTGTCCGCCATACTCACTCTTAAAACAAGGGTGTCATGTTTTGCAACTACTTTCAAATACAAGCTATTAAGTTTTGGGGTTTTCTTGAGATAGTCTCACTCTGTTGCCCAGGCTGGAGTGCAGCGGTACAACCTCGGCTCACTGCAACCTCCAACTCCTGGGTTCAAGCTATTCTCCCTCCTCAGGCTCCTCAGTAGCTGGGATTACAGCCACGAGGCACCACAACCATCTAATTTTTATATTTTTAGTAAAGACGGGATTTCTCTATGTTGGCCAGGCTGGTCTTGAACTCCTGGCCTCAAGTGATTCGCCCACCTCAGCCTCCCCAAAGTGCTGGGATTACAGGCATGAGCCACTATGCCGGGCTGTATTAAGACTTTCAAGTTTCCTTTTGTTGACTCCTACTGAGAAACCGCAATCATCTCCTCTCAGATCAGTCACTGAAACACAGATCCCTCTCCAACCCTCGGCAGGACTGGTCTTTTGTGTTTAGATTCATCCTTCCCTTGAGGCTAAAGGAAGTCACTGAGTGTTCAGTTCACTTGCTTTCCCCTGGCGTGTCCTTCTCCTCTTAAAGAACAGTTTACACTTAAACAACAGCCAATGGAAGAAAACGTTGACACATAACCTACACCCAGGAGATGGCCTTGCCACCAAGAAGATCCAAGTAGAACCCATTGAAGTGGATAGTTTAAGAGTAATCAAGAGTTTAATGTATTTCACTTCCAAATGCCTTATATGTGATTCTTTTTCTTTTAGTCAATCTGCCTTCTTAATTTCACTTCTGATAGCATAAAAACTAGTTGGCATTTATTAAGCAGGCTTAACAATAGGGGAAATAGTCCAGAAATGTGGGTATTTGAAACAAATAAACTTGAGACAAAAAATACACAAATTAAGCACTTTGTGTATAAATTTTTTTTTTTTTTTTTTTTTTAAGAGACGGGGGTCTCAGTATGTTGCCCAGGCTGGCCTCAAACTCCTAGGCTCAAGCAATCCTCAAGCCTCAATCTCCATACTATCATGCCTGGCAGAAAGGAATACATTTAATGTCTAAATCATTCCCCACTCCCTCTTTCCCAAAAGTTAGTAACACAAATACCACTGTCTCAGTAGAAACAGATACTAATGCAAGTCAAATTCTATTATAACTAACATCAAGAGATCTTTTAATGAAACTAGACTTTCACTCAGTTAAATGCTGCTTAAAATAAGTGGGCCTACACTTAAAAAAAGTATGCCCACTAGGCCGGGCGCAGTGGCTCACGTCTGTAATCCCAGCACTTTGGGAAGCCGAAGCGGGCGGATCACAAGGTCAGGAGATGGAGACCATCCTGGCTAACTCGGTGAAATCTCGTCTCTACTAAAAATACAAAAAAAAAAAAAAATTTAGCCAGGCATGGTGGCGGGCTGCTGTAGTCCCAGCCACTCAGGAGGCTGAGACAGGAGAATGGCGTGAACCCGGGGGGCAGAGCTTGCAGTGAGCCGAGATAGTGCCACTGCACTCCAGCCTGGAGGACAGAGCGAGACTCCATCTCAAAAAAAAAAAAAGTATGCCCACTAAAGGGAATTTGTGGTAGTGGATCTGACTTGCAACAAATTGAGTATATTTTGGCACTTTTATAAAGTAAATCCCTAAGTAGGAGAATAAAACAACAACAAAAAGTTCAAACAATGCCATTCTCCCTAAGCCCTATATGATCCCAAGAGTTACTTAATGTGACTCTACTGCTCTATATTTTACGAGAATCCTGAAACTGTCAGCAATTACATGCTATATATCAAAGGCTCAACAAACAGGCTGAAAAGAATTATGTACTTTTAAAGAAGCTACACTTTCACTCAGAAAATTAAAACATCTTCGTAACTGATCTAACCAAAATAGGATTAAAAAAATAATCTGTTGGGGAGGGGTTTACACTATGTCCATACAAAAATAATTACGTGGACTGTGTGTGGCAAGGCTTTCCTCTACCAGTCATTAAGAGGCTCTTCAGTGTTTGACAAAGCTACTTCAACTAGACTTTAACATAAACAGAACATAACTATTTATCAAACTATATTTAAAGTCATATGACTAAGCAGAATGTTTTAAAACATTTAAAATGAAGCTTTCCTTTCTTATTTTAAATAAAGATTGAGAAAACCTCCCTAGGATGGGAGGTTTTCCTTTGTGGAGCTATTTTAGAAACAAAACTATAATGTTCTCGGCTGGGCGCAGTGGCTCATGTCTGAAATCTCAGCACTTTGAGAGGTGGAGGCGGAAGGATCACTTGAGGTCAGGAGTTCGGGACCAGCCTGGCCAACATGGTGAAACCCCATCTCTACTAAAAATACAAAAGCTAGCTGGGCGTGGTGGCGGGCGCCTATAGTCCCAGCTACCGGGAGGCTGAGGCAGAAGAATTGCCTGAACCCAGGAGGAGAAGGTTGCAGTGAGTTGAGATTACACCACTGTACTCCAGCCTGGGTGACAGAGTGAGAACCCCCTCTCAAAAAAAAAAATAATGCTCATGACTTCGAACTTAGAATGCATTTTTAAGAGCACCCCACTATGCATTTCTCATTATAGGTTAAAAATAAACTTTTAACTTAGTAATCTATACAAAAGGCTTACACAATCTATCTTACAATATCAGTCCTTGCAATAAATACATCCTGAAAGCTGTGTTAAAGAAATTACCTGGCCTGAGTGCAGTGGCTCACGCCTGGAATCCCAACACTTTGGGAGGCTGAGGTAAGCAGATCATTTGAGGTCAGGAGTTTGAGGCCAGCCTGGCCAGCACGGTGAAATGCCATTTCTACTAAAAATCAAAAAAAAAAAAAATATATAGCCGGACGTTGTGGCATGTGCCTGTAATCCCAGCTACTTGGGAGGCCGAAGCAGGAGAATCACTTGCACCCAGGAGGCGGAGTTGTAGTGAGCCAAGATCAAGCCTCTTGCACTATAGCCTGAGCAACAGAGTGAGGCCGCATCTCACAAAAAAAAAAAAAAAAAAAAAAAAAAAAAAAAAAAAAACCAAAAAAAACCAAAAAAACCCCCAAAAAAACACCTGGCTTTAAAAAATATATATGAAGCCCAAAATAACGATGTATGGCCTATTATTTCCTCATTTTAAGAGAACTTCAGAGCAACAAGAGTACCTGAGATAACGTATTTTGTATAAGGAATAAAATACTCTTAAAAAAATGTATACATTGCTTGCTATCATCCTACTGCCATCCAAAGAATGTGTTTTATTTTTTACACAATTCTGACCCTCCACAGAAGGGTGTGCATTTGGCAGCTTGCTGCTACATCCTGGTAATGAAGGTTGTCAGGCCGGGCGCGGTGGCTCAAGCCTGTAATCCCAGCACTTTGGGAGGCCGAGACGGGCGGATCACGAGGTCAGGAGATCGAGACCATCCTGGCTAACACGGTGAAACCCCGTCTCTACTAAAAAATACAAAAAAACTAGCCGGGCAAGGTGGCAGGCACCTGCAGGCCCAGCTACTCAGGAGGCTGAGGCAGGAGAATGGCGTAAACCCGGGAGGCGGAGCTTGCAGTGAGCTGAGATCCGGCCACTGTACTCCAGCCTGGGTGACAGAGTGAGACTCTGTCTCAAAAAAAAAAAATGAAGGTTGTCAAGTGTTCCAAAAGCTCACATCAGAAAGTATTACAGAAAGCCTAAACGAAACAGCTTATTTTAACTTGGCTGCTAGGGTAAGAATCTGAAGATCCGGCTACCACGCTTAGTAGAATCCAACCTGATGACACAGCTTCTGCTTCTTAGGCAGGTACAGCCATGGGCAGCGTAACAATGTTTCGGTCAACGATGGACCGCACAGATGATGGTCCCACAAGATTCTAATGGAGCTGAAAATGCCCTGTTGTCTAGTGACGTCTTGATGCTCCTGACCCTGTTCAGGCCCAGGCTAATGTTTGTGTCTTAGTTTTTAAGTTTAAAAAGTTAAAAACTAATTTTAATAGAAAAAAGTTTACAGAATAAGAATAAAAAGGAAGAAAATATTTTTGTATAGCTGTACAGTGTGTGTTTCCAGCTAAGTGTTCTCATGAGTCAAAAAGTTTAGAATTTTTAATTTAAAAGTAAAATAAACAGTAAAAAGGTTACAGTAAGTTAAGGTTTATTTCTTATTGAGGAAAAATGTGTAAATCAATGTAGTACAGCCTAAGTGTGTACGGTGTTTATAAAGCTCGGCTTTGCTCAGTACTGTCCTAGGCCTTCACATTCACTTAGCACCCATCACTGACTCACTCACCCAGAGTCACTCCAGTCTTGCAAGCTCCATTCATGATGAGTGCTCTGTACAGGTGAAGCATTTTTCATCTTTTATACCCTATCTGTACTGTATCTTTTCTATGTCTAAATGTGTTCAGGCACACAAATACTTAGCACTGGGTTACAACTGCCTACAGTACTCAGTAGTAACATGCTGGACAGGTAGCAATAGGCTGCACCACTAGCCGAAGGCTCTACCATCTGTATTTGTGTAGTACTCTCTGATGTTAACACGCACATCTCGGAGCACACATCCATCGTTAACGCAACATGTGGCTGTGTGAGCACACATACCTCTTTCATACCGTGCTGCATTTCTGACTTCCTACTGTAACTTTTTAAAAACAATCTGTGAATTATGCAGCTTTCTATTTTTATTTTAATTGTTTCTACCTTGGAGACTTGGCACTTCAAAATAAAATAACAACTTTGGGCTGAACTCTTAACATTATTCTCTTCCTTTCAAGAGCTGACGTTGATTTATCAAAATTCTGAATAAAATCCATTTACTCAATGCAAAATAGGCATAAAAACAAAAACATGTTATTTCACAAAATGCTTTCTTATATCTTAAGAAATATAAAAAGGAAGGAGCACACAGTGAGTACAAATCAGGATTATCACACCAAAGGTATATCACAGAAAAAGTCCATTATACATTCACACCATGGAGCAGAATTACTTGAACAAAAGGCAAGAAATGGAAATGTAACTTGTCAACAGAAAAGAACTGCTAACAGGCATGGATCTTTCACTTTAAGTTTTGACAACTCTCTCCTCCCATTTGTTTCTATATTGTCTTACTTCTAGAGAACATTTAAGACAGGCATTCTTCAGACACTGCTATTAACACACAGGTAATCTACCATTGTTATGGGTAACACTCTAACACCACAGTCTATAAGACCAGTTGATGAGGTCTGTTCCCATCTTCACTCTAGATTTGTATCTTTTCAACTATACCTGCAATCTTTATGGCTACGGGATCCTCTGAAACTGGAACAAGCCCTTCTTTGACTTCAACCTGCTTTTCAGAAACCAGGGGAGATATGGCGGGAGGGGAATACTTAGTTTCCACATAGGCCACCGGCGAGGAGGAAGAGGGCTTAGAATCGTGAAAGAGACTGGCCCAGGACTTGGGCTGGCTGACAGGAAGGGTGCCTGATGCAGAGCCTGTGCCGTCAGCTGGAGGTGATGCATTCTCGGGTTTGGTTGGGTCCAAGTCTATGCTTTCCGTGGTGTGCAACTCCATCCCATTGGTAGCTGTGCCCTCACCCGAGGATTCAAGTATTTGTCCATTAGCAACTCCAAGGTTTTCAGTAGTATCGGTACCAACGCAGGGCTGAGCCCCAGCTGTCCTTGACAGGGTGTCTCTGCCAGCCTCTGCAGGGAAGCAGGACTGACCAAAATCAGCCCCGGGGCTCCCCTCTGGCTGCCCTGCAGTCCTGGTGTCACTGCTGAGTGCTCCGGGGAAAGGACTGTCAGGCACAGTGTCACTGACAGAGTCTGTGGAGTTCTGGGGGCTGTTACAAGTCCTGGGCGTAACTGACGGGGGCATGTCACCCATAAATTCTGCATCCTCTGCACTGACACTGTTCAGGACTGCTGAACTGGCATGGCCATTGACCAGGGCTTCTGTGGAAGTACTATCATCACCGCCATCTTTCAAATAGCTGTAATATCCAGGTGGCCGCTTTTTCTTCTTTTTACGCTCCCTTTGTCCAAGACCACCTGAGACACCATCATTTTCTAAAACTTCCGCCTCCACATTAGAACTTCCATCCAAAGCGAGGGCAGAGCCTGGGTACTGGCAGTCGATGGAGCCATAGTTTGCTTCTTTAGTGATACAATCAGGGGTTGTTTTGGAAGTTGTACAACCGAGAATAAATTCAGGGGCCTGAGGGTTCAGTGTGCTTGAAATACTGTAGCTGGGGGTTCTCGGCAAAGTGTCACCGGGTTCGATGACTTCATTGACACCAAACTCAATTCTCTGATATTCTTGTCCTGTTTAGAAAACAAACTATTAGTTAAGAACACAGTTCTACAAACTCTAAGTACCAGTAATTACTCACTTTCTCTTTGAAAATGAAAACCTTAAATTCTCTTCCTAATCAACAAACCTATTACGTCCTTTACTTACGTGGAACAATTTGCTGAAAATGAAACTATAAAATTATTTAATTAGGAGATATGAAAAGCAGAAGCCTGTACTTATCTTCCTAGCTAAGGAAGGCTTTCAGAAGGCAGAAATTAAAATAAATTTGTAATAAAAAGCAAGTAATATTTTGCCAGTTTAAAAATATCTCTCAATGGAATCTGACTTTCTTATAGCTGCCTTATGCCTGAGATAAAGGAATATGTATTCTGGACAATTTAAATTTTAAAGGATCATGACAACTAACTTAGGGACTTAAAACATGGTTAAATCAGTTTCTCTAGTTAACGTGATTTGATTAATTCCAAGAACACGAACTACGCAAAGAACCTTATATATTCTGGATAGGAGAAATTAGAAAGTATAAATTTAGAAACAAAAAAAGATGTCAAAAAAAGATTCAACAACAACAACAGGAGAGAATCATATATATAAAGGCGCACTTCACAGCACTCTTTTGAATTCTTCATCTCTTGGTCTCCTCCACTGGTAACCTTCCATTAAGTCTGAAAAGTGGCCCTGACATGAACACACGCGAATGTCCTCTAAATAAAGCCACACTGGATTAACTCCATGGGTGGTAAAGCCTTCCGAAAATACCAAAAGAAAAAGTTAGAATTGTGAACTTTTCAGTATCTCTTGGGAAGCCTTCAATACTTCCTTCCCAGGTAACCACAATCCACATATTTCATTCATGCTAAGACAGATGTATTTTTACAGTTTACATCTCTGAAATTAGGTTAAGTTTTAGAATCAATTTTGTCTTTCAGCAGACATCAAACATCGATCTCACCTTGTATTTGATAAACAGTTACACATTTTGAAGTTAAGGGAAGGACACATGCCTTCTATTTCATCTTTAATGCATAGCTAAAGATTTCTTCCAGGCTAGCATTAAGGGGCCAATTTTTTTTCAAGGCATGTATCTCAAGAAAAGAAACTAATACCCAAAGAACGGTGTTCTACTGCAGAGAAATGAATATATTTTACCTTGGAAGGACCCCTAGAAGTCTTTTTGTAGAAGAAAAAATACAGACCCTGAGAAGGGCCAGTTAGTGCAAGTGAGTGGGCAGGAGGCTGGAGCGAAACAGCCTCCTGAGGTCTCCTGAATCTTTGTATGCTTTGGAATCACAGCCCCCCACTGTGGGGGGTGGGGGTGGTGGCAGCACAATCCTGCCCCAACAACAGCAAGTTCCTGGAAAAGAACACTGATGACGATTCCACCTAACAGCAAGTTTACGTATAAAGTCATGACCATCTAATTCCTTTGGCTACTATTTAAATTTTGTTTCCTTACTTTGAAAAGAATTATCCAGGGGAACTGAATTTATTATCATACCTAGGGGTTGACTGTCCATTTTGGTTCCAGGCATCCCCTACTCCCAGATGTTCTGGGGCTCTCAAGACTCCCTGGATTGAAACAGGTGTGCCTGGGGAAGAACACTCCATGTGGAGCCTGCCCTTTGAAGGTTGTGAAATCACATTCGAAACTAGAATGTGTTGTGTCATTCTGCTTATGCAAGACTGATTATTTCTAAGACACAGATGTGCTGTCCACATCTCAATTCTCAATCTTATCAGAACATAAAACATTCTAGAACGTGATGTAATGTGAACAGAACTATTTCAGTATGTTACAGTTAGTATCAAACATTTACTCAATACCATGTTTGATCATCTCACTAGAAGGCAGATTCCTAGCCAGCACAGTTCCTCTTATCGAGGAACACTCACAATGGACGCATGGCAGAGAGCTCGGAGCCCAATCTGCCAGGCAGATGAAGTGCAGGAAGGCCTGCATGTTTGGCTTCAACAACCCAATCAACACATTAGGAAGATGGAAACTCAACACTCAGGTAATGCAGGCAGAGGGTCATAAAACCATGAATCCTAACACAGCGTTTCTCCAAGGCTGCTCACTGCAGTACATGCAGTAGAGTGGTCTGGACTACAAGGCAGAGGGTGAAGGAGGGAAATATACAGAGATTAGTAACACAAGGGCCCTGCTCAGAGAATTCACATTTATTAGGGAGACATATACAAACAACTGAGAATGAAAACATGGAGGGAGGGGAGAGAAGGCTGTGAATAGCTCTAGAAAAAGGATTCTTCTGGATGCAGGAAACAGTGATCAACTTCCATCAGAAACTAGAGAGGTCAGTGGAACTTGATGGATCACTGAATTGGTAAGGCCGGGGTGAAGGAGTGGTATCTCAGGCTTTAGGAACATCTAAAACAGGCAGTGCTTAAGGTGAAGGACACCCATTCACCTTGATGTGATTAATACTTGTCGTATGCCTGTATGAAAATATCTCATGTATCTCATACATATATATACCTACTATGTACCTACAAAAATTAAAATATAAAAAAATTTAAAAACACAAAAATAAAAAAGGCCGAGGTGTAAAAGGGAAACCACGATGAGGTGCCTCTGCAAAGGGCTTGCTGCAGCTAGAGGTGGTAGGAGGGAGCAGAATAAAATATCCCAAACCATTCATTCAACAAATGTACTGAGGGCTTACAACATTCCAGATACTACAGGCACAGACACAGACAGAGAGAAATGGACCCTGCCATCAGCAGCTGAGCAGTCTGGAAAGAGAGGCAGGTCCATGACAGTACCCACAGGCTCTGTACAGTCGAATAGACACTGGAAGAGAAACTAATGTCATGGAAACACAAGAGACCCAGAAAAGGCTGCAGAGAAAAGCGGGCCTGTCACTAACTGTGCAAGCTGGTGGCAAGATTCCAGTCGTGCTTCTGGCAGAAAAAAAGCAGGACTTAGAGGGAAGAGAGCAAAAAATGGAGAAAAAGGGCCAAGAAGCAGTCACCGAAAAGGGCAGGCAGGCTGGAAGGAGAGAGTGGGAAGCAGAACTCCAGAGGCTGGGGGAGCTGGCGGTGCCTACCGCACAGGGAGGAGGGTGAACTCAAAGAAGTGATGTGCATGGGAAAATTATGGCGCATTTGTAAGCACTGGATCAACACAAGCAGTATGCTCACTACGTTCAAAGCACACAGTGACAGGAAGTCCCACTGACTCAGATGCCTGAGAGGCTGACATCAGCCAATTACGATTAAAAGGTGGCTCAGGAGGCTGAGCAGCCCGGCTTTCGGGTCCCTTGAGCTTCATTTATTTTATTACTTGTCCTAAGCTATTGTTAGATCTGCTCTTTCCCTTACAGTCTCTCACATTTCTTATAAATCTAAAATTTTAGATATAATCACTCCCTGATGTTACAGGAGATAAAACATTTGGTTAGTCTTTTCAAGGTTTATACTGAGGCCTAAACTGTAACTAAAACCCCTTTCATAAGTCTGACCATGCTAACTAAACAGGGAATCCAAACCCCTAACTCTCAAAGAAAAAGTTTGGCATCAGTTTCCTGGAGGCCAGTAAGGGCCTTTAAAGTGATTCAGATTGAAAAACGATCCAGACAGGTTTGAACTGTGCAAGGGCAGCCTGCAATAATTAAATGACCTTGTTGGTATTAAAACACTGGGTGTTTAAGCAATACAAAATCACTGCATCTCCATAAGCACCATCTCTGATAATCAGCTCAGTGTCTGTGATGGAGACCCAAAAACGTAACAGACCAGGAGGTAAAGAGGTGACCTGAGTTCCCAAAGGTCAGCAACAGACCAGGACATGAATGTAAACTGCAAGAACAATAGATGCAAGCTGCCCCTTAGTTTACAAAGAACACAGGCTCAGAAGCTAGCCGGTGCTGGAGCCAGCAGGCTGCTTAGCAACAAGACCCAAAGCTTCTTCAACCCCGGCATGTGCTAATGAAGAGTAACGTAACTGCTGAACTCAGAACTGTTAGGAAAAAAATTACTCAACAACCATTTCCTAAACTAAATGGCTGGCACTCCGAAGCACAGGATATGCTTTAAAACTAATTCACTAGTCAAAGTGATTCAGCGATTAAATACATTACAGTTTACAGCAAAAAATTCAAGCTGCAAAGAAATGTTGATTCAAATGGGAAAACAATGTTTACAGGTAACCTACCCACCCAGCACGTATGGCCAAAATTCCCTTCAGGGAAATAAGGAGAGAACTAGCTTACCATCAGGTAGTTTATCCACAGCCTGTGTGCCACACAGAACTGTTCCACTGTATGGAGGAAGCTGCACAAGGAATCAGAAAACAAATTTTAATACAACAAAATGTTAAAACTAACACATAACATTTAATTAAGGCAACAATTCATTAAAACTCTATCCATACAACTTTGCATGCCATTACTTTTAGCAGAATAACATACATGAAGAGTCAGTGCAATCTAAATCATCTTCATTTAAGGAAAAAAACGCAACAGAAATACTTTCAA
The DNA here is from genome assembly GCF_047675955.1 of Chlorocebus sabaeus. Classification (NCBI taxonomy): domain Eukaryota; kingdom Metazoa; phylum Chordata; class Mammalia; order Primates; family Cercopithecidae; genus Chlorocebus; species Chlorocebus sabaeus. Next base: position 81,372,962 of record NC_132908.1, on the reverse strand, counting down.
ATATTTATCACCATTAAACAGATCCAAAAATGAAGCCAAAGGGAATAAAAATGAACTCCAATGGACATGTAAATCAGCTACAATAAAATGCTTATGATACATCCTTCTTTCCACAGGATGTTAATGACTGACCATTCAGACCACAGACACTTTTGTTCACATACTAGCGAAGATGGGTCTTCCTGACTGCACCTCTTATTCATGATCACTACATTGCAACACAGTCAGCAGAGGTTGGGACCAGGTCCACAGTCGGAGAGCAGAGGAAAACCCACTAAAAACAAAAAGCCTGGTGACTGCGGCTCCCTTTTTAACACTGTGCCTTAATTAACGAAATTAACAGCTAGAAGTCACATTCCTTGTTTGGAAGACAGAAAGCAGAATGGGAACTGTCTGATCTCTTTGTAAAAAGCTGAAAAGGTATCCCAAAAACAACTTAAATTTTTCTTCTTCCTAGCTATTCCATAACATTTATTGAAGAGTTGGAAACGCTTCCAATGGACACACTGGGTGTAATAAAGTTTAGTAAGGGGCCAGGCATGGTGGCTCATGCCTGTAATCCCAGCACTTAGGGAGGCTAAGGTGGGTGAAACACTTGAGGTCAGGAGTTCAAGACCAGTCTAGCCAATATGGTGAAACCCCATCTCTACTAAAAATACAAAAATCAGTTGGGCGTGGTGGCAGGCACCTGTAATCCCAGCTACTTGGGAGGTTAAGGCAGGAGAATCATTTGAACCTGGGGGATGGAGGTTGCAGGGAGCCGAGATCACGCCACTGCACTCCAGCCTGGGCAATAGAGCAAGACTCTGTCTCAAAAAAAAAAAAAAAAAAAAAAAAAGTTTAGGAAGAAAAGGGGTAAGGTAAGCAGAGACAAACTGCTACCTGAGGGCAGAACAAAAGAACAAAAAGATATTCTGGTGCAGCACTTCCCAAAGTCTGTTCACTGCAGTACAATGGCCAGTGCAGGAATGGCCGTAGGGCCGCAAAGTTCAGAGGCTCCTGGGTAAGTCTCATGCCTAATACTGTATGAGAGCTGCTGCTTGATTGGCTTCCTCAGCCGATTTCTCCCATGAAATCTCAGCACACCAATTCAATAATCACAGCAATAAAAGCTTCTCTCTGCAAGTAACCCAGTAAGTTCTCTTCCCAGAGAATTATGACAAACAGGAAAACACAGGGCAATTCAAAAGAAGCCTTCAGGAGTTGGCAGCTGCACTTATCTCCACCACCAGGGGGCAACATAGTACTCATCACATTGACACCGAGGAGAAAGCATTCTGTGTGCTGAGGGCTACACTAGTCTTGGCACCCGCAATGCAAAGATCATTCCACACATCAGCATTGATGCTGGCAGGCACCTGGAGGAGAAAGGTGGGTCTATATTGGCAGTGGACACAGCTGCCATGTATGTCTCAGGAAGCCTCCAATCTCGTTCAAAACCCTCTGTGGTCACAAAAGACAGTTTGGAAATGACACACAGAATGCCCTCTCTTTTTCTGTTAACGACATTAGGATGCCGCCTGGTGACAGAAAGCTGTATTATTTTGAGGCATGAAAAGTGTTCTGAATCACTCTCTCTACACAAAATCATGGTAACATCAAGAAACCATCTTTTCCGGAGTCAAAACAGTTCTATCACTATTGTATTGATGTTCTCTTCACACTTAACGGTATTCTGTTCTGCTCAGGGAAGACAGAATGCTGAAGAACACCTCCAGACCCGAAAGTGCAGCAGGCCGGGAAGACGCACAATTTGGAGAAGGGACTTCTTCACCCATCCACTTCAAACGCCAGTGCAAGGCAGAGAGCTGTGGGAACCCTGCTCACCATCTTCCGGCTGCCCCTTCCTCAACATTCACCCACGGGGCGTGCACACTCACTCAACTCCCAGCCACTCCCACAACACGCAAAAGAAAACCCCAGCAATCGGGAAAAATACACAGACGATGCTGAGGACAAGCAAGTGGAGAGGTGGGGCCAGTGATGCCAGGTGGCGCTGACTGAGCGCGGAGAGGCTGGAGAGGCTGTACCAGTGACACCAGGTGGCACACACCCTGCTCCTCCTCAACAACTCTGGGGAGGAGGTCCTGTTATTGTGGCCCTCTGACAGATGAGGAAGTCGGGCGACACTGCTAGTAAGAGGCACTGCAGGGATCTGGTGAGACGACCACCATCAAACTCCCGGATGACAGGGATCCAGTGAGACGACCACCATCAAACTCCGGATGACACTGCCACCTTCTGTAAGCGTGCTCAACACACTTACTTTGATTTGCTAAGATGATAAAAAAGTGCACCTGCAGGAATACCGGGTGGGTTGTGGCACTGTAGAAATGTGTGCGTTTTACTCTACAGGCACACAGCACCTTTCTTTCAACAAACCTCCCTCACACATCAGATGCCCTTAGTCTGTGGTAACTGGATATCTAAATACACAACAGAAGAAAAGTGTAAGGATGGTTCGAAGTTCATTCGTTAACTATGTAACTATTTGTAAGAATACAAAGTTCAAAAATCAGAGCAAAGACATAAAATTCCCTACACAAATGCAAAACGAGCAAGGGGAAAAACTGTCATCTATGAATAGTTATGTTAACACAGTCTGAAATCTATGAATAGTTATGTTAACACGCAGTCTAAAAACAGCGCTGCAGCCTTGTGAAAAGGATACTCAGGCCTGTGGCTAGGAAGGTCATGTTCTGAAGTCTCCCTCTGGGGCTAGCTGTGTGTTCTGTTTTCTGTCTCACAGACCCTCCTGAACCACAAAGCCCTCCTTTAAAATCCCATTAAGACACCAAATTAAGAACTGTCTCTACTCTCTACACACGCCCACACCACACACACTGCCCACTGCCAACACTACGTCATCGGGAGCTTATTTACTCAGCCATGGTTGGGGTGTGTGCTACTTCCAAAACCGAGATTCTGGAAACTGTAAAGAACGGTGAGCATGTCCTCTTTCTAAACATAAATAACAGGATTATGACTGAGGTTTAAACATGCTTATTAAATAAGTTGACAGCGTTTTTTCCACTGGAGAAAACCATTTTTAAATCACTGGAGCCCAGCTCTAGAAAAGATACCAGCTACCTTTCACCTGAATTTGCTTCTCCTGATTCCACTGAATTACTAGCCACCTTATCTTGTCGGTGGCAAGATGCCAAGCAAGCAAACTAAAAGACAAAGCAGCCCTCTGTGGGCAGGAGTGGCGCTTCTGCAGGAAGGCAGAACGCACTTTCATTTTAACACCCCACATTTCTTAATTTGGTTTTTCAATTCATGGCCCCACGTAGAGAAAACAATGTTTGATCAAGCTCCTAATAGCCGAGAAAAAGCATATGAAGAATTCGGCTAGATTGTAACTTATGCCATGGCCACATGGTAGTAACACTGCATGTCTGAGCAGCAATTATGTTACCTGAGAGATAAAAGGCCAAACTGTGCTGTGGAAGTGACATGCCCTGGCCACTCACACACCCATAGGCCCAAGTGACACGCCCTCACCACTCACACACCCACAGATCCAAGTGACACGCCCTCGCCACTCACACCCACAGATCCAAGTGACACACCCTTGCCACTCACAAACCCACAGGTCCAACTGACACGCCCTTGCCACTCACAAACCCACAGGTCCAACTGACACGCCCTCGCCACTCACACCCACAGATCCAACTGACACGCCCTCGCCACTCACACACCCACAGGCCCAACCACATGCTGCCCCAGGAAAGTGAGTTCCTGTGTAATTATGTGCTATTATAATCCAGACTCCTGAAGATTGGGAAAAGTAACTCAATCCAATTATGTTAGTCTGCATTTCCCTTTCTCAGGTTACTGTGATTTTGATAAACTCTTTTCATACCCCTCCAAATTTCACTGTATGCTCAAAAATAAGAAAAACAGAAAAGTCCAAATAAGCCCAGACACACTACGAGTTCTGAAGCTCGAACTCATTTTCATGAGACACAGTCACGTCTACTGCGAATAAAAGGTTTGGCATAACTTACCATCTGTGCCCTTTTCATCCATTTCTACTAACATCTGTTACTCACTAGCCATCGGACCATACATTAGCTGATTTCCCAACATTTCCGTGCCGTGAATAAGCATTCTGCATTTTTTCAATTTAAAAAACAAAAGAGAGAGAAAAAAAATGGGAGGCCTGAAAGGAAAGAACGTGCCCAAGCCCTCCGAGCCCGTGGAAGTGGCAGAGCTGAAGCGACCCCAGGCCTTCAGACTTGAAATACGGTGCACTTTTCACTCTCCTATCCCATGAAAACTCAAGTTTTGTCTACTCACTTGCAAAGAGACACACACCCATCCACATGCGCACACACTTGAGAAAACCAGTAGCAACTAAAATGTATGGTTACATCAGTGTGATGTGGGAAAAATGCGAAACCCCCTTACTAAAAAAAAAAACAAAACAAAACACACACACACACACAAATGACCCGTGCCTGGTGGCACACACCTGTAGCCCCAGCTACTCAGGGACCGAAGTGTGAGGACCCCCCTGAGGCAGGGCGGGGGTCAAGGCTGCAGTGAATTGTGATTGCACCACTGCACTCTGCACTCCAGCCTGGGCAGAGTGAGACCCTGTCTCGAAAGAAAGGAAAAAAATAGAAATAAAAAAATAAAATAAAATGTGTGGTGTTTATATAGAGATAAGCAACAGGCCCACAGAACAGCACACTCGGAACCAGGGGAGATGCGCTGCCCAACAGGGCTGACGGGACAGCTAAGGGCTGAGTTCCCAATGAATGGTGCGGAGGCACCTGCCAGGGCCACAGGGACAGGGAGTTCGATGCCACCTCACATGTATGCAGAGTTCAGTGCTCGATACTCACTGAAGCGTGAAAACAAAACCTGAACACTTTTCGAAGAAAACAGACAAATGTCTTCATTATCTCAAGGATGGGAAGAATTTCCTAAAGATATTTTCAAAACTAAAAATCCACAAACTATAAGGGGAAAAAAATCAATTCAGTTGACATTAAAGTTAAAAGTGTACTCCTCTTATCCAGCAAAAAAAACAAAACAAAACAAAACAAAAAAATCCAACCCCAAAAAGGTGCCTACCATGTGAAGCTTGAAGCCCTCATGCTAGGAACAGAAGCTTGTAAAACCAAAGATTAATCCTAAAATCAGGAAGAAAAAGACAAGCTACTTGATTTAAAAATATGGACAAGGGAAATAAATCAAGTAATTCACAGAAGAGGACGTCCATATTGCCAGTAGACATGTGAAGATAATGAAATAGTGCCCAGCTGTTTGTAATCTGGGAGATGTAGATTAAAACAATGAGAATCCATTCACTACACATCAGATTCACAAAAATTTTAAATATACCAACACCAAGAGTTAGCGAGATTTTTTTTTTTTAATACGAACAAGAAAACTCCCATGCACTGATGATAGGAATGCAGACTGTTAAAATCCTAGATAGCAAACTAGCAGTCTCTAGTAAAACTAAACAGGCTCAGTCCACAAACCCAGTAATTCCACTCCCAGGTCTATGTCCCGGAGGAGCCCACAGAGGGGCACAAGGAGACATGGTAAAATACATTGACTGCAATATCTTTAACGGCTGAACTAGAGACCTAAATGGCCCTCGACAGGAAAATACGTAAGCAAATTGCGGTGTGTTCAATAAGTGGTACTGAGCAACGCAAATCAAAGAACAAGAACACATTTCTCAGCATAAAGAATACAACGTTAGCTTAAAATAAACGACAAAATGATGAACACAGTATACCATTTATGTAACATTTTAAAGCACATAAAACACTACAATTGATTATGGTGATATACACGTATATGATAAAAGGTGAAAAACAGTCAGGACCAATATTTCCCAACTTCAGCAGAGTAGTTACTTCTGGGGAGCCATGGGAGAGAGGTCCAAAGGAGGCTTCAATTGCATCTGTCATGCTTTATTTGCTTTTCAAAGTCTAATAAAGTAAATACAGCAAAATGCCAAATCAAATGTCAGCCAAATCTAGCTGGTAGGTTGAGGCATTTCTCATATTAGTCTCCATATTTTTCTCTACATTGGAATTCTTTATTTAAAAAATTAAAATAGAAACATAACTATTAATTGTATCTACCCATGTACTCACTGAAACACAGTTTTGTCTTACCTCAACTGAAGATCGAGGAGTCACAAAGAACTGATTGAATTCATCAGGGCTAAAATCTCCAAAAATATACTGAAAAAAACAAGAGAGTCACTGATCACATAAAATATACAAATTATATACTTTCAGAAAAAATGCTACATATTTTAACAATCCTATGCAACATTTGGGCCATAACCCCCAAGATCCTTTCTCAATTAAACAGAGGATCTGCAACTCAAGAGTTCTAGGTTGTTTATATGAAAGAAATATTTCTGAACCTTTCCTACAAATTGTCCAAGAACACTATGAAACTGATAAAGCTTATTTTGAAACAAGTCAATTTTGTATGCCAAACTTGTCGAGTACTGCTTGCAGGAGAGTTTTATTGGTTCACAAATACTGCCAGTTGTTCCATTTACCTTTCTGCTGACTCATGCCACTACCTCCATTTCCGTTTTCTCTGCCAAACATACTAAAGAAAAGCAGAAAACGTGGTTCAAATGGGAAGACAAGGAAATCCAAAAAAGGAAAATGTTAATGATCCTGATTAATGATCTTTAAAAATATCTATATAATTTTTTAGTTTAAAAATGCATTTCCACAGGACACACAGATACACATATTATCAGACAGACAAAGCCCTTGTTGCAAGCCCTGATTTCACAGAATTCAGAATGTGACTTTCTGGAAAACGAAGTGGTTAAACTGCATGGATGTGAGTCTGGCAAGTGCCTACCAGTTCATATTCTCCATGGAGCTCCAAGAAACAAATCATTGAGGCCTGGCGCAGGAGCTCACGCCTGTAACCCCAGCACTCCGGGAGGCTTACATGGGCGAATCACTTAGGGTCAGGAATTTGAGACCAGCCTGGTCAACATGGTGAAACTCCCATCTTTACTAAAAATACAAAAATTAGCCGGGCATGGTGGCATGCACCTGTAGTCCCTGCTGCTCCAGAGGCTGAGAAAGGAGAATCGCTTGAACTCGGAAGGTGGAGGTTGCAGTGAGCCGAGATCGTGCCACCGCACTCCAGCCTGGGCGACAGAGCCAGACTCGCATCTCAAAAAAAAAAAAAAAAAAAGAAGTCACTGAGAAGATTTAGCATGACTAGATTTCCACAATGGAGAAGCACTGATTCATTCATTTAATCAATAATTATTTAGAACCTACTAAATGCCCACGTATTATCAGTATTGGGTATAAAAATGGTAAGCAGAGTGTGGTTCCTCTGTTCTAATGGAACTAAACAGTCTAGTAACTTGCAGGGAAATTTACAAGCCAAGTGATTCAAAAATAACCAGTAACTAAATATTACATAAATAAGTAACACTCATTATTATTGTAAATGTGAATAAATGGCCACTAAATGCAATACCCTACTCGTAAGAATGCACAGGGGAAACATTTCTGGAGAGCTCTTTGACAACATCTACCAAAACTATAAATATACACTAAGAACAAAAAAATTTTCATATAATATTTACACATACTTGCAAAAGTCTACAAAGAAATTACTGATGGTAGTACTGAAAATAAACAGAGCCTCAAAATGGTTCAGAAATGATCTTCTGAAATACTGTCACTGAAAGGTTACACCTTCTTCTCGTCACCAACACTGGGAAAAGATGATATGAATTTCACTAAGAAACCCTCAAAGCAATGGAAGGGAAAATTCTATAGGCTAAAAGGAAGCAGAAAAAATTAGCACAGACTATCACACAAAAAAGGAGCTATCAGAGATCATGAAAGTATTCACGGAAATTAGATTACTAATTTTAAATCACTAAATTAAAAAACTCGACAGAATGTCTTAATAGCAAAATCAACAAGGCTATCTATATAAGGCAATGGGGCAACATTTTGAAAGTTCCGAGAAAAAAGGATTTTGTTCCTAGAATGCCCAAGTATTTTTTCATAGAATTCTAGAAATTACTTTTCTTTTCTTTTTTTTTTTTTTGAGATGGAGTCTGGCTCTGTTGCCCAGGCTGGAGTGCAGTGGCCGGATCTCAGCTCACTGCAAGCTCCGCCTCCCGGGTTTACGCCATTCTCCTGCCTCAGCCTCCCGAGGAGCTGGGACTACAGGCGCCCGCCACCTCGCCCGGCTAGTTTTTTGTATTTTTTAGTAGAGACGGGGTTTCACCGTGTTCGCCAGGATGGTCCCGATCTCCTGACCTCGTGATCCGCCCGTCTCGGCCTCCCAAAGTGCTGGGATTACAGGCTTGAGCCACCGCGCCCGGCCTAGAAATTACTTTTCAAGTAGAAAAGAGAAAGAACATTTTCTGTCACATACACCTTTTTCTTGTGGGGACGGAAGAAAACTGCTTAAGAATTCCAGAAAATGAATTCGAGAAATAGAAGTAAAATCCAAGAAACATATGGCAGCTGTGAAGTTTAATGCAAATATTAAGAATAAATAAACTAGAATCATGCTGTTTTGTTTAATATCAATAGTAGAAACGAGGCTACTCAGTGCACATTGCCTATGGGGGGTAGTCCTGCTCTGCAAGGAGCAGTTAAAAAACAAAAAAAGTAGAGGCCAGGCGCGGTGGCTCACGCCTGTAATCCCAGAACTTTGGGAGGCCGAGGCAGGTGGATGGTGAGGTCAGGAGTTCAAGACTGTCCTGGTTAACATGGTGAAACCCTGTCTCCACCAAAAATACAAAAAATTAGCCAGGCATGGTGGCGTGAGCCTGTAATCCCAGCTACTCAGGAGGCTGAGGCAGGAGAATCACTTGAACCCAGGAGGCGTAGGTTGCAGCGAGCCGAGATCGAGCCACTGCACTCCAGCCTGGCGACAGAAACTCTGCCTCAAAAAAAAAAAAAAAAAAAGTAGAAATGCTATCTTAAAAGTTATCCATTTTATCTTATGACTAATAAGAAAGGTTTTTTACTTCAGAATGTGGGGAAGATACCACATAAGGATAAGAAATCAGAATGTTCTGCAGGATTATTAGGTATTTTCTTTAGGAAGGTTTTCTTCCTACACAATGGAAAATAATAAACATTTCATGTTTATTCAAATCATACTTCTAAGGACATTTTCTTAATTTGAGTTCATATACAGTCTAAAGTCTTTAGATCTGGTCAATCCAGTAAGAAAACTAAAAATCCAAAATTGATAAAATTGATAAAAATCTTGGCAGCAAAGGAGGAGAGGAGGAGAAAACAGGATTCCAAGCCACTAACACACACTTCCTGTTTCAAATGCAGACACCAAGCGGCTTCAGCATGAGTCAGCGGCAAACGCCCTCAAGACATAAGCTGGAATGCTCAGAAAGGGTTCAGTGAATTTTTTTTCTCCTATTATTTTCAAATGTATTAGTTTTACTTAAGTCTTTATTTTTAAAGTATCTGAGAAAATTTGTTATAGATTTTAAGTGTGTTTTTATTATAACTTCATGTCAATAATTTCTCCACAGATATGTACCTTCAACCTAATTACAAAATTAACTGGGGGAAAATGAGGAAGAACTTTAGGTGTAGACACCGAGAGATTTTCAAAATACCATTAAAAGAAGAAAACACTCTCAGTGTAAAAAAGGTAGGAAAATAGAATATTTATTTGTATTGCTATTAATAGCATATTTGTGTTTGTTAATAATATAGATATTTGTGTCTGCATAAAGAGACACTGGAAAGATCAACAAGAAGAAATGTGACCCTTCACCTCCGGGGCAGGAGCACTGAGTAGACGCAGACAGGAGTGGAGGGGATTTCCTAGCATGTCTTTTGGAGGTTTTTTTTTTTTTGAACTGTATACTTTATTCAAAACATTAATCATAAAAAGTAAACACAAACAACAGCACCTTACAACTCTTCACACACCCATTTTGCACAGACATAATTTCATAAGCATGTTAGTTTCAAGATCTCATTGACAACAGGTTAGGACTTGATGAAAATGTGTCACCCAAAAACTACACCGTAAGTAACTGCTGACTACCAATGATGCAACTCTAAACTACCATTTAACACCTGACAAATGGCTAGCCACAGCTGTTCTGAACTCCAGCTTGATTTCCTTAACACTGGCTCACACAGCTCAATAAACGACTCCATCAAAATACACGTGAATCATATTTTAATCCTTAAATGCATGAGCTCTTAAAAGTCAGCAGTTACACTGCACCAATATTGAAAACCTGTCCTTTCGATTTGGTAACTGAAAGAACAAAGGAACTTGCTAAGAAGTCCGTGCCACGGGTTTAAGAGCATCTCTGCAAGGCCTTCAGCATCCCGGGGAACCTTGGTTAGAATTTCCATCTCCTGTACAATGAGTATTCCCCATATGCTCATAGCAGATAAATGACATGTATCTTTTTCCTATGTGCCAATACATATATAACTTATACTCAAGCAGGAATTCTGATACAACCCAATAACTACACATAAAGGAATCCCCTATTTGGGGAGTGAACTATCAAATGTCAGTAAAAGACAAGTCATTGATATTACAAGCTAGGGGAATCCTAAGAATAAAACGGAATTTCTTAGAATTGCAATGCACATTTTGAAAAATGATAAATATTTCTTTCTAAGCAAAGTAAGCTGGCATGGTAACCATTCAAACACGGATTATGAATGATAAAATAATCCATATATATGTGAAGGTTAAGACATTTTCGTATTTAACAAAATCTTACGCATCAGTCAAAGCCGTACAATGGAAGCAGCATTTATTATCAACACTATTCCAGAAGACAAAGTGTTGCTTGGCCAGACACGGGGGCTCACGCTTGTAATCTCATCACTTCCGGAAGCCAAGGCGAGCAGATCACTTGACTTGAGGAGTTCAAGACCAGCCTAGCCAAAATGGTGAAACTCTCCCTCTACTAAAAATACAAAAATTAGCCGGGCATGGTGGCGGGTGCCTGTAATCCCAGCTACTTGGGAGGCTGATGCAGAAGAATTATGTGAACCTGGAAGGCGGAGGTTGCAATGAGCCAAGATCGTGCCACTACACTCTAGCCTGAATGACAGAGGAAGACTCTGTCTCAAAAAAAAGAAAAAAGGTGTTGCTTATAAAATAGAATATGACAACTTTATTGGGAGGAAAAAAGCTAATTTTTTGATATGCTGATAAAATTACAAAAGGAAAAATGGCCAAATATTTATTCAATAGCAAATACCAGTGAGTGGACATAAATTATAATTTTGATAAAACTACAAAAGGAGGCCGGGCGCAGTGGCTCACGCCTGTAATCCCAGCACTTTGGGAGGCCGAGGTGGGCAGATCACGAGATCAGGAGATCAAGACCATCCTGACCAACACGGTGAAACCCCCTCTCTACTAAAAATACAAAAAATTAGCCAGCTGTGGTGGCACATGCTTGTAGTCCCAGCTACTCGGGAGGCTGAGGCAGGGGAATCGCTTGAACCCGAGAGGCACAGGTTGCAGTAAGCCAAGATCACGCCAGCCTGGGCGACAGCGAGAAAAAAAAAAGGAAAAAAGGCCAAATATTTACTCAATATATTTCAATTATTTATGCAATTTATTCAACATATTTATAGCAAATACCAGTGAGTGACAATTATTTAACTAAAATGATATCTGACTAAATGTTGAAGTAAGGCATGTTTGTGACACCAAAAAGTTTATCACAGAAATTCAGGACAGCCAATTGCTACTAAAATGTTCTGGTTTCACCATCTCCTTCTCCAAAAGCCTTCCTAATTTCCAATCAAAAGTTATTTTAGGTGTTTGGTAAAATGAGGAATGTTACCAAAAGAGGGGAGAAGAAATGCTGATGAAAGAAGTCAATACTCTGAAAGGTTGTGGGAAACTTCCAGACTACAAAAAGCTAGAGACATGACAACTAAATGCATTTCCGGACCCTAGACTGTATCCTGTGCTAGAAGGGAAAATTCTAGAAAGGACGTTAACATTGTCAACTCCCAAAATTAGAATACGGACAGTAGGTTAGAAAAAAGTATTGCATCAATGTAAATTTGTGAAAGTGGTAACGTTTTACTGTGGTTATTTAAGAGAATATACCTATTCTTAGGAAATATACATTCAAGAATTTAGGAGCAAGGGGCTAGGGTGTATGTAATCTTCCCTCAAATCTCAAAGGGTTCAGAAAAAGATTGTATGTCTGTATATTTGCATGTGTTAGCCCATGTCTGTGTGTCTGTAAGCTTGTGTATCAGTTTGAGCGTGTATGTGCAGAGACAGAGAACTCGAGCACACACAAATGATTAAGCAAACGGGTTTAATCTTAACAACAGGTGGATGTGGGTAAAGGACTATCTGGGGGTTCTTTGTACTACTTTTCTTTCCACAACTTTTCAAGTTTGAAACTTTCCAAATAAAGAGTTTTTTTTTTTTTTTTTTTTTAAGCTAACACTGAAAATTGTGAGATTATGAGGAAAACCTTTACCCTCTCCTTATGTTTGACTGTTTAGTGTTTTCTCTCCTCCGGAAGATTAACTTATTTCAAAGGCTGTTACATGAGCGGGAAAAACTGTAGGTGTTTGGGTAAAATAAAGATGAAAATAACTCAGTGTCTGACTTCACAGGATTTACAATCTAGTGGAGAAGGAAATGCCACTGATGACATGAATTAGTTTTGCCCATAAGAGAGGCATATAAAATACAGAATAATTCAGTTCGCATGGGAGACTAAAAAGCAGGAATAAGTTATTCTTTCTTGTAATTTCAAAGAAAGTGCAGAGCCTAGGACATATTGGTAGCTGTCATAAAACTAAAATAAAAGCAGGTAACTGGAGGCCCTGTCAGCCATGCCACACTACAGAAAATGTGACACTGCAGCAACTAACTCTGCCCTTCCCACAGCTACACCAAATACATTAAGGAAAGACTGCAAAGTCACCTAAGGTTTCAGCAACCCCGCCAGAGTCACAACACTGGGGTCAAAAGGAGGAACCAGAAAGCAGTAACCACCGCGTTCTGAGGTTGCATAGGAAATGCCCAGGGGCGGGACGGTACAGAAATGCCTGTGATTCGGGGGAGCAAACTACAAGGGCTTTAGGCATTTCTTCCCCTTTTTAGGGGAAGTAAGACTGTGAGCTCTAGCAGCTATTCCCCTCCACCATTTCCCCTCATATCCCACCCGGCCTCCATCCCAGGCTTTCAAAACTCTCGCTGTTCACATCTTTACTTTCTGATCCTTTCTCAAGAGGATGTGGGAAAAAAATATACAAGAAACACTTTAAGAAAAGGGGTGCAAGCCCACAGCACAGTAGGGATGGGAACAAAAGACACCTTACTTCCTGCACAGCCTATTGGTTGAGTTGGCTCAGTTTACCTTCTGGAGGGGTGTGGAGGCCACCACGGCCCTCAGAGGGCCTGAGTTTAGAAACCCTGGGCAAAGGTTTAGACAAAGTGGGAAAATCCAGTGTTCCTGCTAAAGGAAAAACAAAGACCTTGCCCTCAGAAATAAAGATACATTCCTCCATCTCAGCCCAAGGAAGGTGAGAAGGAGGAAAGACATCTAATGTTCACTTGCACAACCTTTGGGCTACAGCTCTCCTGTGGGAACTGCGGGAAACACCACTTTCGGCTTCGGGAGACGCTGGGGACTATCAGCACAGCATGGCACTAGGGGGCGCTGCAGCACAGTATTCTGAAAGTCTCATCTCTGGAAATTTGAATAAATATGTAGGTTACTCCACATTAACATTCTCTGCCTTCAAAAGGACTGATGGAAATAGGAGATCAGCCCTGAGGTAAGAACATAAATACTTTGCTGCTGCATTTGTACTTTGCAGTTTCCGAGGCAGGTGGACAACTATGACCAATCTCCAAGAACAATCTCCCATTCACAGAAGCACAGCTAAGCCTCACAGGGGCAAACGGTATAACCAGGTCACAGTAAAATACACAAGAAGCTGAGAAGTATAAAGTCTTCTCTCTCTTCTCCTCATCCAAATAAGCCGATTTTGGGGAAACATGAAAAGAGCAATGGACTGTTTTGAGTGATTAAAGCCTTAATCTCAACTATAAAATGAAGGCATGTTGGACCAGACAACCTCTAAAACTCTTCCCATCTCCAAAAGGATCTCTTGGATCTAAAAAGGATTAAGAAACACAGGTTTGAAAATGTCATCAGCACGGTGGCTCACACCTGTAATCCTGGCACTTTGCGGGGCTGAGGCAGCTGGATCACCTGAGGTCAGGAGTTAGAGAACAGACTGGCCAACATGGTGAAACCCCGTCTCTACTACAAATACAAAAAAAAATTAGCTGGGCATGGTGGCAGGCGCCTATAATCTCAGCTACTCAGGAGGCTGAGGCAGGAGAATTGCTTGAACCCAGGAGGCAGAGGTTGCAGTGAGTGGAAATCGTGCCATTTGCACTCTAGCCTGGGTAACGAGCAAAACTCCATTTCAAAAAAAAAGAAAAAGTCATCAGACTAATAATGCACGCTACAACAGGATGACTTTGAAAACATTAAGTTAAAGCCAGACACAAAGAGCCATAAATTGTTTCTTCCATTCATATGAAATGCCCAGAATAGGCAAATTACCAGACACAGAAAGATCATGGTTGCCAAGGGCTGGGAGGAGAAGAGAATGGGGGAGCGGGAGGCGGGGTTGCTAATGAACATGAGCTTTCTTTTAGGGATGATGAAACGTGCTAAAATTGACTACGGTGTTAGCTGCACAACTCTGTGAATATACTAAAAACCACTGATATGCATACTGAAATACAGAAATTCCACAGCATGTGAATTATATCTCAATAAAATAAAGTTTTAAAGAAAGGTCAGTACTTGTATCAAAAGAAAAATTTTCATTTCTTTACTAGGCTTTACGAATCAAAGCCCAGTAAGTAATGGGTGCTAGCTGATATCTACTGAACAATCACTGTGTACTTTCAACTTCAGAAGGTGGTGTGGGTGGTTCTGAGGACATCTGGAGATGACCCTGTCATCAAATAGTGAATGCACAGCAGGAATTTCACTGATTTAACAACATGCACTGAGCATCAACTATCCACACAGGAACTATGCAAGACTATGAGAGTAAAACTTTGAATACAACACACACAGGGGTCTGGGCAGGGTGACATTTACAGTTTTATTACAGTGCAAGCCAACTGCAAGCTGCACTAAGTGTCACAAATGGCTGAAGCCGACAAAGGAAGAGGGAGGAAGAGAAGTTTTGTTCCCCCACTAACAGGGCTACAGCAAAATTCTGCTTTACTTTCTCGGGGCAGAGAGGTCCTGAGAAGGGAACAGAGCAGACAAACTATCAGAAAGTCACTCTCACAGGCAACCTCTTTCCTTGAAATTCAAACATCAAAGTACTGCAACTGAGTGTCTACTTCTCTGCCTGTCTGTATATTCTATTTCTACTATTAAAGTGCTATCAAAAAGTAATCATTTTACCTTTCAAAGTATGGTTTTCAACAGGTTGGCTGTATATTAAGTGTTTTCATGGAGATTCCGAGCTAAAATTTCATTTAGAAATTTTAGATTGAATTCAGATGGAATCGCCAAATTAGAAAACATGATTCACTTAACAGAAACCCACTTTTACCAACTTTCCAGTCCTGTGTCTATAATAGAACTGTATTACAAAAAGGCCGTTAAATTTTAACTCGCTTTGCTCTTAACTAGTACTAAACACCAAGGTAATATAGATAGCCCTCATTATAGAATAACCTGCTGTGTAAAATTGCTATTGTATGAAACAGAGCAGAAAAATTAGGGAGCAAATTCAGTCAACTTTATCTGGGATAGCCCTAGCACAAGTTCAAGATTCTACCTACTTTCATATTCATTACAATCACCTTGGTGCTGACCTTAAGAAAAAAAGAAATGGAAGAAGAAACCAACAAAAAAGAAACTGTAACAGCAGTTTTATCTTTGCTGGGGCCAAGAATGAACAAAAGAAGAGGCCGCAAGGGGGCTCAATGTCATTCTAGGGAATGACAGAACTGGTATCTTGATTATGGAGGTGATTACACAAATGTATATGCCTGTTAAAACTCATGGAAATATACACTTTAAATGGGTGAAATTCACTGCACATATGCTATACCTCCATAAAGCTGATTTCTTTTAAGTACAAGAATCGAGTTAGCTCCATCTTTGTCTAGCCAGAAGTTAATGCAGTACACTTGGCATAAAGGAGGTGCTCAAAACAGCTTTATTGAACAAATGAATTCAGGAAGAGGAAGATGAAAAAACCCACACAAATAAAAAGCTCTAAGGACAAGGAATAACTTCTCCATACTACATAGCAATCATTGCGACTTCCCAGATGTCAGTGGGCTGACAGTCTTAACTTGACCACTCTGAATGGTTTTTATTCTCATGTTTTTATTATCACCAGAGATGTTCCAGCGAGGAGTACATCTTTCATTCTCAAATATAATCTTCAAACAAATATAATCAAGAAATAACACTTACTTTTAAAGTATAACACTTAAACTTATATTTTAAAATATAACATGTATTCAAGATAAGTGAATTAAGCTTTACAGAACACTTTAAAGGAAAACCTATTTTGACCTAGAGAAAAATCATTAACAACTACCATGTGATCCATTTCCCAAGCTAAAGAGAAACCACTTTTCATAATCTTAAGTTTATAAGGGGGAAAAAAGGGCCAAAAAAACCCTTGGATGTGATCAGAAGGTATTGGGGCAGGTCAATCCTTTTAAAATTGACTTTTATTCCCCATCCCCCGTCTTTGACCCTCAAATAAGACCACCTGTGTCCAGTGTGAAGCAGGCATGCATCCTGTATTTCTTGGCCCCTCCCTTCTGCTCAAACTGTCTTTCTGGGTACATTTCAATAAGAACCACGTATTCGTACTCAGTTTCACTTTGCTGTCAATGACAGGAACTCATGTTCCTACAGACAAAAAATTATCTTTTAAATTGATGTACTATAAAGTTAAGATGACTGAGCCGGGCACAGTGGCTCACGCCCGTAATCCCAGTATTTTGGGAGGCCAAGGCAGATGAACCACTTGAGGTAGGGAATTCAAGACTGGCCAACATGGTGAAACTCCATCTCTACTAAAAATACAAAAATTAGCTGGGCATGATGGAGTCCGCCTGTAATCCCAGTTACTCGGGAGGTTGAGGCAGAACTGCTTAAACCTGGGAGGCAAAGGTTTCAGTGAGCCAAGATCACACCACTGCACTCCAGCCTGGGCGACAGAGTGAGACTCTGTCTTAAAAAAAGAAGACTGACAATATCAAATACTGGTGAGGACAGAGACGTTGCGTTCTCACACACTGCTGGTGCAGATAGAAAATGGCATGGCTGCTTTGAAAAAGCCTTGCAGTTTCTTATAAAATAGAATATACGCTTACCGCATTTTACCCATTTTACCCACAAGAAATCAAAACCTATGTCCACACAGACACTTCTACATGAATGTCAACAGCAGATTCAAACAGCGGGAACAACAAAAATGTCTATCAAGAAGTGAAGAGACAAGCAAACTGTGGGACATCCATAAAGGAATACTACCCAGTACTGAAAAGGCTGGAATCAACACTCAACATGGCTAAATTTAAAAAGTTGGGTCAGGTGAAAGAAACCAAACAAAAGAGTACAGTTTGTGTAATTTTGCATCAATATAATTCTAGAAAAGGCAAACTTTCTTAGCCTATAGTGACAGAAGCAGACCACTAGTTGCCTGGACAAGGAGGGGATTCATGGTAAAGGGGCATGAAGAAACTTTCTGGGCAATGGAAATGTTCTGTATCTTGATTGTCGTGGTAGTTACTACTTCGTTGTATATGTCTACCAAAACTCAAACTGGGCTGGGCGTGATGGCTCCCGCCTGTAATTCCAGCATTTTGGGGCGTCAAGGTGAGAGGATCACTTGAGAGGAGTTCGAGACCAGCCTGGGCAACACGGTGAAACCCTGTCTCTACTAACACAAAAAAAATTAGCCAGGCGTGGCAGTGTGTGCCTGTAGTTCCAGCTACTCGGGAGGCTGAGGCAGCAGAACTGCTTGAACCTGGGAGGCAGATGTTGCAGTGAGCCATGATCGCGCCACTACACTCCAGCCTGGCAACAGAGCGAGACTCCATCTCTTAAAAAAAAAAAAACAGCCAGACTTTGTGGCACATGCCTACAGTCCCAAGTTACTTGGGAGGGCTGAGGCAGGAGGATGGCTTGAACCTGGGAGGTCAAGGCTGCAGTGAGCTATGATCACACCACTGCACTCCAACCTTGTCTGAAAAAAAAGACAAAAAACCTCAAACTGCAAACTTAAAATGGGTACATTTATTGTATTAAATTACACTTCAATAAGGTTGACTTTTTAAAAATTGTTATGCACAATCTATGTAAGGAAGACGAAGCAGTACCATAATCAAAGCTCTTGAAGACCAAGGGCCACAGCTGTAATCTTTCATTTACAGAAGAATTCCTCAGTACACTCTATTTGTTAATCTCTCATTTACAGAAGAATTCCTTAGTACACTCAATTTGTAGGCATCCACACGCTGGGATTTTTAGTTTCACATTCCTTGGTCCAAAGACTTCCCTGTGCTAAACACCACCACCTTAAAAACTGTGCATCATCATCGGGCGTGGTGGCTCACACCTGTAATCCCAGCACTTTGGGAGGCCGAGGTGGGAGGATCACAAGGTCAGGAGATCAAGACCATCCTGGGTAACACGGTGAAACTCCATCTCTACTAAAAATACAATAAATTAGCCGGGCAAGGTGGCATGTGTCTGTAATCCCAGCTACTTGGGAAGCTGAGGCAGGTGAATCGCTTGAACGCAGGAGGCGGAGGTTGCAGTGAGCCAAGACTGCGCCATTGCACTCTAGCCTGGGCAAAAGAGCGAGATTCCTTCTCAAAAAAAAAAAAAAAAAAAAAAAAAAAAAAAAAAATGGCCATCATCAGCCTGTAATCCCAGCGCTTTGGGAAGCCGAGGCGGGCGTATCACGAGGTCAGGAGATCGAGACAATCCTGGCTAACACAATGAAACCCCATTTCTATTTAAAAATACAAAAAATTAGCTGGGTGTGGTGGCAGAAGCCTGTAGTCCCAGCTACTGAGGTTGAGGCAGGAGAATGGCGTGAACCCAGGAGATGGAGCTTGCAGTGAGCCGAGATCGTGCCACTGCACTCCAGCCTCAGCGACAGAGCAAGGCTCCGTCTCAAAAAAAGAAAAAAAAAATTGTGCATCATCTTTTTATTCTGCATCTGTTTTCAATGTAACTATGCTCCACTCTGAAGCCTCTGTCCCATCATTACTCAATCACTTCAGATTATTCTTGCCTGGCTCAACCTTTATTACTGCCGAGCTTCTCGGACTATGTACTCAAACTCCACACAAAGACAATTACTGCCAAAAACAATGAAACAAATCTATACTGTTTCCATTAAACAGAATGCTACATGGGCAGAAGTTTGTAAGTGCCATCTGTTCTACAGGATTTTTCACTTAATAAAATATGCTGGAACCAGACCAACAAAAGGCCAGCTACTGAAGGCCACCTGTCAGGAAGGAAAGCACATCGCTACAGCAGAGCTTCGTTTTAAAGGACATCCATGAAAAAAGAAGCCTAACTACAGAAATGATTTTCCTTTGATTTGCTGGCCACTGTCAACAGACTCTTCAAATATCCTAGAAAATCGAGGACTGCCTAATGAGAAGTACTTATATTAGCTGGTAAACAGACTCCTCTCCTTCCAGTTTTAAGATTAAGTACAGAACTCCCCCCTTAATGAGCTGCTTTGTTGTCAATGGAAAGCAAAGTTACTTAGAAGGTTTGGTTGAAGAAGTAAAAAGCTGCAAAATTACTATCTGCTGAAAATAAAAGACCGCAAAAAGAGGTATGCTAGCTAAGGAAGGAGTCCACTATTTACTTTCTCAGTTTAACCTTCACCTAACGATCTGTCGAAACATGCCCTCCAAAGATTTAAATTATGCAAGTATAGCTTGCTTTACCAGCACAAATCCTAATAGTTTGCATTCCACTCTTTAATTATGTATTTAAGTTCATGGATATGGTCTGAAATCTTTTATTAGAAAACTGTTAACTCCAGACTTCAAAGTCCCCCTTATGAGACCTGCACACCCTGGAAGAAATGTTTTCCACCCAATCGGCTTCCTATACTCTATTTTCCACATAAAAGCAGATAACCCACCTGCGGTGGTACTCACCTAGCAGGGGAGCAGCATAAACCATACTGGACAAAGGCCTAAGACAACAGTCCTCGAGCCTGGCCACACCTCAGACTCAGAGTATCCTCAGGCCATACCTGCAACAATTCTGGCTTCAGTGGTCTAGGGTGGAGTCCAGGCCTCATTCAGCATTTTAAACACTTCCTGTGTGATTCCGACTTTACAGCTGGGAGTTTAGAATCACTCTGTAGGGGCATTCCCGTGATCCAAGAAAAAGCTCTATCACTACAGGCAACTAAGAAGGTGGGAGACACTAAGCAGAAAACAGGAGGATGAGCAGAGCTACTTCTCCATTCAGCCATGCCTCCTAATTAAAAAAGAAATTATAAAATAATTTGAGGTAATTATTCACTATAAAAAGTTGATGAACAACATCCAGAACAGATGTCTTTAAAATAGGAACTCTTTTAGTGTTTTTAAGCGTTTACTGATCATTAACGACTTAATAAAGGCAAAAACAACAACAACAACAACAACAACAAAACTGGCTGGGCGCGGTGGCTCATGCCTGTAATCCCAGCACTTTGGGAGGCCGAGGCGGGTGGATCATTTGAGGTCAGGAGTTTGAGACCAGCTTGACCTACATAGTGAAACCCTGTCTCTACTAAAATACAAAAATTAGCCGGGTGTGGTGGCGGGCGCCTATAATCTCAGATACTTGGGAGGCTGAGGCAGGAAAACCACTTGAACCCAGGAGGTGGAGGCTGCAGTGAGCCAAGATTGTGCCACTGCACTCCAGCCTGGGTGACAGAGAAAGACTCCTCAAAAACAACAACAACAACAAAACTAAAAGTCAGAAGAAAAACTTTTTTTTTTTTTTTTTGGTGAGACAGTCTCATTGTGTTGCCCAAGCTGGAGTGCAGTGGCGCAATCTCAGTTCACTGCAACCTCTGCCTCCCAGATTCAAGCAATTCTCCTGCCTCAGCCTCCCGAGTAGCTGGGATTACAGGCATGTGCCACGATGCCTGGGCTAATTTTTGTATTTTTAGTAGAGACGGGGTTTCACCATGTTGGCCAGGCTGGTCTCGAACACCTGACAGGTAATCCACCCACCTCAGCCTCCCAAAGTGCTAGGATTACAGGCGTGAGCCACCGCACCCGGCCAGAAGAAAAACTATAATGCAACTAAAGTAGAAGTGATATGACAGAAAAAATTAAACTCCTGCCAAACACAGTGGCCCACACCTGCAGTCCCAGCTCCTCAGGAGGCTGAGGTGGGAGGATCCCTTGAGCCAATAACTTTGAGGCTGCAGTAAGCCATGATTGCACCACTGCACTCTATCTTGGGTCACAGAGTACAATCCTGTCTCAATAAAATAAATTAAACTCACAAGCAACTCTTCAGAAATGTCTTTTGAACAAAAGACGCTTCTTTTGTAATTAAACTCATCTCTCATTTGCTCTTTTAATTCACTGAAATCTAACTTTCACTACCAACACTCCACTTTCTCAAAAATAACCTTCCAATCCAAGATTTTCCCTTCTCAATGTAGTCAAGTTCTCTGAAGCATCCACAACTCTACAAGACAACTAATCTTCCACTCTCTCTCTCATCATTGTTCTCCCAATCTCTTAGGTAAGAAACTTTGAAAATACCAGAAATTATATACCCTTTCCGTCACAAATACTCTAAGGTGATCATGAATCCCAAATTTCTGGGACCATCTCAACAAAATATCAAAATGTTCAGAAAAACTGCATTTGGCAAGAACAGCAACTGAATGAATTAAATTAAGCATTACAATTAATTAATCCATACTGAAATCACATACAACTGAGAACCAGAGAACAGGACCTCAATGAATCGAAAGCAGTAGAAGCACTTTCCTGAACACACACAACTCAGGAAGATTACTAAGTGATTCATCTCCTCTTCATTTCTACAGTTACTATCCAGCACAGGCCCTGATGACCCCACCTATGCCTGGGTATCTGCAATAACCTAGGCGGTGGCCTCCTTCTATCTACCTAGTAAAATGCTTGGCACCTAAGAGACTCACAAATGCTGACAGAATGGCTCACAGTCATCAAACAGCTGGTCACCAAGCTAAATCGACACTTATTGGGCACCAATGACATCAAAAGGACATTAAAAAGCAGTTTAAGATGTTTAAGCAACGTGTCCTGCCTTCAAAGAACTGGGGCCAGGGAAGGGAAGGAGGACATACAGCTAATGTGTACTACTGTCCATTAAGCTCCAGATAATGTTAAAGGCATTTAATCAACATATTTCATTTAATCTGCACAAAATTTCTAAAAGGGATTCCTAATCTTTTTTGGGTGGCAGCAGACCTCCTGAGAAACTGATGTAAGGGAATTAGGCCCACCTCCTAAAGAATGCATGTACACACATTTCTGCCTATGATTTCAGAACTTCACAGACCCTCTGAAGCTCCCAAAGCCCAATATTACCTGCTACTCAAAGTGAAGTCACCAGGCCAGGAGCCTAGAAATTACCCAGGAGCTCAGACAGCGCTCAGGGCCCACCCCAGGTGTACTGAATCCAAATGTGCATATTCACAAGCCAGCTGATTTTCAATGGACTTTCAAGTTTGAGAAGCACTGCTATGCTCTATCTTATGTAATCCCAAGCCTCTACTATGAAGAAAGCACAGTGCTATCACAGTGACTGTCCCTATGGCTATGGCTCTGGACTTCTATTTTAAGTTGGGTAACCATTTATCATCCAAATTAGAGGCATATTTCAGAGTGAAAGGATCATTATGATGAATTATGCTGGGATAAGTTTAGACCAGGACATGTGGTCACTCTTCTAATTGTAAGGTGTATATAAAGGTAGAATCTTAACTCTTCAACTTGGTGGAATGGGCGTCTCTGCCTACCAGCCTTGCTGAAGGCTGTGTGTGCACCTAAGATCCCAGTAATTCAGTAACTCTGCATTTATTCACTACTCTGCTGATAAGCCTTCACGCAGGCAGCTCCCTCATCCCCCATGCTGAAGAAGTCTTACTTGTCCTTCAAGGCTCAACTCAGGTATCCACCTCCTCAAAAAGTGTTTCTAAACCCTATTTTGGCCAAAGCACTGTTCACATTTCACAGTAATTCTCATTTACCTATGTCTCTGTGAACGAACTGTTATCTCCTTGTGTCAGTCTGTATTTCGTCGACTGAAGCACAATACTGAGAACCTAATAAAGATGTGCTGAATGATGAAGACGAAAACACTTTAAAAGTTCAGAGAAACCAACCTTGCCTGAGATTTCACAAACAGAAAATGGAACAGGATTGGAACCTGGGGCTGACCTCATGGCACAGACACATTAACAGTTAAGGAACAATAATATTTAAAGAAGACTGTAAGATGCAATCAGACAGTACAGATGATTTGTCAGGGAGAAAGACAATCTTCCAGTCTGAGGAGTCCAGGAGGAACTGGCATATCTGGAAAAGGAGAGGGGGGAGAGACATTACGCTCATGTGGGACAGAAGTGAATTGGCCAGCTCCCCTTCCTACCCTGTGGGAGAGTGGTCACCCAGTTCAGAGATCAATACACACCCACCCCCAGGCCAGATGGGGGCCCCGCCTGGCATACCACCCTCCTTGCCACAGTGCTCTGGTTCAGGGACGACCCAAAGGGCATGAAGCTCAGGACACTGCCTAGAATTCTGGGATGCACACTCACTCTCTTGGTCAGGCTGGTGTGACGGAGGCTGCGCCCAAATGTGAAGCCTGCAACTGCTGTGGCCATTCCGCCATCTTGGGGGAAACTAGCCCTGGGATAATACTGACATGCAGGATGAAAAGATGAAGAAATGCAAAGTGAAAAAATGAAAAGAAGTCAGGTCCTCAAAACTCTAACTGAATGGCTGAATTAAACTTTGAAGCCTGATCTACCTCTGGAATTTCTAGTTATATGAGCCACTAAATCTCTAGTTTATGGTGTAAACCAGTTAGAAAGCTGAGCTCTACTTGTTTTTTTTTTTAAAGGGAGGGCACCCTAACACATGAATAGGGTAAGCAAAAAAGGAGATAAAAGGATAGCTGGGCAGCAGTGACCAGAGAATTCATATAAAGCAGTAAGATCACCCAGCTGGGCTCACTGGCTCATGCCTATAATCCCAGTGCTTTGGGAGGCGGAGACCCTATTCCTTCTCAAGACTAGCTCATTACCCATCTTCATTCTCTGAATTACTACAAAAGAACCTGCCACATGCACCACATAATTCAGCACTTAATTACACATCTTGTAATATGCCCAGTTGTTTCTTACGCCTTAGCTATCCATTATACACAAGGGTAAGGATACTTTGGTTATCTTCCTGGATATCTACAGCAGTAGCTAAAATAGTTGGCCTTCACCAAACTTAAGCCAGCTTATTGATAAATATTTTATAAATGGGCCGGGAGTGGTGGCTCACGCCTGTAATCCAAGCACTTTGGGAGGCTGAGGCAGGCGATCCTGAATCACTTGAGGTCAGGAGATCGAGACCAGACTCACCAATATGGTGAAACCCCATCTCTACTAAAAAATACAAAAAGTAGCTGGGCGTGGTGGTGCATGCCTGTACTCCCAGCTACTCAGGAGGTTGAGGCAAGAGAATCACTTTAGCACGAGAGGTGGAGGTTGCAGTGAGCCAAGATTGCGCACTGCACTCCAGCCTGGGCGACAGAGCAAGACTCTGTCTCAAAAAAAAAAAAGAAAACTAATAATAATAAACATATCTTTAAAAATATTTTTCAAACATTTCATATGTAGAACTTGTTTTTGATATTACTTTTAAATTTTAAAAAAATTCATGTTTTAAATATCTCCTTAATACCCCTTAGCAAAATATACCTCTCCCTTCGCCCCAAAAATAATCCATGAATTAAGGATGTTCATATTTCAGTTTACAATAATGTGCTTAATTTGCTCTAGAAAATAAGATAATTCACAACAACAAAAAACTGGACCCAAAAAAACCTGCCAAACATTACCATTTTTTAGTACGCATATACTATAACTTGTGAATACGCGGCAGTCCTTAAAAAACAATGCTGAAGATTAAGTTAAGGCTCTTGAGATATAAAACAACAATAGCAAAGGAAAATATTTAATGGAAAAACATTCACAATGTAAGAAATGGAAAGCCACGCATGGTGGCTCACGTCTGTAGTCCCAGCGTTTTGGGTGGCTGAGGAGGGAGGATGGCCTGAGCCTGGGAGTTGGACATTGCAGTGGGTGAGCTATGATCGGGCCACTCACTCCAGCCTGGATGATAGACCCAGACCCCATCTCTAAAAAAGAGGAAGAAGTAGGAAAAACTTCTTAGTAAACAAGTATCATTCCACATTTTAAGAAGGAAAATACTATACCATGAACACCCCACAACGAGCTGGCTCCCGCCAGCCACCCACCTCCCGCCAGCCACTGGCCACCCTAAGGCCTCCCCCTCCTCTAGGCACCATTCAGGCCTTCCACACTTCTCAACTGGGTCTCTGCAACAAACTACCTCCGCCTCTGTGCTCACCCCTCACCCTCCAAACTGCATGTGGCCACCACAGAGCTGTCTCTCAACTCAACCTTACTATTCTGGTGCCCAGAGAAAGCCTTTCAAGTCTCCCAGAACTTTTTCAGACTAAAAGGCTCTAGCAGAGACTACAAGATGCACCATCCACCTTCCCAGTCAACCCCCAGCGCCGCAGCCCCTACAACTCTCCACGCCCCAAATGCACTTGAGCGACAAGGCACACACCACGTCTTTCTGCTTTGGGCGCCGTTCTCTTGGGCCCCTGCTGGCCTGGATGACTGCGCACATCACAGAACTCAGTTCCAAAGGCTCCTCTTTGTGAACTATTTTCCTCACAAACATGAGCCAAAGTGTCCCCGGGGACTCTCCTGTGACCGCCTCTCTAACTCTGGATCCTAACAGTTGATTCTCTGGCTTCTTTACCACACTAGACAGTGGGCTTCTGAATATGTCCAATGTGATATGCTTTCATGAATGTGTTTGTTAATAAATATTTCCTGAGCACTCACCACGTTCTAGGACTAGGGGCCCTAGCAGTGAACAAAGCAAACAAAAACCCCTGCCCTCACGGAGCTTACACTGGGGGAGGACAAGAGAGTGACCCTGAGACACGTATGTCAGGATACAGGATATGTAGGTATTAGGTGTGAAGTGCTCTGGAGAGGGAGCAAGGAGACAGGGTGACAAGTGTGAAGGAGGGTGCGATTTTAAAGGTGAGTAAAGTGGGCCTAAGACGATGGCACAGGCAGAGACTCACTGAAAGTGGGGGAGCAAGCCACAGGGACAGAGCGGGTGAGCCTGTCTACAGACAGAGGGTCTCGGGGAGAGACAACGTGCTCCCCTCCATTTCTGTACAGACAATGCCTGCCACACAGCTGAGCTCAATAACTAGTGGGTGAACCATGGCTTTGGCTGAGACACCTAAGGTCACAAAGGTGGGGGAAAAGATCAACTAACTACAGCAAACAACTGAAAAGCTCTTTCCATGTTTACCGGTGACACAAAATTGGGCCCCGTACTGGAAAGTTCGGCTGCTCTACGGATCTTGGATTTGGACGACAGCTGCATTTGCTCTAAGCAGGCCTGCGAAGATCACCAGCATGCCCAAAGGGCCCCCGCAGCCAAGCGCTTGCCGGTAACACTGGCGAAGGCATTCTCTCTGCATTGCTAAGTGTCCTATGATCTCCAGACTACACTTGTTGAGAAAGAGACCAAAGAATAAAACAAAATAGCTTATATGTGACGTGCAAGTCAGTCACCTGGATTCAAGAAACAATCACAACAGAGGTAAAGAGAGCACTGAAGAACCTGAGGAGAAGCTTAGGGGTCACACATGCATTCTAAACGCAGAAATGACAATCAATCTGATACTTCGGGAAGCAGCCACCTCTTCTTCAGCTCTCATTACTATTTCTACAGAAGGCAAATCTGTCCCTCGTGGTCTTGCAGGCTGTGGTCCTGAACTTCATGCCTAGAACTATTACAGAAACACCCAAAACAACCAGAAGCAGTCCTGAAAACAGTGAATGACAACCAGCTGTTCTCTGTTTTCTTCATCTGGTCCCTGTCAATTAACCTATTCATTGGACAAACACCTGAGTGCCCATTGTGCTAGGCAGTGGGGACACTGGGGGAGCCAGACCACACCAGACTCAAAAAAGCCTTCCCGACCAACAGAGCAGCCAGGCTGGCGGCTGCTTCCGGCTCATCCATGTGGTGTTTGCCTCTGCATAAGGCACAATCTCCACAGACACAGCCATGTCTTCCTTCCGCTACTCTCAGGACAGGGCCCACACAGGCCTCTCTACACAGCTGACTACCTTCAGAGGAAGGACAGGGCATCTACAGAATCAAAGTATAAGGGCCCTCAAAGCCTGCCGTGCACACAAAATACTGCAATTAGTTTCCCTTCTCATAGAGAAGAGATCAACCGATGAATATGCTAACTTAAGTCTGTGTTTCCACCCAAAAGCAGCAAGGGCAAAGCACCACAGCTGCACGGTGTTTCTGTCCACCTTCAAAAGCAAAAGCCACGGGATGCGGTGGCAGGTGGATCACTTGAGGTCAGGAGTTCAAGACCAGCCTGGCCAACACGGTGAAACTCCATTTCTGCTAAAAATACAAAAATCAGCCAGGCATGGTGGCATGCACCTGTAATCCCAGCTACTCGGGAGGCTGAGGCAGAGAATCGCTTGAGCCCAGGAGGCAGACATTGCAGTCAGCTGAGATCTTGCCACTGCCTGGGTGACAGAACAAGACTCCATCTAAGACAAAAAAAAAAAAAAAAGCTAGCCCTTTCTCACCACCTAAAACTCTAGTTACAGGTGGAAGAAAAGTTTGTGCTGCTGGCACCTAACTTACAATACATCGTTATGGCACAGAAGAACAAAGAGGTAAGAAGCTAGAGAGAACCAAGCGTAATTATTTCAGCACCAGTTTGGGAAAAACTAGAGACTAGAATTTCCTCACCTGACAAATCCATGACCAACAACAGCAAAAGGGAGCAGGAATTCCTGACGGCGAATTGGCTTACTGCTATGCACACATCCTCGGAGACGCTGACAACAGGCTTCAGGATGAATTAGACAGTTCCAATTCTCTGGGACATCAGGTGCTCACAGTTACACTGAGCTGTGGGGGAGTATGCTGATCCCATGCTGCCCACAGGGGTCCTATTTCAAGATGTGGGGTGCAGAGCACCAGCCAGAGCAGCTCTTAAGGCTTTGGGGAACACATCTGTACTTACATTTTTAAAAACGTATGTTTTTTGCAACTTACAAATCCCAACACGGGCCCTGGCACAGAGCAAGTGCTGGGCAAACGCTTGTTTAAAAGGCATTAATTATTTACTTAATGAATGCCAAATCAAACTGAAATCTCATTCCGAAGACACAACATGACAGATCTTCAAAGTGGCAAAATGTCAGGTTTCTCATCTGCTCAGAACTGTTCCACAATTCCACTCAGCACTAAAATAAGTGAGTATCACACTCAGAGTGAGGGGCACAATCCAGATCTTTGTGGTTGTTCACATCTAGCCTAGACTGGAGATGTAACACTTTGTCCGAAATACGATTTCGTTATTGCTATTCATGGGAAAGTGCTCAACAAGTTACAAGGAAAATAGCTGTACACAAACCCATGCAGAGGATCTGCAACCTGAGCCTGGCTGGGACAGCCTGGGGACCTGCTCACAGGGATCCTTACTCTCTTTGAGTGGCACCCAGGGTACCAGGTGATTCTGGTGTTAGAAGAGGGCATTCAAGGATCACAAACCTAAAAACGCTGTTAAACCCAATGATTCTGAATTTCTCAAGTTTACTACCAAAAGTACTAAAGGAAACATTTAAAATAATGTAACAGAAGTCAGCTAAATTTTTCTTAATATCTTCTTTAATTTCTACAAACATCATCGGGACAGATGTTTGTGTTTAAAGGTGCCTCCCCCTCAAAATAAACGGAATACGCCCCTAAACGACCTTCCCTACCTACTCTATCCAATTATCACTGACGACACCGAAGGGCTACTTGCCTTAATCTGTCTCAGAAGTCCCCAAAAGAAATGCCCTACTTCTTTCCCCTCAAAGTTATGAGGCTTAAGATGCCAAGGTGAGGAGAGAGTCGAGTCCCAGTTATGCAGGAGAGCCTAAAGAATCAAATCCCTGACAATTCTCAAAGCATCTCAGGAAGACCCCTGCACAATCATCTCAACCCAGCAAACTCTTTTTTTTTTTTTTTTGAGATGGAGTCTTGCTCTGTTGCCCGGGATATAGTGCAGTGGCACAATCTGGCTCACTGAAACCTCTGCCTCCCGGCTTCAAGTGATTCTCCTGCCTCAGCCTCTCCAGTAGCTGGGACTACAGACATATGCCACCACGCCCAGCTAGTTTTTGTATTTTTAGTAGAGATGGGGTTTCACCATGTTGGCCAGACTGGTCTCAAACTCCTTACCTCAAGTGATCCACCTACTTCAGTCTCCCAAAGTGCTGGGATTACAAGCGTGAGCCTTGCACCCGGCCTCAACCAGCAATCTTAACACAGAGCGTTGCTACCAACTTAACTCAGTCCTAAGCTTGGATTATCAAATTCTTTACTTCTCCTCTCCAGACTCCCGGCTAACCACTTCACCCTACACACCACTTCAGCCACAAATTTATCTGTTTCCCAAACAGGCTGCAGGCTTTGAGACTGTTCCTCTGCACATTCTCCTCCACATGCCCTTGTCCGTGTGCTTCTCTGCCTGGAAAACTCCAGCTCAAATGTCACCGTTCTAGAAGAGACGTCTTCCCAGCTTTGCCTGACATTCAGTCCAACTCTCCTCCTTTTTCGAAACACCTTATACCTAACTCCTGAGTCAAGCAACTTCTCTCCACCTCCACTGCACGTTCTGAGTCAAAAGTCCAAGGACCCTGCCCTAAATGATCTCCTTACTGCCACTGCAACCCCGTGAGTCCATTCTTCACTGGGCAGAGTATGATCCCAAACGGCAATCTGATTATGAGGTTCCATGGTCAAATGTCGTACCATCCCGGCCAGGCGCGGTGGCTCACACCTGTAATCCCAGCACTTTGGAAGGCCGAGGCGGGTGGATCACGAGGTCAGGAGATCAAGACCATCCTGGCTAACACGGTGAAACTCCATCTCTACTAAAAATACGAAAAATTATCCAGGCACGTTGGCAGGCGACTGTAGTCCCAGCTGCTCAGGAGGCTGAGGCAGGAGAATGGTGTGAACCCAGGAGGCGGAGCTTGCAGTGAGCCAAGACTGTGCCACCGCACTCCAGCCTGGGCGACAGAGCGAGACTCTGTCTCAAAAAAAAAGAAGAAGAAATTGTTGTACCATCCCCTCCTCCACACTTTTCTCAGGATAAAGACAGTAACATCTAACAAAGACTGCAAAACTGGATGGTGCGTCTGTCCTTCCCCTCCAGCTCTGTGCCCAAGACACATAGCTCCTTGCTGAGTTCTCTGCAGTGCTCCAAATTCCCTCCAGCTGAAGGTCCACCGCACATGCTGTCCCCACTGCCTCATGCTGTTAACGCATCACTTCCATGGGAACCATTCTCTGACTTCAGATCGTGTTCCCTTCCTTTGGGAAACATCTCTCAGTTTGGAGCGACATGTATTTAACTGTGATTATCTGATTAACAAACTGTCTTCCTCACTGGACCCATAAACTCCTCGGTGGGAGAAACAATGCCTGTTTTTGCTCATTACTCCCTCCTCAGTGCCTGGTACACAGCGGCCACTCAGTAACTATTTGCTGAATGAAGAAACGAATGAATGAATGTTCTTGACTATGTTGTTCACACTTGTGTTACAAGAATTACCACCCTAAAACTGGATGCACCCAGTCATCAGCCTGCTTCTCTCCCTTGCTTCCCGGTGAGCCTGTAAAGCACAGGAACGCTCTCTTCAGCTCTATCCTCCTAACATCCAGCCACCAACATCTCTGAACGATCACAAAAGACACAAAGTCCTTCATGTGTGCTTCTGAAAAAAGTGTCTAATATTCTGCAAATTCATTCTAAACAAAACAGTAAACCATACTTGGAAGCCCTGATTTTGCATTTTATTACAAGTCAGAAGTAGTTCGATGTGGTTCTCTCTCAGGAGTGGGCCTGAGCTGGGGAGTGTTTTGTTTTTTGCCATTGCAGTGCTCTGATGAAACAAAGTGACAGAAGACAAAAATATGATTTTGAAGAAGATGGAGAAAAATTCAGGTTAATTACCTGGTTTCTCATTATTCCCTAGGGCAGGGGACTTACCAATCTCCAACTAATAAAAAGTTTGTCCTCATAAATCTAGTGCAAAGGCAATGGATGGACAAGAATCTGAATGTGAATCAGACCTCCTTTTTTGTGTTTTGAGATGGAGTTTCACTCTTTCACCCAGGCTGGAGTGAAGTGGCGTGATTTCGGCTCACAGCAACCTCTGCCCCTACGGGTTCAAGCTATTCTCCTGCCTCAGACTCCCAAGCAGCTGGGAATATAGGTGCCCGCCACCATGCCCAACTAAATTTTTTTATTTTTAGCAGAGATGGGGTTTCACCATGTAGGCCAGGATGGTCTCAAACTCCTGACCTCAGGTGATCCACCCGCCTCGGCCTCCCAAAGTGCTGGGATTATAGGCGTGAGCCACCATGCCCAGCCCAGACTTCTTTTTACAATATGAACACCGGACAGCATGACTGCTATTAAGGGAGTGGAAGTCTTCAAAATATTTCTTTTCTTTTCTTTCTTGACATGAGTCTCGCTCTGTCACCCAAGCTGAAGTGCAGTGGCACAATCTCAACTCACTACAATCTGCACCTCCCAGGTTCAAGCAATCCTCCCACCTCAACCTCCCAAGCAGCTGGGACTACAGAAGAGCACCACCATGCCCAGCTAATTTTTGTATTTTTTGTAGAGAAAGAGTTTTGCTATGTTGCCCAGGCTGGTCCCAAACTCCTGAGCTTGAGTGATTCACCTGCCTCAGCCTCCCAAAGTGCTGGAATTACAGGCGTGAGTCACTGCACCTGGCCCAAAATATTTCTTAAGAAAAAAAAAAATTGTTTGGACAACATGTTATAAGTTTTGACAGCACTTCCACAATCCCCCGCATACTGGATCCTGATAAGCCACTTTAATCTCCCGAATATCTGCTTCATTCCCTGGCAAAATTAGGTAAAAATAAGAAAACTGACTTCAGTAGATGTTTTCAATAATTTTGAAAACAAGGTTTGCTCAATAAAGCTCAGTTCAGTGACTAGACAGAACAGAAATACTCCAATGGAAAAAAGCATAGAAGACACACACCAAACTGACGAAGGATCAGAGAGGAAGGGAATGACTTCTACTTTTCACTTTAAATACTTCTGTGCTGTTTTCGTGTCTTAAAAATAGCATGTCATTATAATAGAAAATAAAATAAAGAACTTCATTGTACCACACACAATATTTAGTGGATAGTAACACATTATAGTAATAGATTTTGTAATTAGTAACATTAAAGTTTTTAAACACGCATTTCATTCATTCATTCTGTAAATGCTCATGGAGGAACTACTAAGGGGAAGTCACAATGTGAAAGATTATGCCTTCATCAGCCTCTTCCAGAAAACCAGTTTGGCAAAGTAGAAAAAGCAAAGGATTCAGGAGTCAAAACACCTGCTTTCAAAAGGTCCTGAGGGCCAGCAGCCATGTGACCTCAAGTCACAACCTCTTTGGGTCTTATCTTACTCATCTGTAAAATGGTTATAATAATACAGGACAGAGTTGCTGTAAAGGCTCAAACAAGCTAAGGCACTTTCTAAACTATGCAGTTCATAGAGTTTATAGGCTTCAAGTGATGACTACTGCAATGCTTAGTATTTTGTAATAAATATGTTCCTCCTTGTCCAATGATCAGATCTACCCAGAAGGCCTACGTGAGGTCTTAAATAAATATATAAATAGTCTTTGCAGCTATCTAAGGGAAATTATTACTTAAGATATCAAGAGAAGGGGTATATAGGAACTCTCTGTACTTTCCTCTCAATTTTGCTGTGAACCTAAAACGGCTCTAAAAAAATTTAACTATAAAAAAATTGTTTCAATGTACCAGAAGTTTTTTATATTGGGCAGGAATCTCAGAAACCTCTAGAATTGAACTTCATTTTGAAATTCTCTTCTATTTTTAACCAAAACTTCAACATGTCCTATCACGAGTAAAAAGACTGATACTTTCAGAATGAACAGGGAGGCTGGGCATGGTAGCTCACACCTATAATCCCAGTACTTTAGTAAATTGAGGCAGGAGGATCCCTTGAGACCAGTCTGGGAAACGCAGGAATCCCTGTCTCTACAAAACAACAAAAAATTGTTTTTTTTTCAAAGAATGAGTAGGGAGGCTGGGTGCAGTGGCTCATGCCTGTAATCCCAGCACCTTGGGAGGCCAAGGTAGGTGGATCACCTGAGGTCAGGAGTTCGACACCAGCCTGACCACCATGGTGAAACCCTGTCTTTACTAAAAATACAAAAAAAAATTAGCTGGGCGTGGTGGCTCACACCTGTAATCCCAGCACTTTGAGAGGCCAAGGGGGGCAGATCACCTGAGGTTAGGAGATCAAGACCAGCCTGACCAACATGTTGAAACCTGTGTCTACTAAAAATACAAAAACTGGGCCAGGTGCGGTAGCTCATGCCTGTAATCCCAGCACTTTGGGAGGCTGAGGCAGCAGGATCACCTGAGGTCAGGAGTTCGAGATTAGCCTAACATGGTGAAACCCCATCTCTACTAAAAATACAAAAAAATTAGCTGGGCACGGTGGCAGGCGCCTGTAATCCCAGCTACTCAAGAGGCTGAGGCAGGAGAATCGCTTGAATCTGGAAGGTAGAGGTTGCAGTGAACCGAGATCGTACCATTGTACTCCAGACTGGGCAAGAGAGTGAGACTGTCTCAAAAAAAAAAAAAACCCAAGGGCATAACATGTCTGTACTCAATACACACAAACTAAAAGGAGCCCATCTTCATAAAACAAAGACAAATGGGAAACAAAAATCTAGCACCATCAGACCACGAAGAGAGAGAAAGGGAAGGAAGGAGGGAGAAGTCAGCTAGAAGAAAGAATCAGGTACAAAAGGCACAGGAGTGGCTGGGTGTGGTGGCTCACACCTTTAATCCCAGCACTTTGGGAGGCGGGTGGATCATGAGGTCAGGAGATCGAGATCATCCTGGCTAACACAGTGAAACCCCATCTCTACTAAAAAGACAAAAAATTAGCTGGGCGTGGTGGCGGGCCCCTGTAGTCCCAGCTACTCCAGAGGCTGAGGCAGGAGAATCGCTTGAACACGGGAGGCAGAGGTTGCAGTGAGATGAGATCACGCCACTGCACTCCAGCCTGGGCGACAGAGTGAGACTCCATCTCAAAAAAAAAAGAAACAGAAAAAGAAAAAAAAAAAAAGGCACAGGAGTGGGGACCCTCAGTTTGTTACCACAGATGCTCTCACTTCAAAAGGGACTGGTTTTGAGACTCCTGAGCCATACAGTACAGGCTTAAGGAGATGTCCCTCCAGCCGATGCCAGAAAAATAAACTGAGAATGGATCTGAAGAATGACAACTGATAAGGCTGTAGACACAAGCCCAACCTGGAGGAGACTGAGGACTCTTAGGAGTAGCCATCATTACAGTGCAGACGGTGGCAGGTGCTGGGCCCATACTCCACATGTACACTCTCCTAACAATTTTCATGTGAGCCCAAAAGGGAAAGTCGAGGAATTCAGGCTTTAATAGCCCCAAACCACAGTTCTATCTCAACACCTTACCCGCCCTATTCCAGGAGAGGGCAACCGGGGCATGATGTTTCAAGACAGGGCAGAATGGCCGTGCTGGTAGAGCTTCTGGGTTCTCAAGTCATCTGATGAAAATGGGATCATGGCCCAGGAGCTTTCAAATAGCCAGAAAATAGCCAGTTCAGAAAAAGTCTATGATCTGAAGAGTCTACATCAAGGTTTACGATAAATTCTACATTTTCTGGTCCTTGAAACAAATACTACACACAAATCCCATGGGCTACCTTTATTTTCCTACACTAACTCTTCATCCAGTCTGTATTGACAGAAATGGTCACAGAAAGACCTTTTGGGAGAACACTTCAATAAACAGGAAAACTGCAGTCCAAGCACATGTAAGTCTTTGGAAATGAACATCTACACTGCTGAAGTGGCACTAAAGTGACAAATGACAGTAATCCAATGGCCCAAGGCCAGCAAATTCCATAGCAAACAGATTTATCTGTTTTGTGCGATGGTGATTCTTGCATGTGTGGCAGTAAATAGATAAGTAACAGCCTAATTACAAATTCAAAAGCAAGCTCTTCCCACTATGTTTCATATTTTGGTATATTATCCGTAAGAAGTGCCCTCAGCAACCGCGTTTAATGTGTCACTTGAATACCGGCAACCATTAACAGGAAGTACCGACATGTCTGAAATTATATCTTTAAAAACAAACAAACAAACAAAAAAACAGAAACAAAAACCCTGATGTAACTAATTCAACTGGAGATGATACCACTTTTCTCAATTACTTGAATGTTATATTCTGAGCACAGCGCAATGAATGTGCCGCTTAGGCTTGGCATTAAACAGCAATCATTAAGCTTGGTAATCCTTTTCTCCTTTAAGTTTTCCTATGTGAATCACTGCTTAAATCCTATCAGTTCCACGTAACAGAACACTGGAATACACGTCCTAACTTTTGCTTTAGTGAGGAATTTAGAATGCGGTAGGCCCGCTTAGTATTCACTGGAATTTCAGTGCACTGCCGTCTCAACGAGATGGGCTCAAGAGCATGAAGGTGAGGTCCTGGTACAGGACGGCTGCTCAGATCATCTGTACAAACCATTCAGGCGACCACTGGCTCACAAACTTAAAATATCTACTCTTAGGACATGTTTAAATAGCTTGCTGTCACTAAGAAAAGGAAAACTGTTATCTCCAAATGCCCTGTCAACATTTCAAATAATTGTATTTACTTCAGCTGCTCATTACGTGAGACTCTAATAAAAATCTATCTCTTTCAAGAACTAACACTAATCCAGCTGTCAGCTAGAAACAGATATTCAGCAATACAGTAACATTCAGCCATACGCTAGAGATGGAACCCAAGACTTTCCATCATGTAAAATTTGGGGGCCCTGTTATCACAAGGTAAAAAAAAAAAAAAAGTGACTGGGGTGAGTCTATGCAGACATGGACAGAAGCCAACTGCATGACATTCGAATTGGGTGTAGGAAGCATTATTGTGGAGATTTCACTATAAATGACATCAATAATCACAAATATTTTTTCAGGTGTAAGGCAAAACTAACAGCTTCAAATTAATTACCGCAAATCATTTAATTGGTGCCCTTGGTGACAAAGAGTTCACTTGGACTTACACTTCAACTGCTGAAGTTCATTTGTCTTTGCTAAAATGTTGACAGTCACTGGTCTCAAAATGTTTCCAAATTCTTCACTATTACACTTCAATACAGGTAACAGGGATCAACCAACACCTTCTAATAATTGGAAATAGGGTTATGAACCTAA
The DNA here is from genome assembly GCF_047675955.1 of Chlorocebus sabaeus. Taxonomy (NCBI): domain Eukaryota; kingdom Metazoa; phylum Chordata; class Mammalia; order Primates; family Cercopithecidae; genus Chlorocebus; species Chlorocebus sabaeus. Next base: position 81,336,180 of record NC_132908.1, on the reverse strand, counting down.
AAACTTTTTAATTTATTATTTATTTTGAGATGGAGTTTCATGCTTTTTTTTTTTTTTTGAGACAGAGTCTTGCTCTGTCACCCAGGTTGGAGTGCAGTGGCATGATCTCGGCTCACTGCAACCTCCGCCACCTGGGTTCAAGTGATTCTCCTGCCCCAGCCTCCCAAGTAGCTGGGACTATAGGTGAGCTTCACCACACTCGGCTAATTTTTGTATTTTTCATAGAGACGAGGTTTCACCATGTTGGTCAGACTGGTCTCAAACTCCCGACCTCAAGTGATCCACCCGCCCGGGCCTCCGAAAGTGCTGGGATTACAGGCACGAGCCACGGCGCTGACCTGTAAACATTTTTAAATTGTAACTTTTTCCACGTACCATTATTCTCAGTGACAAATTTAACTTTAACAAGTCAATTTTTTTTTTTTTTTTTGAGACGGAATTTTGCTCTTGTTGCCCAGGCTGCAGTGCAATGGCGCCATCTCAGCTCACTGCAATCTCCACCTTCCGGGTTCAAGTGATTCTCCTGCCTCAGCCTCCGAGTAGCTGGGATTATAGGCACATGCCACCACGCCCCGCTAATTTTGTATTTTTAGTAGAGACGGGATTTCCCCATGTTGGTCAGGCTGGTCTCCAGCTCAGACTCAGGTGATCCACCCGCCTCAGCCTCCCAAAGTGCTGGAATTACAGGTGTGAGCCACCACGCCCCGCCCTGACAAGTCAAATTTAAAATAAGACCTTTAATTTGCAGTTGTTATTCCCAACAGAAACAAGTAATATGCATATCATGGCGCTTAACACCTGATAAACAATCAGTATTTGCTGAATGAATGAATGGCTATTAAGGCTGCAAGACTCTTAGAACAGTAGGCAAACAAATAAAACAAATTTATTAAAACGCTCAGAATGACTCGAGCAGGAACCAGTAACTAAATCCTGTCATACATGATTCCATTACTTGTTTCCATTACTATTTTTTTTAAATGAAAATTATTAGAAATCGGCCAGGGGCAGTGGCTCACACCTATAATCCCAGCACTTTGGGAGGCCGAGGCGGGTGGATCACCTGAGGTCAGGAGTTTGAGACCAGCCTGAACAACATGGTGAAACGCGTCTCTAATAAAAATACAAAAAATTAGCCGAGCGTGGTGGCGGGCGCCTGTAACCCCAGCTACTTGGTAAGCTGAGGCAGAAGAATCGCTTGAACCTGGGAGGCAGAGGTTGCAGTGGGCCAAGATGGCGCCACTGCACTCCAGCCTAGGCAACAAGAGCAAAATTCCATCTCAAAAAAAAAAAAAGAAAAGAAAATTATGAGAAATCAAACTATTTCCTTTGCTACTTTCTCCATGCTAGAACTTAAAAGCATTTAAATCATACTTTAAAAGAATAAACCCAAAGTGTTGCTAACATTTCTGTTCGCCAACTTTTGCTACTCCAATTTTCTAAAGATGTATATAATGACGCTTTAGACTGTTGTATAAAATGTAAATACTGGGACAACGAATTTACAATTAAGTTTACATATTATCCATCCCCATTAATTAACATTTCAATCAACCTTTAATTGTGATTGATGCTTATTAAATAAAGGAAGTGAGTTATGCCTAAAGATGCTTTCTTCATGTCAAAATCACAAGGAATATTACACATTAATTCATAATGAGACTTATACTTGTTCATACCAATTTAAATAGGCTAATTAGTATTTAAGTTGAGGAAAAGCAAATATCAAATCTTTTTTTGTTTAAAATAGAAAGGTCTAAACAAAGCTAAATACACCAAATCTCTTAAAATCTTTGTGTTACACATTTGTAAAAACTATTCAACTGCTGATGCCTTCTTTGGTGCAAAGACCTATACTACTTACAAAAGTAAATGTACAAAGGAACAAAACGTTAAAGGGGGAAGTTCTGATGCAAACTAAACTACAGCTAATTTAACACAATTGAAGCTTGTCGTAAGATCTAATTTTTTAAAAAGTTTTCGCATTTTAGATTCCACAACACGCATTCATTACAATAGTTACGAAAATCATGTTTCAAAAGAGGTCTAGTCAGATTGACTTCATCTGCAGAACGGCAACAAAACCCAACTGCTTATGAAGGGTTATGATTTTACCCGCCACCAGTTTTCCGAATGGCTACTTTGTTTCATTTCCCCATATTTAATACAAATACACAATGAGATGGTTAAAAAGTGTGCAACAATTTATAGGGACCAGATGTCAACAAATTAGCAGTCTAAAGCAAGACTGACAAATAATAACATCACGCCGATTTTTGTCCAGAATAATTACAATGGCGGAGGGGGGACATGGGGCGGGAGAAGGGGTAGGAGAGGTGAATAAGAGCTTAACTCTACACGCACATCTCCCAAAAAGAGCTCTTTCTTTCCACTACGGGATTATTGCAAAGGGCCCCTAAGCTTTAGATACTGTTCAGGCAGGGTGCGTTAGTGTCAGCCTGGCTGGGATGGATTCGTGCAAGGGATGTCACTCAAATGCAAGTGAAAGTACGGTCCTTGCGACTTATTTCGAGTTTTCTTTGCAACAGTAGCCTAACGCCGCTACTCAGCGACTTCTATCTAAAAACCAGAAAATCAGCAGCCCCCGCGTCATCAATCAAGCTGAAAAAGGAAGCTTTGGGGGCAAAGGGGCAACAGGGCACCCCCAAATCTTTGAGACTCGCTCTGAGTAGAGGCAGCAACCTGAGCTGCTCTGGGGCTCCTGCCGCTCCAGGGGACTCCTGCAGCCCCCGGGCCGCCTCCCCGGGCCGGCGCGGCGGGGAGGGCCCCACTCCACACCCCAGGCTCGCCCCGCGGTCCAGCCCCGGGGAGGTTAACCCCTTCGGCGCCCCCCACGCCCTCCCCAGGCGGGGACCGGAGCCCCCGTCCCTCGGCCTCTCCGGGACTAGGGGGCCTGGGTGGCTCAGGGGGACGAAGGAGCGACGGGCGCGGAGGCGGCGGGTGGCTCCGGCCTAGGCCCGGGCAGCGTGTCCCGGCGCCCTCCCCCACTCCCACACGCTCGCTCCGGGCAGGGCGCGGGCGCCCGCCCGCTGCGGCGTCCGCCCGTCCCGGGCTTGGGCCCCTTCCGGCCGAAGGCGCAGACTGGCGGCTACCTGCGGGCTGTGGAGGGCCATGGCTGCCCGTTTCAATGGGACTCGGCGTTCCTCCGGCTGCTCACGCTGCTTCCCCCGCCGCCGCCATCTTCTCGCCCGCACATACACACTCGCATCGGCCGCCGCGCCTGCGCACTGGCCGCGCGCCGCGGGGCGCGGGGAGGCCGGCGTGCTGCTGCGCCTGCGCGGCCGACAGGTGGGCGTGCGTCTGCCGGGCCGCGGACCTTCCCTGCCCTGCCTGGAACCGGCCGGACTCTGAGCCCCGCGACCCTCGGGCGGAAGATGCCGGGTGGCTGCATTCTAAGAGCCCGCCGGGTCCCGCCTGCGAAGCCGGAAGGGGAGGCAGCAGGCAGGTGGAGGTGGCAACGCCGAGGCGCCGGCGGGCCCCGGCTCCTCACCTACTGGCACCTGGGCCACCGGAGCCCGGGAGCCTCGGCCTTTGGTCGGCCTGGGGCCCACGAGCCGCCCTCGGCGTCCCTGGGCCCGGGCCTCGGGAGTGTTCGCATTAGATCTCCGAGGAGGGTCAGGTTTATGACGATCCCATTGACGCCCATTCATTCATTCGTTCACTCTTCATTCACTCCCCAAGTCCTGCCTGGCGCCTGGGCCACGCCTTTTGCTAGGCATTAGGGGAAAAAAGGAAAACAGAAACAAAACGTAGGGCATAAAAGCACGCGCAAAGTGCTTGACATGAGGCCTGGCAAGTAGCAAGCACTCAGCAAGTGCTACGTGTTGCACACGTGCGTGCATGTGCACGGCAAACCAGCCTTGGGGGTCGTTGGTCCATTCATTATTGAGAAGCAGGCGCCCCTGCCTGACTGCACCGTTTTCCAGCCAGAGGGCCCACCCTCGGGTTTTGGCCCCTTTTCTAGCTGTGATTTCAGACAAGCGACTTCACTTCACTAAGCGTTGGTCTCCTCACCTGTGAATAAGATAAATATGTCGTAAACCGTAAGATTTCTGTGAAGTTCAAATTAGATTAATGTGAGCACACTGGCCAAGAGAACAGTCAATAAAAATTGGCTACTGGGATTGTTACTAATAACCATTATCGTTGCTTTCATTTGTTCAACAAACACCTACAGAGAGTCTGCTCTTGCTAAACCCTACGCTAAGCAGAGAAGATTAACAGGAAGATCCATTCCCACGTTACATAAAATAGGGAGCCTGATCTCTTCATAAGTGGGATGCCATGAAACATGTAAGTGGGCCAGGCGCGGTGGCTCACGCCTGGAATCCCACACATTGGGAGGCCGAGGCGGGCGGATCACAGTGAAGAGTTGGAGACCAGTCTGGCCAATATGATGAAACCCCGTCTGTACTAAAAATACAGAAATTGGCGGGTTGTAGTGATCCAATGTAGTGATTGATCCAATCAATCTTGCTTGGATCCTGATATGTCTTTTAAGCTGATTTTACTGTTTATTTGTTGACAATTGAAGACATTTTAATATGGATTGGATATAGGTGATCTTTGTGAATTATTGGTAATTTTATAGTGTAATAATGATACTGCACTCCTTGAGAGAATGTCCTTATTGTGAGGTGATGCATTCTGAATAATTTAGGAGTGAAGGCCATAATACCTGTAAACTATTATTTAATGGTTCAACAAAAGATAAAATCATATACACACATAAACATTCAGGGAGAGACAGCAAATATGGCAAAATGTTTACAATTGTAGGCTCTAAGTAGTGCTATATATTTCAGCTTTTCTCTATGTTTGAAAATTTTTATAACAAAAAGTTGAGGAAAACAATACAATATAGTGTCTATGCTATGATTTTAACCATGGAAAAGCGATATCTGCACATGGATAGAAACTGGGGGACGTGAAAACTCACGGGTGATTTATGGTTGTCTCTCTGGCTGAGGGTGGTGGCTCACACCTGTAATCTCAGCACTTTGGGAGGCTGAGACGGGTGGATCGCCTGAGGTCAGGAGTTCAAGACCAGCCTCATCAACATGGTGAAACCCCATCTCTACTAAAATTACAAAAATTAGTCAGGCGTTGTGGCAGGTGCTTGTAATCCCAGCTACTCAGGAGGCTGAGGCAGAAGAATCACTTGAACCCGGGAGGCAGAGGTTGCAGGGAGCCGAGATGGTACCATTGCACTCCAGCCTGGACAACAAGAGTGAAATTCTGTCTTTAAAAAAAAAAATATATATATATATATAGTTGTCTGATTTTTATCATACAGTTGCTTGAATAACAAATAAAAGTGATAATAAACAAAAGATCCCAGGCCGGGCACGGTGGCTCGTGCCTGTAGTCCCAGCACTTTGGGAGGCTGAGGCGGCTGGATCACCTGAGCTCAAGAGTTCGAGACCAGCCTGGCCAACATGGTGAAACCCTGTCTCTGCTAAAAATACAAAAATTAGCCGGGCATGGTGGCAGGCGCCTGTAATCCCAGCTACTTGGGGAACTGAGGCAGGAGAATTGCTTGAACCTGGAAGGCGAAGGTTGCAGTGAGCCAAGATCATGCCATTGCACTCCAGCCTGGGAGACAAAAGTGAGACTTCTTCTCAAAAAAATAAATAAGTAAATAAAAATAAAATAAAAAAGATCACAGTCTTCATTTTCAAATAATTCACATAGATATTAATATGTATCTTCAGTATAAGGAAATAGATGTTAAAAGGAAGATATGAACAAGCACTATAGCCTACAGTGCTTAGCAGACCTTGGTGATATACTTTGGCTGTGTCCCCGCCCAAATCTCACCTTGAATTGTCATAATCCCCACATGTCAAGAGTGGGGCCAGGTGGAGATAACCGAATCATTGGTGTGGTTTTCCCCATGCTGTTCTCTTGGTAGTGAGTAAGTCTCACTAAATCTAATGTTTGTGTGTGTGTCTGTATGGTTTTTTTGTTTGGTTGGTTTTTTTGTTTGGTTGTTTTTTGTTTTTTTGAGACAGTCTTGCTCTGTCACCCAGGCTGGAGTGCAGTGGCAGGATCTCAGCTCACCACAACGCCTCCTGGGTTCAAGTGATTCTCCTGCCTCAGCCTCTGGAGTAGCTGGGACTACAGGCATGTGACACCACGCCCAGCTAATTTTTGTAGTTTTAGTAGAGATGGGGGTTTCACCATGATGGCCAGGCTGGTCTTGAACTCCTGACCTCAAGTGATCTGCCCATGTCAACCTCCCAAAGTGCTGGGATTACAGGCATGAGCCACCGCACCCAGACTCTAATGGTTTTACAAATGAGAGTTCCCCTGCACAAGCTCTCTTGCTTGCTACTATATTAGACGTGACTTTGCTCCTCATTCACTTTCTCCCATGATTGTGAGGCCTCCCCTGCCATGTGGAACTGTGAGTCAATTAAACCTCTTTGTTTTATAAATTACCCAGTTTGGGTATGTCCTTATTAGCAGTGTGACAACAGACTAATACACCTGGTATCTCCCATGAGTCTAGGGACAGTGGTCTAAACCTGGAGTCAAGACAGGCCCAAGTTCAAATCTGGAATCCCCCACTCACTGGCTGTGTGAACCTGGGCAAGTTACCTAAATTTTCTGTGAATCTTTTGTAGGAGGTGGTGTCATGGGCAGAATAATGCCCCTCCCCTCAAAGATGTCCATGCCCCAACCTCAGAACCTGTGAATATATTACTTTGCATGGCAAAAGGAACATTGCAGATGTGATAATGTTACGGGCTTTGAGATGGATTATGCTGGGAAATAATCTAATTATGACATGACTGGTGGGTCCCATGTAATCACAGGGTCCTTATGAGGGAAAGAAGGAGGGGCAAGAGAGTCAGGTCACAAGGAGATGTGAAAATAGAAGCAGAAAGAGAGAGGGAGAGATTGGAAGATACCACGCTGCTGACTTTGAAAATGGAGGGAGGTGCCATGAGCCAAGGAATGTGGGTGGCCTCTAGGAGCTGGAAAAGGGCAAACATTTTCTCCTAGAGCTTCCAGAAGGAACATAGCCTTGCTTACCCCTTGATTTAGCCCCGTGAGTCTTCTGAGCTACAGAACTTTAAAACAAAAAACTTGTGTTGATTTAAGCCAGTAAATTTTGTGATTTGTTCCAGCAACAATAGGAAACTATGTCGGGGAAGCAACACCACCAGTTCTATAAGCCTGTTGCTGGGAGGAGATGAAGTAATGGAGCTAGCACATGGAGTGTGCTGCCTGATGCTTTTATTTTTTTATTTTTATTTATTTATTTTTTTGAGATAGAGTTTCACTCTGTTGCCCAGGCTGGCGTACAGTGGCAAGGTATCAGCTCCCTGCAACCTCCGCCTCCAGGGTTCAAACGATTCTCCTGCCTCAGCCTCCCAAGTAGCTGGGATTATAGGCATGCTCCACCATGCCCAGCTAATTTTTGTATTTTTAGTAGAGACAGTGTTTTACTGTGTTGGCCAGGCTGGTCTCAAACTCCAGACCTCAGGTGATCCACCTGCCTTGGCCTCACAAATTGCTGGGACTACAGGCATGAGTCATTGCGCCCGGCACTACCCAATTCTCAAAGACTTTTCTGATCAGATTGGTGGTGATAGTAACAAATGTAACTTTTTTTCAACTTTTAGATTCAGGAGGTACATGTGCAGGTTTGTTACCTGGGTGTGTTGCATGATGCTGAGGTTTGGGGTAGGAATGATCTCGCCACCCAGGTACTGAGCATAGTACCCAACTGTTAGTTGTTCAACCCTTGCCCCTTTCCCTCCCTTCCCCCTCTAGTAGTCCCTTGTGTCTATTGTTGCCATCTTTATGTCTGTAATTTAAAAAAAATAGAATAGAATGCTTCAACATTTGGAAGATCTGCTAACTCAGTGAATCAATGTTTTCCAAATGACTGATGTTATAAAATTGCACATGAGTAAAAGATCCATTCAAAGTACAAGTACAGTGGGGCCAGGCACAGTGGCTAATGCTTGTAATCCCAGGCTGGTCTCAAACTCCTGAGCTCAAGCAATCCTTTTCCCTCAGTCTCCCACAGTGCTGGGATTACAGGTGTGAGCCACTGCTCCTGGCCCAGACTTTTAAAAAATTTGTAAAAATACAAAATAATGCCACTCCTCTCACCAAAATGGTTTTTTTTTTTTTTTTTTTTTTTTTTGGAGTATAGTTGTTTTTCATTAAAATGATGTTATTTATGTCAACATTTAATGAATGTATTATATTTTACATAAATTGTTATTATTTTGTGATGTTTTAGTTTTACTTCTAATATGGTCAACCACAATAGATGCAACTCACTCACAAAAACAGCTATAATTTTTTCTTTTTTTTTTTTGAGACAGAGTCTCACTCTATCACCCAGGTTGGAGTGCGGTGGCTCAATCTCGACTCACTGCAACCTCCGCCTCCTGGGTTCAAGCTATTCTCCTGCCTCAGCCTCCTGAGTAGCTGGGATTACAGTTGCGTGCCACCACGCCGAGCTAATTTTTGTATTTTTAGTAGAGACAAGGTTTCACCATGTTGGTCAGGCTGGTCTTGAACTCCTGACATAGTGATCCTCCCACCTTACCTCTCAAAGTGCTGGAATGACAGGCGTGAATCACTGCGCTGGCTCTTTTTTTTTTTTTTCATTTAATTCTTTATCCTTGCCAACAGGAGGTCAGCCAACAATAATTTTTAAGAATGTAAAGAGATCAGCGACCAAGGTATTTGAGAACTGCAGCTCTCCCGTGCCAGCAAGCACCCACTTTAAATGTGCTCTCTGTCTTCCTGGAACATTTTTTCCCCAGGGAGGCTCAATCCTTCACTCCCTCAGGTTTCTGTTCATGGTCATCTCTTCCCAAAGGACCCTCCTCACTCCTTTGCCCATAAGAGGAGCCCCACCCCGTGCCCTCCTGCAATCCAGGTTATTTTCCCACAGCATTCACACACTTTCTTTCAAAGAAAAATCAGAATTTGGGGAAACTTGTAGCTGACATTTGGGGAAACTAGCTGACATTCTATGGTATATTTATGTTTTGAGTTTATTGTCTTTCTCCTCCACTAGCATCAGGCCAGGCGCAGTGGCTCATGCCTGTAATCCCAGTACTTGGGGAGGCTAAGGCAGGTGGATCACTTAAGCCCAGGAGTTTGAGACCAGCCTGGTTAACATGGCAAAACACCATCCGTCTCTACTAAAAAATACAAAAATCCACTGGATGTGGTGGCAGGTGCCTGTAATCCCAGCTAGTCAGGAGGCTGAGGCAGGAGGATTGCTTGAACCTGGCGGGTGGAGGTTGCAATGAGCCAAGATCATACCACTCCACTCCAGTATGGGCAACAGAGCAACTGTCTCAAAAAATAATGATAATAATAAAATAAAATAAAAAATATAAGCTCCATGAAGCCAGGTACTTGGTCTTGTTTTCTGATATTTTCTCAGGACCTAGAACAGTTTCAGGCATTTTAGGCAGCTGCTCACAAAACATTTGTTGAATGAATGAATGAAGGAATGACCTCATTTAATTCTCGGAAAACCCAGTGAGGCAGATACTGTTGGTTTCCCCGTTTTAGGGTGGGGAAAATGGAAAAAAGTCAAGTGACTTGCCTAACGTCATGTCACTTATAAGTGGGGAAGATTGGGATCGAAAGGACTTGCCAAACGCAGAGTTCAAAACTGAGTCAAATCAAGTACTATGAAAAGATATTTTTGAGACAATTTAGAGTATGTAGATGAGGTCTGGAAAATACCAAGAAACTATTTACCAATACATGTGTTAGGTATGGTCATGATATTGTGATTTATATAAGAAAATACTCCTGGTTTTAAGAGACGTGCACTGAAATATGTAGAGAATGAAATGGCATGAGGTATGGGATTTGCTTTAAAATATCTGAGGACAAAACAGAAAGGAAAAAGGAAGCAACGAAGCAAACGTTGCAAAATCTTGGTAGCTGTTAAACCTGATATATGGATGTCTTTGTTAGTCCTGGTCCTTTGAGAAACAGGGACCAAGAGGTGGAAGAAGGAAAAGGCCCAGGAGGAATAGAGGAGGGGTGGGCAGAGATGGGAGATCGTCTAGCAGGCTGTGGGGCTGGCCCCTGCAGAGGAGAGCGGGAAGGCAGAGGGCTGGGAGGAAGAGGCTTTCACTGTAGGGCAGTTTTCTAAAAGTTTCAGCAAGGTCATCAGGAGTCCTTGGGACACAACTGCACGTAAGAGAAGTCCCATATGTCCCAGAAAAGAACCAGGCTAGTCGCTGTTTCCTGTGGCTGCTGTAACAACCACAAACTGGAAGGCTTAAAGCAACACAAATGTATTCTCACAGCTCTGGAGGTCAGAGTCCAAAACCCAGGTGTTGGCAGGGCCGTGCTCCCTCTGGAGGTTCCGAGGAGGACGCTGCTGCAGGCCTGTGTCCCAGCTTCTGGAGCAGTTGGCCACCCTTGACGATCCTCAGCTGGTAGCGCCATGGCTCCAGTCTCTGTCTCCGTCATCACCTGCCTTCTTTTCTGTTTGGCTCTGTCTCTGTCATGTAATAAAACCAACACAGACAATTTTTCCTCCAAAGCTGGATCAAATTTCAGGTGGTCCATTGGAGCCCTGGATTACAGCTTGCTCTGCGGGCCATGTTATCTGAAATCTGTTTATTGTTAAACACCAGCATCGAAGTCAGCTCAGCAATCTGCCCTAGGAGGGAGGGAGGACCTGTGGAGGGAGCACAGAGCCCTGCCTTTCATCTGAACCTCACTCAGATCTCTTTGCTTGTTGATGGCATGTTGAATGGACTAGAACGTCCTTTTTTTTTTTTCTTAATTATTTTACTCTTTCATTTTTGGTGGCAGAACTCACATAACTGACATCTCTTCTTAAGTGAGGATGTATATAATGCAGTTCCTCACTTAAACATTATACTCATTTCCCTTGTCTCTGCCCCTCCCCAGACAGTTGCCAAATTTAGGCACTGCCATCTTCAAAGACTTTGGCCAGGAGAAAAAACTGCTAAAGAAAGGGAGTAAGAAAAAATAAAACACACATTCTTGATCTAGATTCCATTCTTCCTTTTTTTTTTTTGGACAGGTTCTCACTCTGTCACCCAGGCTGGAGTGAAATGGTGCCATCTCAGCTGCTCACTGCAATCTCCGCCTCCTGGGCTCAAGCAATTCTCATGCCTCAACCTCCAGAGTAGCTGGGACTACAGGCACATAGAACCACACCCAGTTAATTTTGTTTACTTTTTGTAGAGACAGGGTCTCCCTATGTTGCCCAGGCTGGTCTTGAACTCCTGGGCTCAAGTGATCCACATACCTAGGCCTCCCAAAGTGCTGGGATTACAGGCATGAGTCACTATGCCTGGCCTGGGTTCATTCTTAATTCAGCCCCCTCAAGTCACTCTAAGACCTTGGAGAAATCACTAATTTTCTGTAACTTGTTTCCTACACAAGGAAGAAAGCGCTGTTTGTCCTGCATGCTTCGTTGAGTAGACCCTGAGATCAATGGAGATGATAAAGGTGGTGGCGACTTCAGTCATTTGAAATGATACATTAGCTGCAATGTGTTCATAGTATCAGTGAGTTGAAGTGGTGACATTATTATTTAATGCTCCTTCATTTTTCTTGATCCAATCACCCTTACAAACCCTTCCTTTTCCTACTCATCCAAGAATTTCTTATTTTTCACCAATTTTCATATGATGTAGGTTTTTGCTTCTTTGCCAGACCACCCAGAGAACAAAAGCATTCTTTCAATCTCCTTTAGCCTACAAAAAATGTATATTTTTCTACTCTAAAGGCAAGATTGATTATTTTAACAGAATTCTACAATTTTGAAGAAAAAATAATCCGTGACCCCAGCATTCTAGCACAAACACTGATTGTTTGATTTTTTAAAGCTTGTTGTTAACATGGATGTGATGGGAATCTACAAAGTAGACTCTGGAGTCCCAGGGTCCAAGCTCAGTTCCCAGCTCTCCCACTTAGCGGCAGGAAGCTGTGGGCAAGGCTGCTCCTGGAAGCCTTTTTCTTCATTTGGGGGTAACGATGCCTTTCACACAGGTCATTGCCAGGACTAAGTGAGACGGTGTACATCAGCTATGGTAGGGTAAACTAAGGTACATGGAGAAGCATCAGCAAAGCTAACCCAAGAAGCTGACACCGAGGGACCCTCCAAAGGGTGTGGCATAGAGGGGTGGAGAGAACAGTGATCCAGGAAAAACCAGGGTAGTTCACCCAGCACCTCCAAATGCCAGGGTGGACTTGCTGCTGAGTTTCCTGGGAGAGCGAGGGAGTCTTGGCAGAGATGGCGCTGGAGAATTGGGCAAGGGTCCGGTCATATAATAATGTGAACCATTTACTGAGCACCATGTGTCAAGCACTCAGATTGAACCCTTTATATGCATCACTAATTCATTTTCTCATGTATTTATTCATTAGACAAAAGCGTGGTGAACAGGCCGGGAGTGGGGACTCACGCCTGTAATCCCAGCACTTTGGGAGGCTGAAGTGGGAGGATCGCTTGAGGTCAGCAGTTCAAGACCAGCCTGATCAGCACGGTGAAACTCCATCTCTACTAAAAACACAAAACAATAGCCGGGCCTGGTGGTGCATGCCTGTAATCCCAGCTACTCAGGAGGCTGAGGCAGGAGAATCACTTGAACCCGGGAGGCGGAGGTTGCAGTGAGCTGAGATCATGCCACTACACTCCAGCCTGGGAGACAGAGTGAGACGCAGTCTCAAAAAAAAAATAATAAATAAAAATTAAAAAGCATGGTGAGTTCCTACTGTATGGAAATATTAGATGCCAAAGATATGAGGGTAAGTTGAACAAAATGCCTGTGTTGTCACGTCACTGCTTCAATCTGTCTCCATTGTCACGTGCCTTCTTTCCTGTTTGGGTCTGTCTCTACGTCATGTCATAAAACCAGCACAGACAATTTTTCCTCCAGAGCTGAATCAGATTTCAGGTGGTCCATCTGAGCCCTGAATTACGGTTCACTCTGTGCAGACATGTTATCTGAAACCTGTGTATCATTAAACACCAACATCGAACTCAGCTCAGCAACCTGCGCTAGGAGGGAGGGAGGGCACATGGAGGGAACATAGATCCCTGCCTGTAAACTAAGAAACAAGGAGGGACAGGAGTAGACATAGGTTTGAACAGGATCTCTCTGGCTGCTGTAGCCTGGGAGGGATAAGGGCCAAATAATAGGATATTGCACTTAGTAGGATGTTACTAGAATCTCTGCCGGTCAACTAAGAATGTACACCGCATGTATATAAATGTGGACGTATTCAGATTCTGTATGCACGTTTTAGTCCATTTTCATACTGCTATGAAGAAATGCTTAAGACTGGGTAATTTATTAAGAAAAGGAAGTTTAAACTGGGTGTGGTGGCTCACACCTGTAATCCCAGCACTTTGGGAGGCAGAGGTGGGTGGATCACCTGAAGTCAGGAGTTCGAGACTGGCCTGGCCAAAATGGCGAAACTCTGTTTCTACTGAAAACACAAAAATCAGCCAGGTATGGTGGCACACACCTGTAATCTCAGCTACTTAGGAGACTGAGGCAGGAGAATCGCTTGAACCCAGGAGGCAGAGGTTGCAATGAGCAGAGATTGTGCCACTGCACTCCAGCCTGGGCCACAGAGTGAGACGTCATCTCAAAAAAAAAAAAAAAATGAAGAAAGAAAGAAAAACAGGTTTAATGGAAGGTTTAATGGACTCACAGTTCCATATCGGTGGGGAGGCCTCATAATCATGGCGAAAGGTAAAGGAGGAGCAAAGGCACATCTTACATGGTGACAGGCAAGAGAGCATGTGCAGGGGAACTGCACTTTATAAAACCATCAGATCTCAGGAAACTTATTCACTGTGATGAGAGCAGCACAGGAAAAACCCACCCCCATGATTCAATTACCTCCCACTGCATCCTTCCCACGACACATGCGAATTATGGGAGGTACAATTCAAGATGGGATTTGGGTGGGGACACAGCTAAACCATATCAATGCACATATATACACGCTTGCTCTCAGCACATACTGTTAGGTAACTTGTTTCCATCATCTCACCATCATTGACGGCACTGCCGTGAAGTGTTCATTTCTTAACGAATCTTTCCCTGATTTTATTATATTAAGTAAGTAAATAAGCAATGACTTGGTGGATGGTGAGCATTTTATATCTTACCCACCAAGGGTTTCCCAACAGCTGTCACTCTTCAGAAAGGAGGCCACTTAATGCTAATGAAATTGGGCAGGAGATGATTTTTTTTTTTTTTTTTTTTTGTCCCATTGCATGCTGGTGAGTCAAAGCCACAAGGTTTCCTGGATCTGCCCTAATGACCATGATCTTGCTCTTGTAGTTCTTGCTTTCCATTGCAGCCTCAACACAAGGCATGATCCCAGACGTGATGAAAGCTCAACTAATACTTGATTTATTAGTCATGAGCTGAGGCCCCAAAGAACATTTGAATGGTAGCTAAGGTCTCTGGACAAGGAGGTGAACGGGCTTCATGCCCTCAAAAACCATCTTTATGTTTTCTCCTGAGTAGAGATTTCCTTTTCCCAACCCGTGACAAAGTAGGTTTTCCAGATTGAAGAGATTACCCAGCTAGTGAGAGACACCTTGAATCTTTCGTGGATTCTAGAAACATCCTACTAAGTGTGATATCCTACAATTTTTTTTTTTTTTTTTTTTAGACAGAGTCTCTGTCACCCAGACTGAAGTGCAATGGTGCAATCTCACCACACTGCAGCCTCCACTTCCCAGGTTCAAGTGATTCTCCCACCTCAGCCTCCCTAGTAGCTGAAATTACAGGCACCCGCCACCACGTCCGGCCTAATTTTTCACATTTTTAGTAGAGACAGGGTTTCATCATATTGGTCAGGCTGGTCTCGAACTCCTGACCTCAGGTGATCTGCCCGTCTCAGCCTCCCAAAGTGTTGGGATTACAGTTGTGAGCCACCGCACCTGGCCTAATGTTTTATTATTTTTTTCAGAATTATATTTTCAAGATTTTGATCTTCTGGGATGTCGACATTTGGGA